>NC_089766.1:10091007-10158507 GCF_040412425.1 Macrobrachium rosenbergii
CCAGCGTCCTGCTGATAAGTGTTAGGTACACAGTGTTAACTGGACGTGTGTGTGTGTATATATATATTATATATAATATTCATATACATATATATATATATATATATATATATATATATATATATATATATATATATATATATACGTATATATGAGTGAGACTTGAGAGAGACAGAGAGAGAGTTTATCGGCTGTCATTCAGAGTTTTCCTGGCAGCACTGGGTTGGTCAGCTAGTATGTATATATATATATATATATATATATATATATATATATATATATATATATATATATATATATATATATATATATATATATATATATATATATATATATATATATAAATATATATATATATATATATATATATATATATATATATATATATATAGAGAGAGAGAGAGAGAGAGAGAGAGAGAGTGGTGGGTTGAGTTGTGTTTTTTTAACTTTTCCCTGCTCGATATGAGTGGTTTATTAGGATTTTGAAATTTGCTATCACACTCAGTTTTCCTCTCTCTCTCTCTCTCTCTCTCTCTCTCTCTCTCTCTCTCTCTCTCTCTCTCTCTCTCTCTCTCACTGGAGTGTGTATACATAACTGTGTTGGTATTTATGCTAGTTGTAGATAGTATCTACACCTTAGGAACCTCAGGCTCTGTAAAGAAAATTCTTTATCATGTATATCAATTTTATAGAATTTGAGGTGAGAATGTAAGTTTTCTCTCTTGAAAGTCAATTGTGATACTAAACGTCCTTTGAGGAACTTTATTTCGAAGAATTTTTCATGACTTTGAATCAATTCGATGAAATGATATATAGCTCTTCAAGATGAAAATTAAACAAACAAGATCTCAGGAGGCGTTTCTCTTTTGTGTATCAACTGTCCTTTTTTAAGTTTTGTCCCATATTTTTTCTTTTACTTATTTTCCCTCGTATCGGTGTAATGAATTTCAATTCCTTTCAATGTTCTTATATTTATAACATGTCTAATTAATTCGGATATGTACTCATCTGCAAAAGTTCAGGTTTTTAAGTCACATGTGAAATCCCCCAAGTGTGGTAGTGCCGTCAGTGCACCTCACGTGGTGCACTGCAGGCATTATTTAAGGGTCTTTGCAGCATCCCTTCGGCCCCTAGTTGCAACCCCTTTCATTCCTTTAACTGTGCCTCCGTTCAGATTCTTTTTCTTCCGTCTGGCTTTCCACCCTCTCTAACAATTGTTTCCTAGTGCAACTGCGAGGTTTTCCTCCTGTTACACCTTTCAAACCTTTTACTCTCAATTTCCCTTTCAGCGCTGAATGACATGATAGGCCTTGGGGATAAATTCTATATTCTGTTCTCTAAAATAAAATCTTACTAAACTCAAAATTCTTTATTGGTATATAGGACATGACATGAATTTTCTCTGTCATACCCACCGAGAGTCACGTCATGTAATGTCATGGAAGGAGTCAACTGAATGACAAAAAATTTGCATGATTCAAGCACCTTGCCGAAAAACTTCTGCGCCAAGTAACAAAAATTTTTTTTTCCTCTGTTGCCAAGACTGAAGTCACGCATGTTCGTGCTTGAGGCGAGTAAGTTCACGAACGTGTACGAATATGATATTTCTACTAGAATATTAAAAAAAATATATTGACTACTTTGCTGCAAACCATGGCGACGGAATACCTATGAGAAGAAGGCCAGCTTACTCGTGTGACCGAGCTTAAAGAATGACCTTATAACTCCCGTTGTTCATATACCTCCTTCTCCCTAATTCTGTTTCATTTTCTTCCATTTCCTTCTCACTTCCCTCCTCCTACTGAGTTCCATTATTCTCCGTCTTCGGAAAGGAACCGTTCCCCTAACACCGGCGTGATTGAGGCTATTTTTACAAAAGAGGTTTGTTCTGGTGACATCATTCGAGACAAAATTGGTGATGCTTATCAATGCCTCTTTGTTTTCTCTATAGATAAATGGAAAGAGTCGTTTTTCTATTGATGCCAGAGACACTCAGTGCGTGTTATATTAACCGGTATAATTGGAATAGGCAATGTTGTCACTGTCCATCAGTTTGATTGAATGGATGTCGTTATGAGCTTGTCTTAATACAAATTTATGTATAGTTCAGTGGACTGGATATCTGTTACACAGAATGTACTGATAATATTTTGAGACATTTGTTGATTTTAGTTTGCCTTCAGTTAATTAAATAAGTACTCTTTTTGACTTTACTTTCAATGGCAAATAAAATTAAGTGGCATTTGTTTTATTGCTCATTGAATTTACAGTTTTAATAATGTGTACTTATTTCCGCTAACTATTACAGTGGAACAAGCACTGAAGTTGGGAAAATGCGTAACATATATATTCCATATCATTTTAGGTAGTGATTAGGGCAATATATGTTTGTGATGAATTGATAATGAGGAATTTAGTTGAAGTACCGTGGCGTAGCCTATTTTAGTTAATGTGGTAATTATTCTGGTTCTTTTATTTAACATATTTATTTTATTTTGTTTTGAGAGTCTATTTGTTTGCCAACTTTTTCTTTATGTCTTATGTTTGAGGAGAAAGAGAATGAAAAGGTGTATACATAAACTGGCAGAGACGTTTTGGGTTTGAAATTTTCTTTGTAACTGGACTTGAAAATATTATATATATATATATATATATATATATATATATATATATATATATATATATATATATATATATATATATATATATATATATATATTTTGAAATATATTTTGAAATTTTATGAAATTTTCCAACTGATTTTCAAAAAATTTTTTATATATATATATATATATATATATATATATATATATATATATATATATATATATATATATATATATATATATATATATATATATATATATATATGTATGTATGTATGTATGTATGTAGTGTGTATGTATATATATGTAGAATCTACTGGTCACTTTTTACCAGACACATGTGTAATTCTAATAGCCACAATGCCCTCTTAACTTCTCGCATTGTTCCCCCTTTTTTGGGACATGCTTGTAACTACGACCATCACAGTCTCTTCAATTTCTTGCGTTTGGATCTTACGGCTTTGTAGTTACAAGCATATCCAAAAAAGCGCGAAGAACTCGAGAAGTTAAGAGGGCATTGTGGCTATTAGAATTACACACACACACACACACACACACACACACACACACACATATATATATATATATATATATATATATATATATATATATATATATATATATATATATATATATATATATATTTATATATATATATGTGTGTGTGTGTGTGTGTGTGTGTGTGTGTGTGTGTAATTAAGTGGTAATCTTGATATATAACAGTACAAACGGAACTGAAAGCATAGCTCCCCAGACGTCAGTAAATAAAACAAGACTATTTCAAATCTTATAAGTAAACCCAACAATACATATCTCAAGTGTATCTCGAAATCAAGGGTCCTCAATTCCATTCCAAGAGAGAGACTTGGAAACGTTGCTGCGTTATATTCCAGCTGTCCAAGAGTAATTGTCAGTTACTCTCCGCAGTTAAGGAAATGAATATTACAACAGAACACTCGGCTACAACCTCCATCTGCGTGGATGCTCCTTTGAGATGTAATTATTGTGTGATATAGAGGGGATTATATATATATATATATATATATATATATATATATATATATATATATATATACAGTATATATATCTATATATATATATATATATATATATATATATATATATATATATATATATATATACATATACATACAGTATATATAATGTATGTTTGTGTATATATATATACATGTATTATTATTATTATTATTATATATTACATATATATATTATATATTATTATTATTATATATTTATATTATTATTATTATATATTTATATATTATTATTATTATTATTATTATTATTATATTATTATTATTATTATTATTATTATATATACACAAACAAAAATATATATAACTCCAATAGTAACTTATCAAAGGATGTAAAGCAACAATAAAAAAATTTATTCCAAATGTTGAAAGTGCATTTTTAGTAAGTGCGTACACGTACATATAAATGTTATCATTATTACCACTAGTTATTATTATTATTATTATTATTAGTAATTATTATTATAAATAAATCAGAAAACTAAGAACTACAATGAAAGGTTCTACTGAATGAAAATTACATCATATGTGAATTACTGGAAATTAATTAAAACAACAATAAAAAATTATATATATTATAATATATATATATATATATATATATATATATATATATATATATATATATATATATATATATATATATATATATATATATATATATATATATATGTGTGTGTGTGTGTATATATGTGTGCGTGTTTTCTCACATACATGCGTACACGTATTAGATAAATGTTCGAATATATATAATTAAGAACAAATAAAATCAGTAAAGGTGTGCATAAATAATAACATTAGTAAATATATTATATATAAATACAAAGCAATTGCTAAGGGAACTCAAAACCCGAAAACACGACATGTCTTATTGTTACCCATGATCATTTCGAAATGTTTTACGTTAGTATTACATCTTATTCCTATAATTACTGGTAGCTTTCAACCTTGCGTTCCATTTTTTTTTCTGAAAAGTGTCCTCAGTTATGCTGAATTTTTATACGATCATTGTTCCTGTTGTGTTCCTAGAGGTTATATATATATATATATATATATATATATATATATATATATATATATATATATATATATATATATATGTATATATATATAACTTAAATCTATACTATGTACGCACATTTGCTATCATGAATTGCTAAGCCACTAATTAACTGTGCTTTATCATTCCTTATAATGATTATTTCTTTTTATCATTTTCGTTTCATATCTTCTGTCATCATTTATTTATCCATCTACCTTTTTTGCTGTATTAACTCTCTCTCTCTCTCTCTCTCTCTCTCTCTCTCTCTCTGTCCCTCTCCCGCGGCCGGCTGATGAAGAGTTAGAGGAATTTATTTCTCTCTCTCTCTCTCCTGCTAAGTAACAATTGGTTTATGTCTCTAAGTCCCTCTCCTTCAATTATTCTTGAGAGTTTCATTAAGTCCTTTCATTATTCTTTTTCCCTCTTACATTTTTTTATTCTCTTTGCTGTTATGTCTTAATTTTCAAGTTCCTAAAGTCTTTACTTATTATAAATATATAAACATCTCTCTCTCTCTCTCTCTCTCTCTCTCTCTCTCTCTCTCTCTCTCTCTCTCTCTCTCTCTCTCTCTTCCATGAACGGAGAATGGAAATTATTGAAATCATTTTTTCGAAACTTAGCCTCATAAGTGGTTTCAGTCTAAAAGCATGTAATGGAAGTGGTCTAAAACACTGCTAAAATTATCCAGATTTATCCATTTCTTCCTTTTTTTCTAAAAATTATTCGAAGGACTGACTGCATAACATCATGTTTACTTGACATATCTGTAAGTCTTCATTTTAATGTCAAAAGTGACCAATAAATACTGTTTCCAGTACATTAAATTTCATTAAATAAATCCAGTGACTGGAGCCGAGTGATGGCTTTGCTGGAAGTTAGCGGACTTCTACGAAACTATATAATGCAGCAAGATCTCTTAAAATGCTTCTGTCTCAAGAGAGAGAAACTTTAATAGTTTTTTTTATTATTTTTACTACCTTGAGAGGCAGATGTTGGAGCTGTTTGAAAAATACTTTGGGGAAAAAGGATAACACAAGAATGAATAAAACTTCGAAACTGCTGTAAGAGAGTTTTTTTCTTTAGTACATAGACTACCCTTAGGGGATTTGAGTTCAGTGGGAATCGAGAGGTTTTAGTTTTCTGTAAAAGGAAACTATTGTGCCGACATTGTCTGTCCGTCCGCACTTTATTCTGTCCGCCCTTAGATCTTAAAAACTACTGAGGCTAGAGGGCTGCAAATTGGTATGTTGATCATCCACCCTCCAGTTATCAAACATACCAAGTTGCAGCCATCTGGTCTCAGCAGCTCTTATTTTATTTAAGGTAAAAAGTTAGTCTTAATCGTGCTTCTGGCAACGATATAAGATAGTCCACCACCGGGTGGTGGTTAAAGTGTCATGGGCCGAGGATCACACAGCATTATTTGGAGACCACCGAAAGATAGCTCTATTTTCGGTGGCCTTGTTTATACATTGTAGCGGCTGTACAGAAAACCCGATCGCGCCGAAGAAACCGGTACATTTTTTACTTGTATTATACTACTCTCAGTCGAAGAAATGTCTTACTGAATTGAAGATATAGTTTAAAATTAGAATCCTGGAATGTGTAGTTGGAATATATATACTACAGTACATATACAGTATATATATATATATATATATATATATATATATATATATATATATATATATATATATATATATATATATATATATATATATATATATATATATATCACTTTCCATATCTTGGGAAATTGTTTCGAACCTAGTTGTAACCCTCGTAAAGAAAACTGTAGAACATTAAAAATATTTTAGGCAGCAGTTTTCCTATTCCCTATTGAAATAATACGAACCTTTACTGAGCAAAACACTTAGTTTTAAATAACAACGATAAAGGTGTCTTGTAAATCATTTGTGTGAATGTAAGTGTAAAAATTTAAAGCATAATTGGCGCGCAGTCATTAATGAAATTAAAACATGTCTTAGAAGAAACTGAAATAAAAAAAAATATATAATATAAAATCGTTACCTGCAAAATTATACTAAAAGTATTAATGTTTAACGTTACGAAAAACATATACAATAAGTGAATAAGTTACTCACAGATATAACATCCAGTAAACACAACTCCACGAGGCATCCATGCAAATGAGATATAGTTGAGTTTGCTTGAGGAGAACGGCCATGACAATTAGTCTGAGATATCCAGGATATATCACAGGGTGAACCTCCTGTCTCTCACCACGTCTCTCCTCAAGTCTCCCCCCCCCCACGTCTCTCCTCAAGTCTCCCCCCACCTCATGTCTCTCCTCCTATCTCCCCTCTCACGTCTCTCCTTTTGTCTACCCTCAAGTCTCCCCCCGCCTCTCGTCTCTCCTCCTGTCTACCCTCAAGTCTCCCCCCATCTCGTCTCTCCTCCTGTCCACCCTCAAGTGGCCCCCATCACGTGTCTCCTCCCATATCCCCTCACGTCGCCCCTGCTCTCCCCTCGTGTCTTTCCCCTCACGTCTCCCTGCTGTCTTCCCGCCACGCCTCCCCCTCATGTCTCTCCTCAAGTCTCCCCCCCTCACGTCTCTCCTCACGTCTCTCTTCAAGTCTCCCCCCACCCACCACGTCTTCTCCCCCCCCCCTCCGTCTCTCCTCACATCTCCCCCTCATGTCTTTCCAGAGTCGAGTTAATTTTCCCTAGAAGCAAGGGACACCCAGGACCACTTTAAGCCTTTGATGGTCATGATTTTAAGGCAACACATATTCGAGCGTTTTATTGAAGTACTTTGTACCGTCGTGTACCTCTTGAAAATTTTGGCTTTCTGAAAAAAAGTTATTAAGTTCTAAGTATCGTCGTGTACTTCTTGAAAATAAAAAGTGTTAAGTACTAAGTACCGTCGTGTGCCTCTTGAAAATTTTGGCTATGAAAAGCAAATGTGTATTACAGTGGAAGAAAAAGCCATTTCAAGGACATTTACTAATATAATTAAAACGGCAAAATTCCATCTAAACAGAAAAAAACAAACATTGAAAACCCTCTTCATTCCTGTTCCCAGTCTGAGTGAATCTCACCTTCCATCCTAGTCGGACATAACTCCAACTTTGCCAGATAAAAGAGAAAAGAAAGAGAGAGAGAGAGAGAGAGAGAGAGAAAAAAAGAGAGAAAATACTCGATTTCCACTTCAGTTAAATGCTCCAAGCCTGGTCTGCATACCAAAGGACCCCCTGGCTTTACCCACTGCAGTTTCAAGAGAATTTTAAGCTTTTATTCAGCATTAAAGTCTCCCCCAGGCTTTCAGATATATTTTAAAGTAACCTCAGTAACTGCGGTTTCAGGTGGGATAAAAAAGGAAAGGAATATGTCTCGAGTTTCTTTAAGAGGAGGAACGTTTCCCCCTAAAACGTTTTTAAGAGGTTTTGGTGCCTAATTAGTTTTCGTGGATTCTGTTGACGCCCAAAGTGTTTCTATTCAGTTGCTGTTTTGATAATATGTATTTATGAGATGCTGTTGCTTGCCTATGGGGAGTCTAGTCTTTTAGTTTCATAGGAACTAATATTTGTATATTTTGAGTACATGTAAGGCCTTATCCATTTAATGAGAGAGAGAGAGAGAGAGAGAGAGAGAGGTAATTTTAAACTCAAAAGGAGTATTTTATGAAAAAAAAAAATTTTTCTTGGATTCTGGTGATTTCCAGAATGTTGCCATTCAGTTCCTAGTTTGATAACGAAGAGAAAAGACTATTGTTTGCCTAAAGGGTTTCTAGTTCTTTAGTTATCTAAGAAATATGTATTTTGCGTGCCTGGTAGATCACATCTATGAAATACTTTCAACGAAGTATGTAATGATGAGCCTGTGTGTGTGTGTGTGTGTGTGTGTATTAACAAACATTTCGTATGATATATACTTCCGTCATAACGTTACTATAAAATGATCTGAAATCAGCTCTGATTCTGCGGAAACAAGCAGCTTTTTGAGATTCAGTCAGCTGTAACTGCAGCTTCAAAATAATCGTGATGTATCTGCGGAGGAAACGAAGTACATACACACCAATTACACATTTAAGGATTCAGGATTTTGACATCCAGCCTGAATGAACACCAGCATTTATTTCAGTTGGACATAACATCGAACAGATTGAAAAAGAAGAAAATAAATAAAAAATGCGCCAAAGTTTCTTCAGCGCAATCGAGTTGTCTGTACATCGTATAATCAAGGCCACCGAAAATAGATCTATCTTTCGGTGGTCTCGGTAAAATGCTGCATGAGCCGCGGCCCATGAAACTTTAACCTCGGGCCGGTGGTGACCTGTCCTGTATCGTTGCCAGATGTACGGTTATGACTAACTTTAACCTTAAATAAAATGAAAACTACCGAGGCCAGAGGGCTGCAATTTGGTATGTTTGATGACTGGAGGGTGGATGATCAACATAATAATTCGTAGCCCTCAAGCCTCAGTAGTTTCTAAGATCTGAGGGCGGACACTCGGGCAGACAAAGCCGGCACAATAGTTTTCCTTTGTGCATCCCTGCCCCCGGGACTTTCATACCTGCAGTCATCCTTTATCTGTGTCGACTTCCAAACGCATTTTGAGGCAGACTCAAGCATCTGCAGCTCAGCATTAGAAAATTCTCCAATTCTCTCATGAGAGAAACATTTTGAAAGGTGTTGTTAGATCGATGCTTTTAATGTATATTGTTCATCTTGCTAGATTGATAATTTTTATGTATTTTGTTAACCTCCAGAGAGTATCCACTCAATTCCAGTCAGTGGATTTCATCACTGTATCAGATCCATTGACTGTGTATTTGTGATACATACCGTAATATTAATGGCCAGCAATTCTTGAAATTATTAAAGAAAAATAAAACAAAAATTATTAATTTTTCTAGGGTACTGAACCACTTCCATGGGTAGCTGTTCAGAAAATTTGCTGACGAGTGAGGGGGGTAAATAATTTTCCTTATTTCATTCATGGAAATGGAATGAGAGAGAGAGAGAGAGAGAGAGAGAGAGAGAGAGAGAGAGAGAGACTAGGAGATATGACAAAACAATAATTGAGCATAAAATAGGAAATGGTTAAGTATTTAATGAAAAGAGAGAGAGAGAGAGAGAGAACTAAAACTAGGAGATATGACAAAACAATAATTGAGCATAAAGTAGGAAAGAGTTTAGTATTTAATGAGAGAGAGAGAGAGAGAGAGAGAGAGAGAGAGAGAGAGAGAGAGAGAGAGAGAGAGAGAGCTGAAACTGGGAGATATGACAAAAAAATTGTGCATAAAGTAGGAAAGGGTTTAGTATTTAATGAGAGAGAGAGAGAGAGAGCTGAAACTAGGAGATATGACAAAATAATAATGGAAACTGAAATATGAAAGGGTATACAGTAGTATTTAGCTGAACTTCCAAGAATAAAAGGAAGGGTGAACTGCTTTTGACCAAGCGACCAAGGGTGTACTGACTAAACGGGAATTAAAATTAAACAAGAGAAAGAGAAATTAAAGTGCGATTTAAAAAAAAATCGACGCAGAAGCCAAGCGATCAAAAGTTCCCCTGCTGGTGCAGAATTCGTGATAATAACGGTGCATAAATAATTAAGCCAACGGTGCTGTACAGAAAATGAAACTCGGGTGGACAGCGAGGGAAAAATAAAGAAGGGAAATGGGACAGGCGGAAAGGAGGAAATTAAATGGAAACGGTGTCGCTGGCTGGGAGGAGGAAGGTAAATGAAAACAGTAAACAAAAAACAACAAATGAAAAATGCGCCGAAGTTTCTTCGGCGCAATCGAGTTTTCTGTACAGCCGCTACAGCGTATAATCAAGGCCACCGAAAATAAATCCATCTTTCGGTGGTCTCGGTATAATGCTGTATGACCCGCGGCCCATGAAACTTTAACCACGGGCTGGTGGTGGCCTATCCTATATCGTTGCCAGAAGCACGATTATGGCTAAATTTAACCTTAAATAAAATAAAAACTACTGAGGCTAGAGGGCTGCGATTTGGTATGTTTGACTATTGGAGGGTGGGTGATCAACATACCAATTTGCAGCCCTCTAGTCTCAGTAGTTTTTAAGATCTGATGGAGGAGAAAAAGTGTGGACGGACAGACAAAGCCGGCACAATAGTTTTCTTTTACAAAAAAATAAATGCCAAAAAAATTAGCTGGAAGACGAAGGTAATGAAGACCTGAAGATATGTGATAAAATTAATTGTAGTTTTTATGAAAGTGATATTGGAAACTAATAAGCTGTAAAGATGATGAAGTCTTTTCAGTTTGTAAATAATATGTTATATGTATTAAAAAATTATTTACAAGACTTATAAAGCATGCAGTTGAGAAATTAATTAAATGGGAAAATAGATAAGAAACAAAGCTTTTGACATCATATGTTTATGGAAGACTTGAGAAAAAAGTATAAAAGTATATCAAAGACATTTCAAATAAAACACGAAAGGAAGACCACAGTTGGGACTGCTAATCTTAAGTGCTCAAGAAGTCACAGAGAGAGAGAGAGAGAGAGAGAGAGAGAGAGAGAGAGTTTTAACTTGAAATAGGAACTGCAGTGTCGCATATATGGGTGTCCTGATTAAACCTCTCCCCTTTCCGAAAATTTTTGTCAAAATTTATCCAGTACAAAAGGCAGCTTTACACTAAAGCGTAGAGGTATTTTATTTTAAATCTGAACCTTGTTATGATAATGACGACTGTCATGAACATCATACGGAAGGGAAGTAATGCAGGTTGAAGGTAAAATGAAGTGTTAACATTTGACTGCCGGACTATAAGCAGTGGAAAAAGTGTAATAAGATTCTCATGTGCGTCGTCACAATTCCCGAAGCTTTCACTTTTTTATGGAAAGTCTCCAGGAACTGCCAACTCGAAGCATCCTTCTTGCCCAAGCCTGAACGAAGAATCAGGACATGAACGGGAAAGATTTCTTAATCTTTACATGTTTTTGTAGAGAAGATAAACAAAAGCTTTTCTTAGAAATGGCTTGACAGTTAAACACTTCTTTCAAAGCTAGTAGGTGTAAAGATTTCCTGATCTTTACATGTTTTTGTAGAGAAGATAAACAAAAGCTTTTCTTAGAAATGACTTGACAGTTAAACACTTCTTTCAAAGCTAATAGGCGTAAAGATTTCCTGATCTTTACATGTTTTAGTAGAGAAGATAAACAAAATCTTTTCTTAGAAATGGCTCGACAGTTAAACACTTCTTTCAAAGCTAATAGGTGTAAAGATTTCCTGATCTTTACATGTTTTTGTAGAGAAGATTAACAAAAGCTTTTCTTAGAAATGTCTCGACAGTTAAACACTTCTTTCAAAGCTAATAGGTGTAAAGATTTCCTGATCTTTACATGTTTTTGTAGAGAAGATTAACAAAAGCTTTTCTTTGAAATGGCTTGACAGTTAAACACTTCTTTCAAATCTAATAGGTGTAAAGATTTCCTGATCTTCACATGTTTTTGTAGAGTAGATAAACAAAATCTTTTCTTAGAAATGGCTCGACAGTTAAACACTTCTTTCAAAGCTAATAGGTGTAAGGTATTTTCCAGATTCCCTTCGACATATACAACTTAAAATCTCAATTATGTCCCCGAGGCCATAGAAGCCTGGACTAGTACGGGATAGACAATTAACCAATTAGACTGTTTAATGACAGAAGATTATGAGAAACAATAAAGTCTGTCCCTTAACTCCCTACCCCTAGAGAATTCGACATGAGATGTCACCAGTCTGAGAATAATTAAAACCAGTAATATCATTCCTCCTCGAGCTGACATTTCACAAGTAGTATCCATGACAACTTCACTTACTGCTGGAAGGGAGCTCATCGTAACAAGACCTAAAGCTCTCCAGTTTTGAAATTAAATTCATTCCCTTGCTGGAAGGTACATTCGTACCCTTTTTTATTTGTTAAGATTCATATATGAGGGGAGTGGATTCTTGATAGGTTAATAGGAGGGCGTGTTTATTATTATTATATTTTATTAATCAATTTCCCTTTCACCTCCCTTACTATGTTGGATGCTAATATCTTCGCTTCTGCGACTGACTTCGAGAAGTTTGAAGTCGTCCATTGATGTGATTACTTCAGACTCACACCCTGCCCCCTTCCAGCTCCCCCCCCCACCTTTTTAGTTTTCTGTAAAAGAAAACTATTGAGATGGCTATTTGTCTGTCCGTCCACACCTTTTCTGTCCGCCCTCAAATCTTAAAAACTGCTGAAGCTAGAGGGCTGCAAATTGGTATGTTGATTATCCACCCTCCAATCATCAAACATACCAAATTGCAGCCCTCTAGCCTCAGTAGTTTTAATTTTATTTAAGTTTAAAGTTAGCCATAATCGTGCTCATGACAACGATATAGGCCAGGCCACCAGCGAGCCGTGGTCAAAGTTTCGTACCGAGACCACCGAAAGATAGATCCATTTTCGTGCCCTTGATCATACGATGTAGCGGCTGCACAGAAAACTCGATTGCGCCGAAGAAACTTCGGTGCATTTTTTACTTGTTTACTTTAAAGTCGTGGGTTCTTGGATGATTTCAGAGTCAGATACTGATAATAAATATAGAAGGGAATAACCATAGGTGTGGTGCCATTTTTAATGCGAATTTAATGGTGGAAATATCTACCCTCTAACCTGAATCACTTTTCTGCATTCCACGCTGAAGATTTCCCGTAAGGGGGTTAGTGCCGTTTGTACACCTCATGCGGTGCACTGTAGGCATTATTTAAGGCTCTTTGCAGCGTGCCTACGGCCCCTAGCTGCAACCCCTTTCGTTCCTTTTACTGTACCTCCATTCATATTCTCTTTCTTCCTTCTTACTTTCCACTCGCTCCTAACAATTGATTCACAGTGCAACTGCGAGGTTTTCCTCCTGTTACACCTTCAGACCTTTACTGTCAATTGCCCTTTCAGCGCTGAATGACCTCATAGGTCCCAGCGCTTGGCCTTTGGCCTAAATTGTATATTCATTTCAATTAAATACATTCACTGATGAATTCGAGCTGTTGGATTTTGTGAGGGCTCTGGGTGTTAGAAAGAAATCACAGATATTCAAAACTTATCTTATTCAAGACCCAGAACGATAATTATAAAAAAAAGCGAAAAATGCGCCCAAGCTTCTTCGGCGCAATCGAGTTTTCTGTACAGCGTATAATGCTGTACGGAACTCTTAGCCACGGCCCATGAAACTCTCAGCCGCGGCCCATGAAACTTTCAGCCACAGCCCTATGGTGGCCTGTGTTATTGGCACCTATAGCGGTGCCATACGCACGATCATGGCCAACTTTAACCTTGATAAAATAAAACACTAAGGCTAGAGGGCTGCAATTTGGTATGATTGATGATTGGAGGGTGGATGATCAACATACCAATTTGCAGCCCTCTAGCCTCAGTAGTTTTTAAGATCGGAGGTAGGACGGACAGACAAAAAGCCATCACAATGGTTTTGTTTTACTGATAAAAAAAAAAGGTGAAAATAAAAAAATATTACGAGTTTTATAGAATTTACAATAGCCAGCAGACGTGATATAAAAACGATAAGCCTGATACCATCCCACAAAATGCAGTACTAAACTCGTGACCTTTTGCAAGTGATATCAATTTGTTAATTAATGGACCTGAAAAACAAATGTTGTAAATTGACAGGATATTGGCCAATGACCTTTATACCCAGTGAAAGGTCATGTGGTTATCTGCGGAATTAACATTACCTTAAAACTCTAAGGCAATATAGTACAACTAAATCCTCGTATTATTATTATTATTATTATTATTATTATTATTATTATTATTATTATTATTATTATTATTATTATTACTATTATTATTATTATTATTATTATTATTATTAAAACTGTTAAGCAATTTAGTACTACTGAATCTCTAGTATTATTATTATTATTATTATTATTATTATTATTATTAAAACTCTAAAGCAATTTAGTACTACTGAATCCTAGTATTATTATTATTATTATTTTTTTTTTTTATTATTATTATTATACAGAAGATGAACCCTATTCATTTTGTACAAGCCCACAGGGGCAATTGACTTGAAATTCAAGCTTCCAAAGAATATGGTGTTCATTACAAAGAAGTAAGAGGAGGTAATGGGAGATGCAGAAAGAAGACATCACTTATTAAAAAAAAAAAAATAAACAGAAAAAATCTAAGTAAATTATTAAAATATCTATCGAAGGAATCCATTATTAAACCCACCATATAATATTTGGTAGACCATTTGTAAAAATAGATATTTTAGTTCCAGACTGAAAAATTCTTTTTCCCTTAAAGCTATTAATTACAACTGAATTCTCTTATTGACTAAGGCGATCCATCGTTAGACCTGTTGTTTAAAATTTGGTAGACCACTTGCAAAACAGATATTTTAGTTTCAGATTGAAAAATTGTTTCTTTGAATAATTAAACTAGATTGGTTTATATACTTGAGAAAAGAATTGCTAGGTAAATATACACAACATAATGTATATATATATATATATATATATATATATATATATATATAATTAATATAACTATATATATATAGGTTATATATATATAATTATATATATATATATATATATATATATATATATATATATATATATATATATATATATATATATATATATATATATATATATATATTATGCAGTGAATAAGTATGAGATTCACTGATCAAGGATTATAGAAGAGAGAGAGAGAGACACGATGTTGATAGTTTAAAATGATGAGTCATGGGACCAAATGAAATTGAAGACTAACTTAAAACAAACCTCCAAGATGTAGGAAGGAAGGAGGAGTTAGAGGATAGGTTATGAAGCGAAAGGTCAGCAAAATTGACCTGATTTGTCCTTGCCAAAGAGTGGGAGTTAAAAAGATTGAACCATTAAGAGTAAAGTGAGCGTCCTCAAGGAGGGGCGGAGTTTTATTCAACATAGGTCAAGTTCATTCTGATCAATTTTTAGCCAAGTTACTTGAAAACCAAATTGGGTAGGAGTGTGTCTCGCTCCTCTCTTAACATCAAGAAATTTCTAAGTCAGTGTGGCTGGCCGTGTGAAATAGTTAGGTTAGATTAAACTTATGAAAAAACGTGCCCAGTGAATACTTACCCCTCTGAAAATTAGAAAATATTAATAGACAATTTCAACTAACACCAGAGTCCCCTGCGTTACTATCAAATGAAAGTCAACAGAAAGAGAGTCATTCATATGTGGTGCAACGCAAAACAAAGAAATACTGCATCGCATAACAAAATAATGGTGGCAGTTTCGGAGGATTTCGCCCAGCGCACATTTGAAAAACATTAAAGTTCACAGCCCTAGAAATTTACAGAGACTGAGCAGTGACAGCGCTAAAATAACTCTCAATTTAACAGCGCAAATAATCTCAAGACGGTCTTCAGCACTAGAAACACCAATACAACATCAACACTGTGGCAGAAGAGCGAAGCAGAACGAAATATTCCAGAAGCAGTGAATCTTTTTGCGTCGATCGGAATGAAAAATTGACAGCGGTATTAAATCTCTGCCTAGTTTGAAACTTCCGAACATTCGCATAAGATCAACCAGGAATTCAGTTTAATAATTATAAATGAACATAATAAGAACAATAGTAATAATCACGGCATAGAACAGCGGTGATTTTTATAAGAAAACGAAATTTACCAAAGAAAGAATCAGCGACTCGCCTATACTATGATCGCAGAAGCGGAGAAGACCAAAACAAACTGTGTTGGCGGACGTATGAAAGTCGCTTATATCTACGTCAGTTCAGTGAACTTTTCTATCGTGTACAGACTTAAATACACGAAATTCCAAAAATTTTTGGTCGCTAAAAGGGAGACTTAGCGAAAAGTAGCGGTAGCAGAGCAGTGACGACGACGGCGACGAATGAGAGCGGAAGACGGCGACGAAAGATAGTGAAGAATTCGGAACGGCGATAAAGTTTAGAAATCCAACGCGTTGACCGCCGCCTCTCGAAAGGGAAGTGACGCCTTCAATCAATAGCGCAATTTGGAAGGATTCCGTTTTTTCTTCACAAATTCAGCAAGTACGGATTGGAAGTCGGCCGAGCTGTGCCAAATTATCGCTGGATGCTAACGACAAATTGCGCTCAAGTGCAATCAGCGCGATCTTCAAGTGCAAGGCGACACGAAGCTAATTGAATAGTAAACATTCATTTCTAGTATCAGGAATTATCAAGAGAATTTTTTCTCTGTGAATAATTAAATTTTTTGTGTGAGTGAAATTTTATATAATTATTTTTTCCCTGCAGTGCAAATAATTTTTTTACATAAATGATTTAAGTAAGTGTTTTTTCTTTTGAATAATATTCTGAAAATTTTCCTTATTGTTGTACGAAAAAAAAAAAAAAATTTTCTCATATTTAGTAATTTTTACGAAATAGAATTTTTCGTTCACTTAGTGATAGAGACAATTCTGTTTTATTGTTCTAGCATAATAAATTTTTTTTTGTTATACATGGCGCAGCATTTTGCAGTGGAACCTAAACAATTGTAGCCATAAATACTAATATCGAACTTTTTCAGATTGAGAGAGTCCTGTGAAGGAATGAGTTAGGAAAAATTTGATTTTTTTGTATGAGGATACAGTCAACTCAGCAAAACATGCAATTGAAGTAAGTACCTGATTCTCAAATTTATTTTTTTTTCAATTTTTCATTCTTGGAATCATTGAATATTTTATGAATTAATATGAATAACACTTTGGACGAAATTATCGCCCGACTGCAACAGACAAGAAGCGAAGACCAGACTCCATATAACCTAAGACCTGTACCTGAACGACTTTCTAGACCAAGTTGATCCTAGTAATATTAGACCCAGACGTTCTCGTAGTCAGGTCCCCACTTGGATTTACCAGAGTCACCTAACCCTTCAGTTGTAACCACCTCCCAATAACTTCCATTGTACCTAGAAATCCCAACATAAGCGCAAGCCACCATGTCTTAAGCCACACTAGATTTTGTGGACAGTAGACCCAAAAGTAATGTGAATAAAAGTAGATTAAGAAAGAATGGTGTAAATCGATGGATAGCAGACTGAAAGCAGAATTTCCAGCTTCTGGTATCACAGATGAGAGAAAGAAAATAGATGAAGCACTCTTGTATGTTAGTGTATGGAACATGGTGATGCACATACAGTTCTTCATTCAGTACTTTAGGGAATATTACTCTGTTTAACGAATTCAAACAGTGCTTACAGTTTTGGCAACCAAACACAGAAAGATCCATGGTACAACACTTGGAACTTTCCATCATCAGAAATATGAGGTAATCATAATTTTAGCCACTAGAGTAGAAGCTATAGATAGAGTGACGACAGATATGAGCTATTAGGAATTGTTGTTGGAAGGAAGGATAGATTTGATGATGATGAAACAGATTTAAGCTAGTATATCCAAAGGTACTTAGATATATCATTAGTTAATCTACGATGCTTTTGGGTAAGGAAGAAAAGGTAGCCTTAAAGAAGTACTGTGATAGGAAGTAAATGATGGAATTGTGCAAACTTTGATGTACATAGAAGAAAGTAAACAGAATTCATCAAGTAGTAGTGCAGATTTTACGGGAACCGTAGCTAGTGAAACCAAGAATAGCAATCAGTCCAGCGTAAGAAACCAATCAGGGTAAGCTAGGTCTAGGTATCAGGAAATAGAAGTTACGTTTGATAGAAATGGTAGAACAACAATAGAAGTTCGTCAATCAAATAGAAACAATCAGGTAGGCCATGATAGAGGTAACAATGGGAATACCACTGGAACAATGGAAATAACAGTCGGAAATAACAGGATCCTGGACAGAGGAGCTAGTCAGGCAAAATTCAGAGATAATAGGCCACAGTTCAGCCAAGCAGAGACAAAGTTGTGGAAATTGTGGTTATAACAACCATGCAACACAAATTGTAGAAGAAACAAATGGTGTTCGAATTGCAATAAGACAGGACATTTGATCCAAAACTGTTGGTACAACAAATGGGGGAAATTCTCAGGGTCTCAAAATAACCAAAGTACTCAGCCTAATAATCAAATACCTCCCCCAGTAACTTAAAATCAAGGGGATTCTCAGTGACAATCACAGAGTGCAGCAGAAAGGTCCATCCTTACAGAGGAGAAATGGTAGAGAGAGCCAGTGAATAAGGATGATGTGTCCCCAACAGACATTACTCAGAAGTAATGAAATAGTGTTTTTCTGTAAAGAATTTTTAATACGTGTCAGGAAGAGTTGCCTATCATACAAGTACACTTAGAAGGTGTACAGGTTCCGCTATTTATTGGATACAGGCAGTACTGTAAGTATCATAGATAAAGGCACTTTGGCATAAACATATAGGTTTTGACTTTCCCAAATGAGAAAATCCTATAGGACCATAAAGAGGATCGCTGGAAAGCAAATAAGGGCTATAGGCAATGTCCAATTTAGAGATAGAAATTCTAAATAAGAAATACAGGGAAGAGTTTGTAGTGTTGGAGAATATTTTCAGCTCATTCTATTTTCCTTCAGGCTATGAAAAGATGTGGAATTACACTAGATTGCTTAGCAATGGAAGGTAACTATCAAGAAATTGATAGAGGAAATGTTTGCTCTCTTGAAGAAGGAGGAACAGTTTCAGATAAACTTGATCACTTTACCTGAGACAGCCTCATCTGGAAAATGGAGCATCAACAGATAGAAATAGAATTTAATGCTTCTTGGGTAGGACAGTGAGTGAAATTCAATGATAGAAGAAATAGAAGAAGATAGACAAACACTTTTAAAGCCTAGAAGCCACTCAGGAGGAATTCTCAAGTAGCAGGTATGAACCTGATAACTCAAGTGCACGACAAGTAGATACCTCCGAAGAACTTAGTTCTTTTTCCAACCTGACGATCCTGACCGCTAATAGATTGTAGTCAGCAATAATGAAGATACTGAAGTATCTGTGGTGTTATGTTAGGCAACCTGAAAATGACAGAGCCGTTCTGTGATACCACAAGATGAAAGTTCAGATGATACTGATGTCTGTTACACTGCCGATGCACAGAATGCAGAAGAGATCTGTAGTTAGTACTGCCGATGATAATCTTGTAAAACTCAAATTAAACAATAGCGTTATACTGCATCCACAAGGTCTGACAAAGGTTTGTCTTAGAATTGTAACAGATAAAAACCTAGGTGATACAGATGTGTTATTAGTTAATGAAGACTTACCAGACTTTGTGAAAATGGACAATTCCCTAGTAAGACTTAATGGTGGACATTGCACGACTTATGTGTATAATTATTCTGACAAGAGACTAGAATTGCATGCCGGCATAGAATTCTGTAAAGAGGTGTGATTACTATTTACTAACCTAAGTGAAAAAGCATTTGTCTCTGTAGCTGACACAAAGAGTTAAATTAGAAGGAAGTAAATAAAAGCCACAGTTTCCTCATTGTAGGGACAGGTTAATACAGATATTAGAGGAAATATAAAGTGTTGTAGCAGTAACAGGAGATAGAGTTAGGAAGGACAGATGTCCTGCAGCACAAAATAGTCATAGAAGATGGTGCTAGACCTTTTTATATACCCTAACTAAACTTCCAATGGTCAAGACCCATTGTAGACGAGATGGTTGAAGAGATGAAGGAAGATGGAGTTGTAATGCAGCTAAGTCACCTTATAATTCACGCACCGCTAGTTCCAAGAAAGACGGTACTTGGAGGATGGTAATTGATTACCGTAAATTGAATTCCCACACCATCCCACGATCGAATGCCAATGCAGTCATTAATGACATGTTAGCTCAATTAGGAGGTGCCAAGGTTTTTCTGGCCTCGATTTACTGAGTGGATGTTGGCAAGTTCCTCTCGATAGAATCAAGCATCTCACGGCATTCCAGTACTCATAAAGAACATTTGCAATTTGAGTAATGCCCGTTTTGGTCTTACTTCAACTCCTTTAACGTTTGTACGTTTAATGCTGCAAATCTTGAGAGATGTTGGGCAATATCAGTTTATCTTGATGATGTAATAATTGCTAGTAAGGATGTAGAGTCATTTCAAGACAATAGAATTAGTATTAGATAGGCTCGAAAGGCCGGTTTAAAGGTAAAATTAAGAAATGTCAGTTTCTGAAGAAATCTCTAGAATATCTAGGACATGTTATCAGTGAACATGGTTTGAAAATGCAGAAAAAGGAAAGATTAAGGCTATTGTAGACTATCAGCCCCCAGAAATTTGAAGAGGCACTAAGAAGATTCCTAGGTATGGTAGGATATTATCGACCTTTCATAAAGGGATTTGCTACCATAGCAAAACCATTAACTGAGTTAACTAGGAAAGATGCTAGCTGAGTGGGGAAAGATGAACAGGAAGCAACGTTCAAAACACTAAAAGGACCATGTTGATAACAGATCTATCTGGTTATCAGACTTCGAGAAGGAATTCTACTTGTATGTGATGCTTCAAGTACAGGACCAAGTGCCGTCTTGATGCAAAGAGGATAAAACAAGGATGAGAGACTGTATACTATGCCAGTAGGTTTTGAATGCACTGAAAGAGAATACAGTACAACAGAAAGGGAATGTTGGCATTAGTCTGGGGATTACAGAAATTTAGGCACATTTTGCTAGGACATAAAATTAATGTTCTTACAGATCATAAACCCATTTGTGATCTTTTCAAGAAAAAGGGCT
This sequence comes from Macrobrachium rosenbergii, assembly GCF_040412425.1. Lineage (NCBI taxonomy): Eukaryota > Metazoa > Arthropoda > Malacostraca > Decapoda > Palaemonidae > Macrobrachium > Macrobrachium rosenbergii. The sequence goes on from NC_089766.1 coordinate 10,112,386, forward strand.
TTACCAATAATATGAAGTTCAATAGATGGTTCGTTAGCGTAAATTTGCCCAGAATTTAGATACATGCCTGGTAGATATAACATTAGCTGACGCCTTATCTAGATCTAGAAGAGAATGAGGAAACAAATTACCACTCATAATTTCGCCTTCCAGTTGTCAAATCCTGAACTTAGATTTAGACAAAGTTCGTCAGGAACAACAAAAGGATTCTAGAATAAAGAGAAGTAATTGGTAACACTCTTGCAAGGTGAGAAAAATTCAGGTTTCAATTGATAGATGGGTTATTGTACAAGACTTCAGACGAACCAAATGCTTGTTCACGTTTGTACATTCTAATACACTAATACAAGACGTTTTAGAACTAACCCATTCATACAAGTTATCAGGACATCCTGGAATTAGAGAACATGTAGAACAATCACTAGAAACTATTTTGGCCTCGATGTAGTGAAGATGCTACTCGGTTGTTCAGAATTGTACCCTATATGTAATATACATAAGGGAATGTCGGCAATCAAAGGCTCCTCTGGAAATGTATCCTTCAGAATTAAATCCTTTCGAAGTAGTCACAATGGATTTCTTAGGTCCATTCGAACACCATCAGAGAAATAAACAGATTTTAGTTTTCGTGACTGTTGATAGATACGCAGAAATTGTTCCAACTAGAAACAGAGAAGCATCAACAGTGGCAGAAGCCTTTAAGTCTAGAATTATAACCAGACATTCATGTCCTCAAGTTTGCTCTCAGACAATGCTGCTGAATTTACTAGTGACATTCTAACGGGTGTGTGACTTTTATGAAATACAGAAATGTCAAATAACAGCATAAGTAAGCTCAAATGGAGCAGTAGAAAAGAACAAATCACCAAGATAAAGGATGTTCTGAAAACATTGGTAACCCCTAGCACTGAGAGCTGGGACTTGACTCTCGAGACATACAATTTACTCTAAACAACACAGTAAATGAATCAATAGGAGAAACTCCTCATTTCTATTGTATGGCTGCAAAAGAAATGCCATTCACTTTTGGATGATGCTACACCACCCAGACACTGACCCGTACAACTACGAGGACTATATTGCTTGAAGACAAGACGTGCATTAGAGACCGATAAAGTCACCAGGGCTAGATTAAAGGAGTTACATAAAAATCTAGTAAGTATTACAATAACAGATCCACCATACCCTCGTTAAAGGTAGGACAACAAGTTTATGTACTCAATCATGTTCTTGAAGGACCTAATATTAAAGTATCATAAAATTTCGAGAGTCATATAGAGTTTTAGAAGTTTTGGAGATTTGAATAAATTCAAATTAATGCATGAAACTACAGTGAAAGAATCCATTGTACATTGGAACCACATTAAAGTAGTTCATTCAGAACCTTGGTCGTCTGCCCAGTTAAAGTTTGTCCAATAAAAAGATAAGATAGATAATAAATAGAATCTTCAATGACCCCCAGGTATAATTTGAGAAAAGAAGGTAATGGCAAGTGCAATGGTAAACAAATGTAGTTGATAAGATTTTTACTGCTCAATAACATTATTTCCAGCAAATGGATTGTATGGTGGTTGGCAGTGGTCAAATTGAACTCACTCGTACACAGCCCTAAGGAAGACCATCATCAAGGAGCATGGCAGGATTAGATGATAGGACCTAGCCATTGTTAGGATCCAGACGGACTCCATTATCGATCAGAGAGCAGTTAGGCCAGCTGAGCAATCAGATGCAGGCAGGATTACAAGAAAGTGTCAAGATAGGGAATTTGTGACATGCTCTCCAAGTTGCAGAGGACATCGATAGTGTTATGCCAAGGAAAGTAGTAAAGCGATCACTCATACCCTTTATAGGCGTCGCTGCAATCTCTTTGGGTGGCGACCGATGGTAATGTTGAAGGCTAAAGGAAAGAGTGGCACAACGAAGAATTGGGCTTCTGAGCAGGGCATGTCTATAATAAAGTAATAGGAAATGTCAATCAAAATCAGAAATGATCCACAGTGCTGAAAGAATTTGTGAATAGTGCCCTCCATAATGTTTCATCAGAATTGCTAGAATCCATCAGAGCAGAAATGATGGAGCAACTGCTCATAGAAACAAGTAATTTCCTTCTGGAATAAGGAATTACTCAAATGCAATCATGATGGCAGGTAAAAACTTGCTGTCGCCTTTTCTGATAATAGTGAAATTGACCATTATTCAAATGTATTTGTGAACAATCACTTGAAGCCACTAGTAGAAAATATAGTGGACTATTATGGCGCTGATAACGGTGAAAGTGATAGCCAATCAAATCGCTATAGTGATCCCTTTCAACAATCCAGACGTCAACTCATTGATGTCAGTCTATCCATTCCCAATGGTATTAGATAATAAGTCCATTGTACTAGAAGGAACAGTTCGACACTGCCTTGCAGCATGATTCTTTCTATTGACTGAGAAATTCCCGAACATAGAGATTCAGGGTATGTCATGTAATGATAGTGTATATGTTTGTAACATTGTAGATTTCTATGAACCATTGAGTGCTCTTCATTGCTTAGATGATCTTGTAAACAGCAAGAATGGTAAGAACCATTGTAAATATATACCGTTACAAAACTTTCCAGGCTCAAATCGTGATGATGAAATTTTTGTGTTCTCAGCAAACAGATTGAATGCTAAGATTGACTGTAAGTCAAACAAAACAAAGTAGTTTCATTAACGTACACTCATTTCATCTGCTTGTGAACTGGTCATTTACATAATTTGTATTACAAACCAACAGTTTCACGACGTACAGTTTGAATTCCAGTAAGTGTACATCAGTTTATGATTATTAACGAATTTCAACTTTCAGAACTGAATTGGAGACATTCACAAGAAGCTAGAAGAGTTCATACTTTCTTTCATACCTTATAAGACCGAGATTTCTCCTATTATGTCATTCATAAATGTCATTCTTTTGAGTACTGTTTGCTTTCATTTCTTTTATGATTGTCAGGAAATTGATACTGAATAAACACCATAATCAAAGGACATGACGGACAGAATCAACTTCTAGAGTGATAGCGTTTACCATTGACTTGCACTTGAACATTTGATTGATTTTTTTATTTTTACAATTTATGATTGATAACCAGGGAGTAATAGGCATTTGATTATATTTACTTTGCCATAATTTTTCTGCATTTAGTTTGAGTATTTGATATATAATTCCATGTATATTGTTTGTGTTAGCACTATGATGCATTATAATATTTCTTTGCATTTATTGTTGATAGAAATTATTAGAATTGACGTAATTGACTATAGTCAAGTTAAAGTTGAATTTATCTACTTGCATGCGATCAATGCAGTGGGTGACCAGTGATGTTATGCAGTGATAAGTAAGTTCACTGATCGGGATTACTTATGAAAGAGAGAGAGAGACACGATGTTGATAGTTTAAAATGATGAGTCATGGGACCAAGTAAATTGAAGAACTAACCATAACAAACCTCCAAGATGTGGGAAAGGAAGGAGGTTACAGAGGATAGGTTATGAAGCGAAAAGGTCAGCAAAATTGACCTGATTTGTCCTTGCCAAAAAGTAGGGAGTTAAGATTGAACCATTAGAGTAAAGTGGGCGTCACTCAAGGAGGCGGAGTTTTATTCAACATAGGTCAGGATTCATTCTGATCAATTTTTAGCCAGAGTTACTTGAAAACCAAATTGGGTAGGATTGTGTCCTCGCTCCTCTCTTAACATCAAGAAATTTCTAAGTCAGTGTGGCTGGCGTGTGAAATAGTTGAGTTAAGATTAAACTTATGAAACCATTGCCCAGTGAATACTTACCCCCTCCTGAATTAGATATTAATAGACAATTTCAACCTAATCTTACCGAGTCCCCTGCGTTACTATCAAATGAAAGTCAACAGAAAGAGAGTCATTCATATGTGGTGCAAAACGCAAAACAAAGAAAAACTAAACTGCATAACATATATATATATATATATATATATATATATATATATATATATATATATATATATATATATATATACACATGTTCAACTGTAGTTTCGATTTATTTTTTTTAACCGAAATGAAAACAGAACATCACCGACATTCACAATAATAAGAACCGTCGTCACCAAAGCACCATTATCACTATCATCTACGAGTATGCATAAACAAAAGTACCTTCCCCTCCTCTAACCTCTCCTGCACTAATAAAGTAATCCTTTCCTGCTTCCCCGTCATGAACCTGATATTCAGGTACCTCCCCTTTCCTCCTTATCTTCCCTTTGCATTACATTTATTGGGCATGGGTACACTTGTCACTCAACAAGGAATTGGGGTGAAGTCATAATTCAGCATGTCGAGCTATCAGCTAATTTCCATTATTGGTGTTTGACATTGATATGAATTCAGTGATGACAAGAACAGCAAGATATGCAATCGTGATGCGTACTGTAATTGGGGATAATTAAGATAATGTAATGATCTTTTCCGGGTAAAATTGGTGATGTATTTATTAGATAAAGGCTTTAACCCTTTCCATTACTCTGTGCTAGACTGGATGTGATTGTTGTCTTCGAAACGTCGATTTAGAAAGGCATGACAAAACAGGTATCCTGCCTCATTAAAAGCCATTATAAACAGGCATCATGCCCCATTAAAAGGCATTATAAAACAGGTATCGTACCTCATTAAAAGGCATTATAAAACAGGTATCCTGCCTTATTAAAAGGCATTATAAAACAGGTATCCTGCCTCATTAAAAGGCATGACAAAACAGTCATCCTGCCTCATTAAAGGGCATTATAAAACAGGTATCCTGCCTCATTAAAAGCCATTATAAACAGGCATCATGCCCCATTAAAAGGCATTATAAAACAGGTATATAAAATTAAAAGGCATTATAAAACAGGTATCGTACCTCATTAAAAGGCATTATAAAACAGGTATCCTGCCTCATTAAAAGGCATGACAAAACAGTCATCCTGCCTCATTAAAAGATATTATAAAACAGGTATCCTGCCTCATTAAAAGGCATGACAAAACAGTCATCCTGCCTCATTAAAAGATATTATAAAACAGGTATCCTGTAAAAGGCATGACAAAACAGTCATCCTGCCTCATTAAAAGATATTATAAAACAGGTATCCTGCCTCATTAAAAGGCATGACAAAACAGTCATCCTGCCTCATTAAAAGATATTATAAAACAGGTATCCTGCCTTATTAAAAGGCATTATAAAACAGGTATCCTGCCTCATTAAAAGGCATGACAAAACAGTCATCCTGCCTCATTAAAAGATATTATAAAACAGGTATCCTGCCTCATTAAAAGGCATCATAAAACAGGTATCCTGCCTCATCAAAAGGCATTATAAAACAAGTATATTTTTTCCTCCCGTAATCTGTGGAAATATAGTCTTTATCGTTATGTATTTTTTGGGGGGGCACCATGATTCATTTGCAGCTTACGATTATCCTACTCAAACCACGTTAAATTTGGACCGTTTAAAAAGCAGAAGGATTTCTTAGCATTACTGAAGAATAACTGTTAGCACAAATATTCATATATTTTATTTAAATCAGTAATTTTATTTCTCGCGTTTTGCGAATATTGTATGTATGGAATTTCACGAGGGGGCCTTGTTCATTTACTTGAAAGCCGCCATTGATATTTTGTAAATGTGCAGAAATTCATTTTTTAACAAGTGAGAATTCCCCAAGAACTGTTTTCTGATAGAACCTTGCCTGATATGTTTTCCCTTCTATTCTTTTATGATTTCGGAGAATTTCTTTAAAGAATTTCCTGAATTGGAATTTTATCAAGTATAGTCGAAGGGGATAGAGACTATGTATTAAAAATTCGAAATTGCTTTTGTCCGATTGTATTCTCTGGGAATATGACTGAAAACGAAAATTCAAAACCTACAGCTCGTTCTGTATCGACACTTACTCACATATTTGCATAACAAGCTTGCCAAACAATCATCAAAGCTGTGCGCCCAAACAAGCATTTTTACATATAATCATCGTTAGAGTTCATTTTCTTTAATGAATATTCTCAAATTTTTTGGTTTCCTGTAAAAGAAAACTATTGTATCGGCTTTGTCTGTCCGTCCGCACTTTATTCTGTCCGCACTTTTTTTTGTCCGCCCTCAGATCTCAAAAACTACTGAGGCTAGAGGGCTGCAAATTGGTATGCTGATCATCCTCCCTCCAATCATCAAACATACCAAATTGCAGCCTTCTAGCCTCAGTCGTTTTTATTTTATTTAATGTTAAAGTTAGCCATAATCGTGCGTCTGGCAACGATATAGGCCAGGCCACCACCGGACCGTGGTTAAAGTTTCATGGGCCGCGGCTCATACAGCATTATACCGAGACACCGAAAGATAGATCTGCTTTCGGGGGCCTTGATTATACGATGTACAGAAAACTTGATTGCGCCGAAGAAACTTCGGCGCATTTTAATTTTTTTTTTTTAATTAAAAGTAAGCTTTCGAAAAGTATGGCTCTTTTCCTTTAAAAACTTTTCCATACACTGAAGTGTCCTTGACATCCATTCCCCTATATGAATTAAACTAAGGCCCCTAAAATTTAATTGATATATATATATATATATATATATATATATATATATATATATATATATATATATATATATAATACATTATATATATAGTATATATATTATATATAAACACATTATATATTACATATATATATATTATATATAAATATATATGTATATATATATATATATATATATATATATATATATATATATATATATATATCAGTCACAACAAAATAAACAAATACATAAATAAATGGGCCGCTTAACAAGCTTGATCCACCTGACATTTCCACAGGGGTTACTTTAATCCGACTTAATTAACTTATTAATTAAAAAAAGGTTTTTCCATGACAGTACAACTGTCCCTGTTCATTAATTCGTCCCAAAACCAATATTGGGTTCTCGTGTCTGCATCGATTGAAGTAGAACACGCTCTTGATTCATACATCTTGCATTGGTGGTATTTTTTGGTAGTATTTTAAAAGGATTCTCGTATTTACTTAGGTTATTTCTCTTTTGTTCATTATTCCTATCTCGTCAATTTAATGCGCTTATCTTCTATACAAATTCAGTTATTTCTGCTATTTTCATTATTCCTATCTCGTCAATTTATTGAGCTTTTCTTCTATTCAAATTCATTCGGAAATTACGAATTATATGACAAAAAAGACACTGCTGTCATTGATGCTCTAGCAATTGTCGTTCATCTTGAAAAGAAAGCTGATAAGCTTCACCGAATCTTTGTCTCATTGGTGTCACACGGACACACAATCTTCTACAACAATTGCTTGTGTGATGATTTGTTTGTGTGTATAATTGTCGCGTCAAAAACTAGGTCTGTATTCAAGTAATTTTGCTGTTGCAATACATTGAAGGGAATTTTTTGTTTGGGTATTGCGACAATTGAATGTGGGGATCCCTCTCACCCCAGAAAACAATATATGCATCCACATAATTCATTTAATAAGCGTGTGTGTGTGTATATATATATATATATATATATATATATATATATATATATATATACATATTTATATATATGAAAATATAAATATATATACATATACTGTATGTATGTATGTATATATATATATATATATATATATATATATATATATATATATATATGAAAATATAAATATATATACATATTACTGTATGTATGTATATATATATATATATATTGGTCAATGTTATTAATGAATAATATCAGCTGCCGTCAGATATGATGCTGAATTACTTTTAACAGTGGAAGATTGTCATTAATTTTGAGCCAAGAATATATACTGCGTTTGACCTTTGGGAAGTCAGGAGTTATCAAGTTGTAAAAACACTTTTTTTCTTCTTTTAATAATCTCTAATCAGGATTAGTTGTCGAAACTCTGCGACCTACTCTTGATAAATACGTAGGATGGAACGAGGACACGAATTTCGTGTTCTCGTTTCAGATATGATGCTGATTTTTTCTTATTATTCATTGGAAGATTGTTAATACAATTTAAGCTCAAGAATATATACTGGTTTTGACCTCTGAATCAGGAGTTATGAAAGATTGTAAAACATATATTTTTCTTATTTTATATAATAATCATATATTAGTTGTAAATATATACAGTATATATATAAAAAAATATTTAGGATGGAACGATATACGAATTTCGTGTTCTATTTCATATATATATATTTATATATATTTTTATTATTATTCATTGCTATTGTATATGTATATATATTTAATCTCAAATATACACAGTTTATGATAAAAATACTATTTATGTATATGAATTCAGATATATTTATATATATATATATATATATATATATATATATATATATATATATATATATATATAAATATATACAGTATATATATAAAAATCTATTTATTATATATGTTATATATATTACATATACATACATACACACATATATATATATATATATATATATATATATATATATATATATATATATATATATATATATAGAGAGAGAGAGATATATATAAGATATAGAGATAGAGATATAGACAGTATACAGACAGACAAAACAGACATTTATTATAGAAATTATTATATTATATATATATATATATATATATATATATATATATATATATATATATATATATATATATATATATATATATATATAGAGAGAGAGAGATAGAGAGAGATATATATACAGACAGACAGAAAGAAATTTATATATATATAGATTCCACTCCTGTTCCTGTGGGTTTGGGTTTGCTTAATATTTATTACCTAAAACAAAAGAGGTCTCCAATGCATCGTCCTTTCATAAAAAATCACTCATGATTCTGATTAATAGTTGCAATAAACGTTCAGACACAGACTTTTATTCATTGTTGTTGAAGACACTACATAAATTGTGGTCTATACGAAGAAAAGCAATAAATGTGTAAATATTTTAAATTCGTGCATAATGAATTCCCATTCCCGGTCTGAGTGAACCACGGCCTTCATTCCAGAAATGCACAAACATTTCACTTTAATATATAATAACTTCCCATTCCCGGCCTGAGTGAATCACGCGCCTGCATTCCAGTCGGACTTATCTTGGACTTAGCCGGATAAAAAGAAGAGGAAGTAAATTCCAGATTCCCACTTGAGTTAAATGGTCCAAGAAATGCCTGCATACTTAAAAAAAAAAAAAGAAAAAGAAAAACTTATCTGCTTCAAACGGCAGTTTCGGGGAATTTCCAACTTTTTATTCAGCCTTAAAATCTCTTGGCTCCATAATGCATTTTAAAACGGCTCCAGCTCCTCCCGCTTCAGGTTACAGAGGAAAAAGAGGAAGAAGACGAAGAAGAAGAATCCTTTGCGCACCTGTGGGAGTGGGGGGGGAGGAGGGAGGGGAGGAGGGAGGGTGGGAGAGGTGTTAATCTTGTTATGGAAAAAATTTTCCTGGAAACTATCGCATTCCAGTTTTATCAGATTACTTCGATATAATTCTTTTCAAGAACAATGTACTGAAACCATAAAAATGAAAAGAATACTTATCAGAGAGAGAAAGAGAGAGAGAGAATAGTTAGGACAAAATAGCAGTGACAGGGAAAGGGAATATGAGGATGGCGTAGAAGGGATGAGGGAATCCTTCAGGAAGTTAAGGAGAAAAGATTTGTTTTGCTTCAAGAGCAATTCTGGAGGACGTTAAAGAATCCTATCTCTAAAAATGAAAAAAAAAATACTATTTGATAAACAAAAATTCTTGGTTACACACACACATATATATATATATATATATATATATATATATATATATATATATATATATATATAGTATATACACATATGCATATATAATATATATATAATATATATATATATATATATATATATATATATATATATATATATATATATATATATATATATATATATGTGTGTGTGTATAAAAGGAATGAGGTAGAGATAATGAGATTTAGTTATGATAACAAAGCTGAAAACAATTATGTATAACGATATTATAGAAGTAAATATTTCTTTAACTGTTCGTTAGATGACGTGATAGAACAATGCATATATATCGGCTTATTAAACACAGTAAAACAATAAATAATTCAGTCATACTAACCTTCATATTAAATGTCAATTATTGTCCCTGATTTCCTGTTTGCCATTTTAGTGAATCACAGCCTTCGTTTCCAAAAGGACGTGACTGAGAGAGAGAGAGAGAGAGAGAGAGAGAAACTCGATTTCCACGTGAATTAAATGGCCAAAGTTTGGCGTGCATACAAAAAAAAAAAAAAAAAAAACTGGCAGGTTCGGAAAATTTCGAATTTGAATTCAGCCTTGAAATCTCTTGGCTCCATAATGCATTTTAAAGCAGATTCGACGTCTTTTTTTAACGTTAGAGCTGAAAAAAGGCTAAAAAAATGTCTCAGTACCTCATGGGAAGGAAAAATTTTAGTTTTGTTTTCTGAATATTTTTTACTGGAGACTTAAATACAAGCAAGTTACTACATGGTTCCAGTGAGTGGAATGCTTCAAATTCCAGTTCCGGGAATGTCTGTTTAATTATCCTTCCTGTTGATCAGGAATGCATATTTATCCATGAGGTTCCATTTCTTCAATTCAAAGAAATTAATTCCCGTGAGTGAGTAGTGCCGTCAGTGCACCTCGCGTCGTGCACCGTATTCATTACCTAAGGAGGTTTGCAGCGTTCTATCGGCCCCTAGCTGCAGACACTTTTTAGCCTTTTACTTGACCTCCGTTCCCGCTTCCTTTCTTCCACCTTGCTGTCCAGCCACTCCAACTGAATGGCTGAAAGTGCTCTAGTCCTTCGCTTTTTAGCCAATTTTTCGTAAACCAAATAATTTCCTGCGAATGAATGAGAAAGCTCTAAGAATTCTTTCATGTTATAATTCCGCTGTGCAGTTAAATAACTTCCTACAGATATTTTAAATGAAAGATGTACTAAATACATTTGATAGAAATCCTTCACAACGCCGGGGAACTGAGAGAGAGAGAGAGAGAGAGAGAGAGAGAGAGAGAGAGAGAGAGAGAGAGAGAGAGAGAGAGAGCTCTGATAAGATCTCTGATAAAACAACAGTGGAAACGAAAAGGGAAAATGAAAATTGTTCAGGATTTAGTGGAACTCTCGGGAATAATTGAAGTGGAGGAGAGAGAGAGAGAGAGAGAGAGAGAGAGAGAGAGAGAGAGAGAGAGAGAGAGAGAGAGAGAGAGAGAGAGAGAGAGAAATTCCTCGTTGGCTCGAGAACAAGTGGATCATGTTTTCAGAACAGCAAAACAGCATTTGGGGGTGGGGAGAGAGAGAGAGAGAGGAATTCCTCGTTGCCTCGACAGCAAGTGGATCATGTTTTCAAAACAGCATTGAGAGAGAGACAGAGAGGGAAGGAGAGAGAGAGACAGAGAGAACAACTATTCCCAAATCAATATGATATAGATGTATTTACGACTTGCGTAGCACATAAATTCAAAATCAAAAAATAAAATTGAATATTACGAGTAAACAGCAAATCCGAAAATGGCTTATAGAATGTATTACTCGGCTGAACAACAAAGTGAAGAATAAGGGAAGTAGAATAGAACAGAATGATAATACTGTTCGAGAGACATAGAGATAAAGAAGACGATCGGCTGGAAGATGGAGAAACTGAAGATAATATTTTGAAACGGTAATAACTTAGAAGATTAAGGAAATAGATACTGATGATAGTCGGTAGGGAGGGTTATAATGTCTTTAGTTGTTCGTAACAGAGTGAATAGAAATATTTCATGTTTTATTAAACAATAGCAATTTAATTCCCTCTAATTAACGTGCAGTTAAAGGGTTAAAATAACCACTGGAAACAAACATCAGCATAGTAGGGTTGCAATAATAGTAGACGGCCAGAAAACTATTTAAAATTTAAAACAAGCACAAAAAAAATTAAACACGGAAGGTCTGACGTCACTAGGCAAAGCCCAGTATAAATGACAAAATTAAACAAGATAAAAAAACACGGAAAGTCTGACGTCACCAGACAAAGCCCGTATAAATGACAAAATAAAACATTAAAAAAACTCGGAAAGTCTGACATAATTAAACAAAGCCCAGTATTAATGACAAAATTAAACAAGATAAAAAAAAAACACGAAAAGTCTGACGTCACCAGACAAAGCTCAGTATAAATGACAAAATGAAACGATAAAAAAAAAAACACGGAAAGTCTGGCGTCACTAAACAAAGCCCAGTATGAATGACAAAATGAAACAAGATAAAAAGTCTGACGTCCCCAGACAAAGCCCAGTATAAATGACAAAATAAAGCAAAAAAAACACGGAAAGTCTGACGTCACCAGACAAAACCCAATAGAAATGACGGAGTGAAAACGGACGATAAAAAAAAAAAAAGATAAATTCCTACCCTCCAAAGATATATACGAACATTTGTCATTTGCCAGAATGCCTCTCCGCTAACATACCTTAGAACATTATTGAAAGTGACAAGCGAGGGTTGATAATTGCGATGATAACGCGTATTGAGATACAGGAATGTAATTGTAGGATACAAGGAGGAGGGGTGTGTATGAAAGCGTGTTGGGGTGTAGATTCATGTGTCTCTGTTTAATTGCTTGCATTTCGAAAGCAACATTGAGAATTTTGGAAGTACAGTTAATGGCTAATTATATATGTTATATGTATAATTATATTTTTTATGTTAAGACGCAAATACCTTGGGAATATTTTACTCTCAGGGGGAATTATAATTAATTGCAGTTCCCTTTTGGTGTATAAGTCACTAACAAAGAATAGGGAATTCTATATTAAACGATATCTGAGTCTTAACATAAATATGTAGATTATATGTAACATATATATATTGTGTGTGTGTGTGTGTGTGTGTTTGCGGTAACTTTGAGATATAGAAGTACAGCTTAACATAAGATTAATAAGGCATTTCAATATTAAACTGTGGAAGGTTAAGAGAAGCAATAATTAATGACCTTTTTCTCGCCTGAGCTCTGAGGACCTGTACATCCTATGTCTTCAGTTATTAAGATAATAATTACTTAAAGTGATTATCGTCAGTCTAGACATGAGGAGATCTGTACCTTTCAAATTGAGAATTATTAAAAGCAAGTAAAAAACGCGCCGAAGTTTCTTCGGCGCAATTGAGTTTACTGTACAACGTATAATCAAGGCCACCAAAAATAGATCTATCTTTCAGTGGTCTCGGTATAATGCTGTAAGAGCCGCGGCCCATGAAACTTTACCTCTGGCTTATATCGTTGCCGGAGGCATGATTATGGCCAACTTTAACCTTAAATAGAATACAAACTACTGAGGCTAGAGGGCTGCAATTTGGTATGTTTGATGATTGGAGGGTGGATGGTCAACATACCATTTTGCAGCCCTCTAGCCTCAGTAGTTTTCAAAATCTGAGGGCGGACAGAAAAAGTACGGACGGGCAGACAAAGCCGGCACAATAGATTTCTTATCAGAAAACTAAAAGTTCATAGATAACTTTCAAGACCAAGCCACATACACCAACCTACTTAAGAAACGTCTAGAACTTACCTTGAACCTGAAACTGATATCGACCTTACCAAACTTGTGTTTGGTAGCGATGCGACCCTTTAACTTCTTATAATGATCAAAGTTGACCGCACGCGACGAGAAACGGGACCTAATTTTGGGGGGGAATCGATTAGGAACTGCGGGAAATTAAGCTCGTGGCGAAAGTACTAATTCCCCCCTTAATGAAACTAGTTTGAATATTTTGGGGGAAAAAGAATCCGTTGATTAAATAACTTTGCCCGGCTTAGGAGAAGCGATCCCTTGCCTATATTCTTCGTATTTTTCTTAATTGAGTCGAGTGCTCAATTCTTTATTAATATCAGCGTACAGTAATATTCATAATTATGATTATTATCCGTATCATTATGCAAATTCCCTTCCCTTTTTAGTTTTCCGTCCGCGCTTTACTCTGTCCGCACTTTTTCTGTCCGCACTTCCTCTGTCCGCCCCAGATCTTAAAAACTACTGAGGCTAAAGGGCTGCAAATAAGTATGGTGACTGTCCACCCTCCAATCATCAAACATACCAAATTGCAGCCCTCTAGCCTTAATACTTTTTATTTTATCTAAGGTTAAAGTTAGCCATAATCGTGCGTCTGGCAACGATACAGGACAGCCACAACCGGACCATGGTTAAAGTTTCTTGGGCCGCGGCTCGTACAGCATTATACCGAGACCACCGAAAGATAGATCTAGATCCATTTTTGGTGGCCTTGATTATACGCTGTAGCGGCTGTACAGAAAACTCGATTGCGCTGAAGAAACTTCGGTGCATATTTTACTTGTCTAATGTTATATCAGCGATAATATTCATAATTATGATAATTACGTGTTATCATTATAAAGAAATCTTTTGTTTTTGTGATGTAATATTAGCGGTAATAAAATTCGTAATTATGATAATTACCTCCAGCATTATACAAATACCTTCTCTTTTTTAATGCAGTATCAGTGACAGTAATATAGTTATGATAATTACCGTATCATTATACAAGTACCTCTTTTTAATGTAATATTAACGATAACAATAATAATCAAAATAATTATAATTATGGCAATTATATACCTGTGTCGTTATACAAATACCTTCCCTTTTTAATGTAATATCAGTGACAATAATATAATTATGGTAATTACCTGTTATCATTATACAAATATCTCTGTTTTTAATGTAATATCAAGGATAATAATAATAATTTTAATTATAATTGTGGTAATTATCTGTGTCATTATACAAATACCTTCCCATTTTTAATGTAATATCGGTGACAATAATATAATTGTGATAATTACCGTATCATTATACAAGTACCTCTTTTCAATGTAATACCAACGATAATAATTATAATTATGGCAATTACGGTACCTGTCATTATACAAAAATACCTTTTCTTTTTTTAATGTAAAATCAGTGACAGTAATATAATTATGATAATTACAAGTTATCATTATACAAATACCATCTCATTTTTCAATGTAATATCAGTGACAATAATATAATTATGATAATTACCTGTTAACACTATACAAATACCATCCCATTTTTCAGTGTGATGGAAAAGTCACATAAGGTCACCACTCATTCTTATCTCTTCTCCAAAGTCATATAAGGTCACCACTCATTCTTATCTCTTCTCCAATTTCTCTTGCTGTAATCAACTGTAATTCCTTCGCATCCACTTACCCATACATAAACCCTACCACCTTCCCCTTCTGAAACAAAAGCTTACTAACGCTTACTCTTATATAACTCCTTGAACTCACATTTCATTCCATTTATTGGTTGCTTAGGAGACGCAAAAATGATATGAAGTGGCGTCGGAGTATTAATACTGGGCGACAGGTTATTACGTTGTGTTATTAATATGATTTAATTTGAGGTGTGGTGTTTCATTTACAGGTATTTGTTCTCGGTGTTTATATGAACAATTGGTGTTTGTTAACGATAAAGTTGTTGAATTGAATTGAATATAGAAGTTAGGTCTTTGCACTGGGACCTATGTGGTCATTCAACGCTGAAAGGAAAATTGACTGTAAAACGTTTGAAAGGTGTAACAGGAGGAAAACCTCGCAGTTGCACTATGAATCAACTGTTAGGAGAGGGTGGAAAGTAAGATGGAAGAAAGAGAATATGAAAGGAGGTACAGTCAAAAGGAATGAAAGGGGTTGCAGCTAGGGGCCGAAGGCACGCTGAAAAGAACCTTAAGTAATGCCTACAGTGCACCGCATAAGGTGCACTGACGGCACTACCTCCCAACGGGGAAAGAAGTTCTTGCACATTATTCATTGTAGGTAAAGTAAATATTTCTTCGATACGTTTTTCCAGGAAACATTCAGATTGATTTATCTTATTTACGAAGTAAGTTTTTTTGTGAAAGTTTTATGCAATAGACAGACAATATATATATATATATATATATATATATATATATATATATATATATATATATATATATATATATATATATATATATATATATATATATATATATATAATATAATAAATATATGGTTTAAATATATAATATTTTTGGTTTAAAAATAATATTTTTGATGAGAGCGAAAAGATGTCTTTTGAAAATATATATTCAGGATGATACAAAAAATAGTTATATGATCTTTGACTTTTATAGAAATGTATATAGAATATGAAAATGTACAATGCCTGGTCGAAATAATTATTAAACCAACACTGGCAGGATTAACGAAAATTGTACGCTATTTGAAAAAGGTCCCTTGGACATTATTTTATCACAAAACCAGTGTTCGTAACCACTTTTATGAAAATGTAACAGGCTTCATTAATATGTTTTTACATCATTTAACACCCGCAGGATCAGCAGAGAAAACATCAGCTCTTCAAAAATAGCCTCAGAACATTTGTATAAGATTTGGGTGATCGTTTGTACCAAGGATAGCAATCATACAAAATTGAAAACAGTTACTTTTGTTAATACCGGTAATGCCACACTGTCCTTTGAAAAAGTGTTGGCTGGTTGTAATATTTATTTTCTCAGATTTTCTTAGAAATATGTATATTTTAGTTTTCTGTAAAGAAACTATTGTGCCGGCTTTGTCTGTCAGTCCTCACTTTATCCTGTCCGCCCTCAGATCTTAAAAACTACTGAAGCTAGAAGGCTGAAAATTGGTATGTTGATCATCCATCCTCCAGTCATCAAACATACCAAATTGCAGCCGCCTAGCCTCAGTAGTTTTTATTCTATTTAAAGTTAAAGTTAGCCATAATCGTGTTTTTGGCAACGATATAGGGCAGGCCACCACAGGGCAGTGGTTAAAGTTCATGGGCCGCGGTTCATACAGCATTATACCGAGAACACCGAAAGATAGATCTATTTTCGGTGGCCTTGATTATACGCTGTAGTGGCTGTACAGAAAACTCGATTGCGCCGAAGAAACTTTGGCGCATTTTTTACTTGTTTGATGTTCAGATTCGTGCTGATGAGGACTACGTTTCTAAAATTCAAGTAGGCAAATAAGAACATTCAAACATTTTGAGAAACATTATTATTATTCCCAGTGAAAGAGGGAAGTAACGGTACCTCTGCCTATTAAAATCTTTCGTGTGAATTGAGCTTGCTAGATCTGTTGCGATGCCATTATTTGTAACGTAAACAAGATATTATTTTTGTGGGGTGAATAAATACACTAATAATGTTTTCTGCGTGAATTAGTTTTGCTAATGATTATGTTTATGATGTTAACGCTTATTTTTCCCAAAGTAGTTTCTACAGTATACTGTCATTCATGATCATTATTAGCGTTATTAATGAATGGAGAGAAAATCTGTAAAAGAAAAAAATTGAGATGGCTTTGTCTGTCCGTCCGCACTTTTTCTGTCCGCACTTTTTCCGTCCGCCTCAGATCTTAAAAACTACTAATGCTAGAGGGCTGCAAATTGGTATGTTGATCATCCAGCCTTCAATCATCAAACATACCAAATTGCAGCCCTCTAGCCTCAGTAGTTTTTTATTCTATTTAAAGTTAAAGTTAGCCATAATCGTGCTTTTGGCAACGATATAGGGTAGGCCACCACCGGGCCGTGGTTAAAGTTTCATAGGCCGCGGCTCATACAGAGTTATACCGAGACCACCGAAAGATAGATCTACGTATTTTCGGTGGCCTTGATTATATGCTGTAACGGCTGTACAGAAAACTCGATTGCGCCGAAAAAACTTTGATCCATATTTTACTTGGTTTGGATTGTGAATTATTGACATATTTTCGATGATAAACAAAAATCTGAATTAACGTTAATTTTGCAGAAAATATAAATTGTGCAAATTATTCGCTCATTTTGCCCCTTTAGGAGGGTAGTGCCATCATTGCACCTCATGTGGTGCACTGTAGGCATTACTTGAGGGTCCTGGTAGCGTCCCTTCAGCCCCTAGCTGCAACCTCTTTCATTCTTTTTACTGCACCTCCGTCAATATTCTCTTTCCTCCATCTGACTTTTGCACCGTCTCCAACAACTGCGAGGTTTTCCTTCTGTTACACTCTTCAATCATTCTTACTGTCAATTTCCGTTTTAGCGCTGAATGACCTCATAGGTCCCAGCGCTTGGCCTTTGGCCTAAGTTCTATATTCCGTTCTACACAGAAGAATGGATGGTTAGAAACAAATGCCTTGTGGTTAGAATTTTTTTTTTTTTTTTTTTTTTTTTTTTTTTTTTTTAAATTGTATAAACTGTTTTTGTCATGAAAAATTCACAAAAAAGATCCGGCTCCTGCCCCCCTCAGTTCCAATGGTCTTTTATTCCTCACACCGTTGGACTGTGGAACTGTCTCCTTGAGGATATCGTTCAATTGGAACCTCAAAGTTCAAGCGAAGATGCAATACATTACTGCCCTAAAACAATCCTTACAATTTTAATATTTTATTTAAATTTTTATCTGTTAATTCATTCGTTGTATTATCTTTTTATCTAATAACGGCTCTCTTGTTTCTGTATTTCCTATTACTATACATTCTGTTATTTCTTTCAAATGAATACCATATTCTTGTTATTTCTTTCAAAGGAATACCATATTCTTGTTATTTCTTTCAAAGGAATACCATAGTCTTGTTATTTCTTTCAAAGGAATACCATATTCTTGTTATTTCTTTTAAAGGAATACCATATTCTTGTTGTTTCTTTCAAATGAATACCATATTCTTGTTATTTCTTTCAAATGAATACCATATTCTTGTTGTTTCTTTCAAATGAATACCATATTCTTGTTATTTCTTTCAAATGAATACCATATTCTTGTTATTTCTTTTAAAGGAATACCATAGTCTTGTTGTTTCGAATGAATACCATATTCTTGTTGTTTCTTTCAAGTGATTACCATATTCTTGTTGTTTCTTTCAAGTGATTACCATATTCTTCTTGTTCCTTTCAAGTGATTACCATATTCTTGTTATTTCTTTCAAGTGATTACCATATTCTTGTTATTTCTTTCAAGTGATTACCATATTCTTGTTGTTCCTTTCAAGTGATTACCATATTCTTGTTATTTCTTTCAAGTGATTACCATATTCTTGTTGTTTCTTTCGAATGATTACCATATTCTTGTTATTTCTTTCAAGTGAATACCATATTCCTGTTATTTCTTTCGAATGAATACCATATTCTTGTTATTTCTTTCAAAGAATACCATATTCTTGTTATTTCTTTCGAATGAATACCATATTCTTGTTATTTCTTTTAAAGGAATACCATATTCTTGTTGTTTCTTTCGAATGAATACCATATTCTTGTTATTTCTTTCAAATGAATACCATATTCCTGTTATTTCTTTCGAATGAATACCATATTCTTGTTATTTCTTTGAATATTAATTCTTGTTATTTCTTTCAGAAGGCCTGTTCTTGTTATTTCTTTTGAATAGGTTTGTTGTTTCTTTGAATAATACCATATTCTTGTTATTTTTCGAATGAATAATAATTTCTTTAATGAATAATATTCTTGTTATTTCTTTCAAAGAATAATATTCCTGTTATTTCAGTTTGAAACCATTCTTGTTATTTTTTCAAAGAATACCATATTCTTGTTATTTCTTTCGAATGGTTACCATATTCTTTAACTTGAATATTTCAGTCTCAGGCAGGCTTTTTCTGTATGAATAGGTTTTCTTTCTGAATAATAATAATCTTTAATAATACTAATAATAATAATAATAATAATAATAATAATTTAATAATAATAATAATAATAATTACAGTTTGTAACCACTTTCTCCTCTGACTGTCTCCTCAGAGGGTTACTTTCCTAACTTCATTTCTCTGTACTTTTTCTGCTGATTTTCTTCCTTAATTCTCTTTTATTATGCCCCTAATACTGTCATAATTTCCCCTCTTACTGTTTAGAACCCCTCTCTTTCTCGTCCTCTCCTCCTCTCTCCTCCTCCTCCTCCTCTCTCAGTGTTCCTCCGGAGTTGCATCCCCTTTCCTCCTTCTCCTCCTCCCCTCTTCCTTCTAGAACCCTCTCCTCCTCCTCCCCTCCTCCTCCTCCTCCTCCTCCTCCTCCTCCTCCTCCCCCTCCTCCTCCTCCTCCCCTCTCCTCTCCTCCTCCTCCCCTCCTCCTACCCTCTCCTCCTCCTCCTCCTCCCCTCCTCCTCCTCCCCTCCTCCTCCTCCTCCTCCTCCTCCTCCTCCTTCTCCCCTCACGCACATAAGTCAGCGCTCTTAGCCATTTCGGACAAGTTAATTACAACTATATATTCAGCTGGAATGGAGTTACTTAGCTGCTTTGGCCCTTAGACGCGGAAATAGAGAACATTATATTAGGCAGTTTCATCAGAGGGCCTTTATTTCCCTCGCCTCAAATGCGAGGATATGTTTTGGCCAGTGGAAATGGGGATGCTGCCATGTTCTGTAAGCTAAGGTAGGGAATCTTAATACTTCCAGAAGTTTAAGTGAGGTGTCGTTTCCCTCCTCCTCCTCCTCCTCCTCCTCCTCCTCCTCCTCCTCCTCCTCCTCCTCCTCCTCCTCCTCCAAGCTGTGTAATTAGTGCGTTGATTCCTCATCTGGGGAGTGTATTTGCCGTTTCTCTCCTTGAATGGAATTTGGCTAATCTGTAACCGTTTTTTCTATGGGTAAAAGTGGAAATGGTTTTATGGTTAAAAGCGTTTATGCTGTGTTTTTCACTTTAATTTGGGTAATCTTGTAGTGGTATATGGTCCAAAAACACTGGTTTTGTTTTTGGTGACAAGCTTTGATCTTCTTAGTGCAAAGTGACTGCAAGCAAACGGAACAGAATATAATATAAACTCTTCTTGTCAAAATTTCGTTGGAGAAGTTGAAAAGAATTATTGTCTTCAAACCAGAGTCAGTTGTACTGTCAAAGCCTTTTTAAAATCAACCATCAAAATATTTTGTTGCTTTCCACTAGATGTCTCAATTACGTCCCTCACATGCTGGCACATCTACAGACAAACTAATATATATATATATATATATATATATATATATATATATATATATATATATATATATATATATATTATATATATATATATATATATATATATATATATATATATATATATATATATATATATATATATATATATATATATATATTTTATATATATATATATGTATATATATATATATATATATATATATATATATATATATATATATATATGTATGTATATATATTATATACACACATACATACATACATACATACACACACATGCACATACACACACAAACACACTCACATATTCATACACGCATATACATATACATATAAATTAGTTTATATTTTATCGCAGTTTGTATACTTAACTGGGTGACACCATGAAAGGTTTTACTAGTTGGCCTCAGGCTTATATTCCCAATGTGGTCACGTAGGCTGTATGCCAACACCGGCGACAATTATTGTCGCTCACCCATTTAAATACTAAGCACCATCACCTAACGGTAACTTGGCTGATCTGAAGTCGATTCATGTAGCGGACGTGTTAGTAATACCTTGTGAAGTAACTTGATATTACATTCTGTAATTTTATTCTGTATGAACACGTAAAAAATGTTTTATACATATATACACATATATATATTTATATATATATATATATATATATATATTTTTGTTTGTATATGTTATATATATATATATATATATATATATATATATATATATATATATATATAAATACTGTGTATGTATATATATATTATATATGTATATGTGTATTATATATCTATTAATATATATGCAGTATATATACATTATGTATATATATATATATATATATATATATATATATATATATATATATATATATATATATATATATATATATATATATATATATATATATATATATATATATATATGTGTGTGTGTGTGTGTGTGTGTGTGTGTGTGTGTGTGTGTGTGTGTGTGTGTGTGTGCTGTTCGTGCAAAGCTTTTCTCATGTGCAATTTTCATTAAATTTTATGACTAAATAATTACTTATCAGATTTCTATTCAATTTCTCTATTTGCTTAATGAGTACTAACTACATACTATTGTTATTTTCCGGTGAAACAAAAAGAAAACGACTTGTTTTTTCCGGAAAATATGAAGAAGATGAAGAAGTACTCATAAAGAAGAGAGAGAAATTGAATAGAAAGTTGATAAATGATCTATAAGCCATCAAATTTAATGTATATTAAATATATTATATATATATATATATATATATATATATATATATATATATATATATATATATATATATATATATATATATATATATATATATATGGTATCGGCTGAAGCGTTAAGGGGCATAGCATTTTTGGCACTGAATTGCGTAAGACAAAATACGACTTAGAATTTTCTTACCCTTGGAACATTAGACATTTTCATATGAAGCTTAATCATAGCTATTTTATGAAATATAATTTGGTTATATTGATGGCATTCCAGATTATTACGAGTAAAGAAATATTCCATTTCTTTTCATGTCTTTCCATATTCTTTTTCGCCTGTGGATTATCTATGGAAGCTTCCTTTTAAGTCAGCTGTCTTTTAACTTATTTTATATGTGAGTTAATAATAATAATAAATATATAAATAATAATAAGCTAATTTTTAACATCTGGAGCTTGCTTTGTAAGTTAGTGGCCCTTTGTCGTTTCCCACATTTGTGAGTTAGTCTGTAATAATAATAATAATAATAATAATAATAATAAAGTAAGTAAGTATACCTTAGTTTTACCAGACCACTGAGCTGATTAACAGCTCTCCTAGGGCTGGCCCGAAGGATTAGACTTATTTTACGTGGCTAAGAACCAATTGGTTACTTAGCAACGGGACCTACAGCTTATTGTGGAATCCGAACCACATTATAGCGAGAAATGAATTTCTATCACCAGAAATACATTCCTCTAACATTCATGCGGGAATTGAACTCCGGCCCATCGAGTGACTGTCTAAAGCTATAATAATAATAATAATAATAATAATAATAATAATAATAATAATAATAATAATAATAATAATAATAATAATAATAAGCTAATTCTCAACTTTGGAGCTTGCCTTGTAAGTCAGTGGCCCTTTGGCGAGTTCCACATTTGTGAATTAGTCTTTAATAATAATAATAATAATAATAATAATAATAATAATAATAATAATAATAATAATAATAGTTCTCGCGGAACCTCGCCACGTAATAATGTTTAATCGCGTCCTGTACCTCTCTAGCCACGTAGAGTTCCTTTGTTCAAGTGGCACTGCTCATTTGAGAATGTAATTTGGGCAGGAAGTTAGTGCCAGTGCCACTGTGATGTTGCTTCCTGACAAACGTTAATTGTTATTGTTGGGATATCTTGTTGATTGATTTTATATTGAGTTTACAGTCTTTATTTATCGACCCACAAGTGATACTTTGATTGCTGATAGTTTTTTGTTTGTTTTATTTTTTGCCTTATTGATTTTATCGCACTAATTTTGGTGAGGCTAAAAGAATGATATTGTAATAGAAGAGTACATTATATATTTACACATATATGTATATTTGTGTATATATATATATATATATATATATATATATATATATATATTTATATTATATATATGTATATATATATGTATATGTATTTACGTATGTATATGTATATCTGTATGTATGTATGGATGGATGTATGTTTGTGCTTTATAACTGGTTGATTGAGAGCGCTGACTAATCAGCAAACAATGTTCTTTATATATATATATATATATATATATATATATATATATATATATATATATATATATATATATATATATATATATATTATATATATATATTCATTTATTTATGTAGCATCCATATAAATGAGTTTTATTTGCCGAACTGTCATAAGCCGTGATAATTTTCTCAGTATTTAATTACCTTGTATAAAACAATTTTCTCCATAACCACACATTTTGTTTGTATTTAAGAACAGTGTATGTTTGAGTAATATGACATAAGTTTGAAGACATCTGGGGTAACCATGCAATGCAATTTGTATGCTTTATATCATATTCCGGTATAACTTTTTCAATTTTGATCCGTTTTTGGCATCCTTTTTCATTATTGGAGCATTTTGTTCTTAACTGACTTTTTCTCAGTTTATTTATGTAAACTCTATCGTGATCTATATTTTTCTACTTACCTGTATATTTATGAATAGTACAAACTTCTGTGAATAAATTCAGCAACACACTTTTAGACTTTTACAACCCTCGTAGGTTTTCTCATTGTGAATATGTCATATTGTGTGTTCTTCGTGTACAGCTGTTGAATTACTGTGTAAATTCAATCGTAATTTCACAAACTTGAAAGTACGGACTCGAAAACTTACCATCTTCCCTTTTAGTGACCTTCCAGAATCCAGTGTCATTCCTTTTAGATACCTTCCAGAATCCAGCAACCTTCCAGAACCCAGCATCCTTCCTTTTAGCAACCTTCCAGAATCCAGCATCCTCCCTTTTAGCAACCTTCCAGAATCCAGCGTCTTCCTTTTTAGCAAACTTCCAGAATCCAGTGTCATTCCTTTTAGCAACCTTCCAGAATCCAGCATCCTCTTTTTAGCAACCATCCAGAATCTAGCATTCTCGTTTTTAGCAACCTTCCAGAATCCAGCATCCTCCCTTTCAGAAACACTCCAGAATTCAGCATCCTCCCTTTTAGCAACATTCCAGAATCCAGCATCTTCCCTTTTAAAACCCTCCAGAATCCAGCATCCTCCCTTTCAGCAACCCTCCAGAATCCAGCATCCTCCCTTTTAGCAACCTTCCAGAATCCAGCATCCTCCCTTTTAGCAACCTCCAGAATCCAGCATCCTCCCTTTTAGCAACCTTCCAGAATCCAGCATCCTCCCTTTTAGCAACCCTCCAGAATCCAGCATCCTCCCTTTTAGCAACCTTCCAGAATCCAGCATCCTCATTTTAGCAACCTTCCAGAATCCAGCATCCTCCATTTTAGTAACCTCCAGAACCAGTATCTTCCCTATTAGCAACCTTCCAGAATCCAGCATCCTCCTTTTAGGAACTTGTCAGAATTCAGCATCCTCCTTTTTAGCAACCTTCCAGAATCCAGCATCCTCCCTTTTAGCAACCTTCCAGAATCCAGCATCCTCATTTTAGCAATCTTCCAGATTCCAGCATCCTCCCTTTTAGCAACCCTCCAGAATCTAGCAACCTTCTAGAATCCAGCATCCTCCCTTTTAGTAACCTTTCGGAATCCAGCATCCTCATTTTTAGTGACCTTCCAGAATCCAGCATCCTCCATTGTAGTAACCTTCCAGAATCCAGCATCTCCCCTTTTAGCAACCTTCCAGAATCCAGCATCCTCCCTTTTAGCAACCTTCCAGAATCCAGCATCTTTCCTTTTAGCAACCTTCCAGAATCCAGTATCCTCCCTTTGAGCAACCTTCCAGAAACCAGCATCCTCCCTTTTAGCAACCTTCCGGAATCCAGCATCCTCCCTTCTAGTAACCTTCCAGAATCCAGAAACCTTCCAGCATCCTGCATTTCCCTTTAATAACCTCCCAGAATCTAGCATCCTCCATTTTAGTAACCTTCCAGAATCCAGCATCCTCCCTTTTAGCAACCTTCCAGAATCCAGCATCCTCCCTTTTAGCAACCTTCCAGAATCCATCATCCTCCCTTTTAGCAACCTTCCAGAATCCAGTATCCTCCCTCTTAGCAACCTTCCAGAAACCAGCATCCTCCCTTTTATCAACCTTCCGGAATCCAGCATCCTCCCTTCTAGTAACCTTCCAGAATCCAGAAACCTTCCAGAATCCAGCATTCTCCCTTTTAATAACCTCCCAGAATCTAGCATCCTCCATTTTAGTAACCTTCCAGAATCCAGCATCCTCCATTTTAATAACCTTCCAGAATCCAGCATCCTCCCTTTTAGCAACCTTCCAGAATCCAGCATCCTCCATTTTAGTAACCTTCCAGAATCCAGCATCTCCCCTTTTAGCAACCTTCCAGAATCCAGCATCCTCCCTTTTAGCAACCTTCCAGAATCCAGCATCCTCCCTTTTAGCAACCTTCCAGAATCCAGCATCCTCCATTATAGTAACCCTCCAGAATCCAGTATCTTCCCTATTAGCAACCTTCCAGAATCCAGCATCCTCCCTTTTAGCAACCTTCCAGAATTCAGCATCCTCATTTTAGCAACCTTCCAGATTCCAGCATCCTCCCTTTAAGCAACCATCCAGAATCTTGCAACCTTCCAGAATCCAGCATCCTCCCTTTTAGTAACCTTTCAGAATCCAGCATTCTCTTTTTAGTAACCTTCCAGAATCCAACATCCTCCGTTTTAGTAAACTTCCAGAATCCAGCATCCTCCCTCTTAGCAACCTTCCAGAATCCAGCATCCTCCATTTTAGTAACCTTCCAGAATCAAGCACCTTGCCTTTTAGCAACCTTCCAGAATCCAGCATCCTCCGTTTTAGTAAACTTCCAGAATCCAGCATCCTCCCTCTTAGCAACCTTCCAGAATCCAGCATCCTCCATTTTAGTAACCTTCCAGAATCAAGCACCTCCTTTTAGCAACCTTCCAGAATCCAGCATCCTCCCTTTTAGCAACCTTCCAGAATCCAGCATCCTCCCTTTTAGCAACCTTCCAGAACCCAGCATCCCCCCTTTGAGCAACCTTCCAGAATCCAGCATCCTCCCTTTTAGCAGCCTTCCAGAATCCAGCATCCTCCCTTTTAGTAACCTTCCAGAATCCAGAAACCTTCCAGAATCCAGCATTCTCCCTTTCAATAACCTCCCAGAATCTAGTATCCTCCATTTTAGTAACCTTCCAGAATCCAGCATCCTCCTTTAGCAACCTTCCAGAATCCAGCATCCTCCCCTTCAGTAACCTTCCAGAATCCATTAGTCTGGACGTTTTGAAAGAGTTCCACGACCTCATCCTCTCCCGCCAAGGGTGTAATAAGACCATGTTTTCCTGCCCCTTTTCAAAATATTGACCGTCGTCATTCCCAAGCTTTAATTTCCTTGACTTCCCCGTTAATCCCCTTTGTAAATCCGGGGCTTTAATTGTGCACGGTATAAGATTCGCGCTATCCCCTTAATTTCCAGCGGGAATCCTTACGCTTGATTGTGCATTATAAGTTTCGCGACTTGGTAATATAATTCCCCGAGGGGAAACCGGTTGGTTCCTGAATGAAAATGAAAATTCTTGGCTTTGTCTGACCCCTGGAGGATTTATGTATTTTTAAGGGGCTGTTGGAGATATTTGAGCCTGATTGCTTGCTTGGAGGGTGATGAGACGCTGCTGTGGTTTCGTAATATGTAGGAAATGGCGAAGATTGGAATCTGCTTGCGAAAGAAAAATCTTGTTCGTGAAAGACATTTTGGGTGGTTGATTAAAGTTTTTGCGTTTTGCAACGGCGTAGTTTTCTTTTTTCTTTTAATTCAACAATGGATGATATTTTTTATTACTATTATACATACTTTAATCATGTATAATAAATGATATTTTAAATTGGAAATGTAGGGCTAATGCTTAGATTGTTACTTTGTGTAATTTTTTATTCTACCTGAATATTATCAGACTTTCCACCCAAAGCATTAATGTTTATAATTGTAATGATATGCTTTGTATCGACTGAAACCCTTCATAAAATATACTGTTGTTTTTCAATATTTCTGCTTACAGCGAAAAAGGCAAATGCCTACTAGAAGTAAATAAAAAAATGTAAATGCATTACACATTAGTGGTAATAGGTATGATATGTAAAACCTTAATTTTGTTATGCTCACAATTTGGGCTAAACTGTTTATCCAGTTACAGTTCTCGTGTTTTTCCTTTTAAAATAAGTCTGGCTACAATTGCACTCTCTCTCTCTCTCTCTCTCTCTCTCTCTCTCTCTCTCTCTCTCTCTCTCTCTCTCTCTCTCTCTCTCTCTCATATGTCGTTTATCTGAACATAAACTTTTTATCCAGTTATAATTCCCTTGGTGTTCCCCATGAAATAAGTCTAGGTAAAATTGCTCTCTCTCTCTCTCTCTCTCTCTCTCTCTCTCTCTCTCTCTCTCTCTCTCTCTCTCTCTCTCATATCTTTTATCTGAACATGAGTTTTATCTAGTTATAATTCTCTTGTTTTTCCCCCTTGAAAAACGTTTGACTAAAATTCTCACTCTCTCTCTCTCTCTCTCTCTCTCTCTCTCTCTCTCTCTCTCTCTCTCTCTCTCTCTCTCTCTCTGAACATGAACTGTTTATCCACTTATAATTAACTTGTTGTTCCCTGCAAACAAGTCTTGACTAAAATATTGCATCTCTCTCTCTCTCTCTCTCTCTCTCTCTCTCTCTCTCTCTCTCTCTCTCTCTCTCTCTCTCTCTCTTTATCTGAACATGAACTGTTTATCCACTTATAATTCACTTGTTGTTCCCCTGCAAACAAGTCTTGACTAAAATTCTCTCTCTCTCTCTCTCTCTCTCTCTCTCTCTCTCTCTCTCTCTCTCTCTCTCTCTCATATGTCTTTTATCTGAACACGGTTTCCCGGTATGATATTTATGTTTACATTGTCTTCTTTTAGCTTGTCTTAGTAAAGTCGTGATAAAGAATCGGGCCGAAGTTGCTACGAAGTTTTATTCAGAAGTTTTGGAAAACAAGAACTTCGTGTATGACTACGCATTTTTCTTTCACAAAACACACACAGCAAGATTTCTGAGCATAACGACGGTACATCTCTCTCTCTCTCTCTCTCTCTCTCTCTCTCTCTCTCTCTCTCTCTCACATATATCTATATGCAGTGCATTCTCGACTATTTAGTCATTTTTATGTATAGTTTCTTTTTTCGAATGTAAATGATTTCTTTAAAGGATTTTTTTATGTTCTTATTGAATTATTAAAACATGATTTGTGTGAATATCTCGCATTGGAGAGAGAGAGAGAGAGAGAGAGAGAGAGAGAATATGATTCTGAGATAAACTACAAGAGTTTTGAAAGGTGTCTCTAGAGAGAGAGAGAGAGAGAGAGAGAGAGAGAGAGAGAGAGAGAGAGAGAGAGAATGAATCTGCCTAGATAAACTACAAGTAGTTTTGAAAGATGTCTCTTGAGAGAGAGAGAGAGAGAGAGAGAGAAAGGGAGAGAGAGAGAATGAATCTGCCTAGATAAACAACAAATAGTTTTGAAAGGTGCCCAGCGAGAGAGAGAGAGAGAGAGAGAGAGAGAGAGAGAGAGAGAGAGAGAGAGAGAGAGAGAGAGAGATTATATGATTCTGCCTAGATAAACAAATATTTTTGAAAGGGCCTCCGAGAGAGAGAGAGAGAGAGAGAGAGAGAGAGAGAGAGAGAGAGAGAGAGAGAGAGAGAGAGAGAGATCTAAATCTGCCCAGATTAGCAAATGCTTTTTAGAGGTGCCCACATAACCTGACCTCCCCCCATCCCTCCCTCCCCCCCCCCCCCCCCCTCTCGTCCTGCTAATCTCCGGACACATAAAAATAGTTTATGTCTGCCCTAGTGTTACAGGTTTAGAATTACAAATTCAATATTGAATTATGGCCTCTCGCAGGATTCATAACGCGGCCGTATGAGGAGATAATCGAGTTTTGTTTATATACACCAAAGTCGAGTGTGTGGATGCGAACTTCTGGGCAAGTGTGGTGTGGATGTTGCGTTTCGGATGAGGTCGGTGCGGGGCTTCGCTTTCGCTTTGTTTGTTTCGTGTTTGTTTTCGTGTATGTTTGCGTGTTGGTGTGTTTGTATGTGTATCTGTATGTGTGATGTACGTATGCGCGTTCGTCTGCCTGTTTGTGTATCTGTGTATTAATTATGGGTGTGTATTTATCTATCTGTATGTGTGTATGTCTGTATGTTTGTTATATTATGTATTTGTAATTTTGTCTGTGTATGTATGTATGTATATACAGTATATATGTTTATATATATGTATATATATATATATATATATGTTTGTGTGTATATATATATATATATATATATATATATATATATATATGTTTATGTGTATATATATATATATATATATATATATATATATATATATATATATATATATATATATATATATATATATATATATATGTGTGTGTTTAAATATCTTTATGTCAACGAAAAATCTTTCCTATGCAGAAATGGTAAAAAAAAATTATAACAAGATCAACATAAAAAAAGAATGAACCAGTGTTTGGAGATGGTTTGGTCAAGAGGAAAGAATGGAGAAAATTATATAAAGCTTTATCTTATCTAATCCTTTGCACATTCTGAAAGCTTCAGTCCGATATAAAATTCATTTTATAGCCTTTTTTAATTTTGAACTAAACAAAAATTACTATTTTACGTCTTACTCCTCATTATAGGATGCACATCATCCTTATCGCACCGCCGATGTTATCAGGAAGAAGCCCCGGCATCCATCCTTCTTATCCATCTTCATCAATCCTACTTATCCTCGCGTCTGCCTCTCGTCTTCTTTTTATTTTTATTTTCCTTCCTCCTTTTCATTACCGTGCTTATTACCCCCGCCCCATGTCTTCATGCCCATTAAACCGTCCTTTACGAATCTTAAAACTTTATGCTCATTTGGTTTATGCTTTTTCAAAACTGACGATAACCTGGGTTTATGGGATTAAATCCCCCCCAAACCACGCCCCCCCCCGGGGGGGAAAATCTTCCTCCGTGGGAGCAACTTTAAGTGTTGCACAATCTGCAGGGGAATATAGCTGAAATTTCACGGCTTGGGTACGTCTTGCTTGGTCGGGAGAAGCGCCTGGTAGTAATGATGGTAGTTATAATAGTAGTTTGGGAGTTGATGACTGCGCTGGTAGATTGTGGTACTAAGATAGTGGTAGTAGTACACCTAACATATTTTAAATATTTTAAATCTTTTGGGAAGTTATTATGAGTATACCTCCAGCCATTTTTTTTTACGGATAGTGATTAGTATATTGGCCACAATTCCAAATTACAACCAGATGATTGTTCATTCAAAATGTATGCGAAACATATCAACTAATTGTATTATTATTATTATTATTATTATTATTATTATTATTATTATTATTGAGTATAAAATAAGACCAATTTCTTATGGGTAAATCTTGGTGTATTGTTCCTTTTAGTCTTCATTATTTTTATTATTATTATTGTATCGTACTCCTGACCTAAAATAACCTCTACAGTTCCGAAGATAAACTCCCAGAGAGACATATCACTCAAACAGTCTCTAATTTGTGACGCGTTACATATGCCTAGCTAAGTTATATTTAGCTCTCTGAAATCCCGTGTGATATTTGTTCTTGTTACACTTAACAACATACAGAACAAGAGGAAACTCAGGGTGGATCAGCTGCTTATTAATTTACCCGTTATTTGCAGCTTTCCGATTATATCTCGGGGAGTCTGGTGTCTATTTGCTTCTAATGCCGTGCGGTGGTATTTGCCCCGGTAGAAGGACCTGATTCCACGCGGTAGAACAAACTCCTCACAGAGCGTCTGTTTCCTTGAGTTCTCGAGTCAGACGATCGACTCTGAATTGCAAAACAGTATTGGAAGGATATGTATCCTCCAGAGAAATCTCAGAGAGAGGAAGATGAATCACTCTCAGGAGATACATTTTATAGACTTAGGAGGAGTGCGCCGCTTGGAAGAGCGGTCTCGTGGAAATTTCTTTTTGCTTCGGTGTATAATAAACACTGCGTCAGTAACGACTTTATCAGTGTGTTTGTCTTTGAGATCCGTCTTAATATTGACGCCGAACATTGTTGCAGTTCGTTACTGAGAATTCCTCTCGGAACTCGATTGAAATGATGAATATTGGCCGAATTGTCAAAGGCCACGGGAAAGTACGATTAATTTCATTAAAATTCTTAGCCACTGGTTACGTATTGGTGTTACGGATAAGAGTGATTATCAGGATATTTTGTAGTGATTTGTTATTGACAAATGACCTCTGGTTCGAGGTAATGTATGCGTAGAAGCATAGTAATATGATATGTTCATTTACTTGAAGCACACTTTTTAAAGGTGTGAAGATACCTGACATTTTCTGAGAAGGACTGTAAATTGTTTTATACCAGAAGGACTGACTATAAATTGTTTTATAGCATTATTATTATTATTATTATTATTATTATTATTATTTTTTTTTATTATTATTATTATTATTATTCATAGAGATCGACAAACAATCACCTTCCAGTTGATGACAGGTGAAAAAGACCCGTTAGTGAAAAAGTGTGTTCCTATTTTCTGTCTGTTACACATTTTCACAAATAAATTTCTTACACAATACTGTTATTAGCTTAAGATTGTTCCTGTTGTCCTAAGCCAAAAACAGTGCCATGTAAGAATTTTGTATGAAAAAATTTATACAAGAGACATTTCTGACCAGGTATTAACGATTCATGTCGTGATCCAGCGTTGTCTGACGAATGACCGACTCATTTTTATACTTTAATCGTTCCGGGAATCGAGTTTCCAATAGGGTTCGTTTATTTAACTTGTAAACAATGATAGTCTGTGAGAGGTTCAAGGATGTATGCAACAAAGCGCTTTTGAGATCTGCTTCGTGTGAGAAATACTGAAACAATAAACCTTTTTATTCCAGGTAAGGATGCTTGTTCGCTTTGGCATTGGGAAAGAGAAACATCCTTTCGTAAACAAAAGCTTTTATAGTATCTATTATTAAACGCTGGGAGGTCGTCATATTTCAACCAACGTTCATATCTCTTTACGATAGCGGAGGAGTTACAGTGTACCGAGAATAGTTAAACTTCACTGGAATACTACTTTGATAAGGAAAGTGATTCTCATTTTGAATCTCGTCTTATTGCTTTCCCATTGTTTTAGACGCGTTAATTTGAAGTATTTGAGTGCTGTTTGTTGTTGCTGAAAGCACCATTTTGCATCGTAATTGCTATAGGTTGGAGACTGTTATTCTGAATTATAAGGACATGCCTGTTATAAAGCAGTGCATTGGATAATATATAGAACTTAAATATAGTCGTAACTAATTTGTAAAAAAGAAGAAGTATACCTTAGTTTAACCAGACCACTGAGCTGATTAACAGCTCTCCTGGGGCTGGCCCGAAGGATTAGACTTATTTTACGTGGCTAAGAACCAATTGGTTACCTAGCAACGGGACCTACAGCTTATTTTGGACTCCGGACCACATTATACCGAGAAGTGAATTTCTATCACCAGAAATAAATTCCTCGAATCCTTCATTGGCCGGCCGGAGAATCGAACGCGGGCCCGACAGAGTGCTAGCCGAGAACGCTACCGACCCGTCCAATGAAGAACTCAAAAGAATGAGTATGCAAGCACCACTGTATATGTAATGGTTTTAGGTTGGATGCTGTTATTCTGAATTATAAAGACATGCCTATTATAAAGCGGTGCATTGGATAATATACGGAACTTAAATATAGTCTTAAATAATTTGTAAAGAATGAGTATGCAAGCACCATTTTGTACGTAATTGTTTTAGGTTGGGGGCTGTTATTCATAATTATATGGACATGCCTATTACTGTATATCTCAATGCATTGGATGATATGTAGAACTGAAATGTAATCTAGACTAAATTGTAAAGAATGTTATTCTGAATTATACGGACATACCTATTATTTCGCAATGCATTGCATGATATATTGAATTGAAATATAATCTTAATTAATTTATAAAACATAAATATGTGAAGTTAACTATGTATCTATTCAATCCCTTGGCCAGGCGACGAAATCTCACTGCGTTTGAAGGTTATAAAAATTATTTTTCTTCTCTCACCTTTATTTGTATGTTGTAGAATGCGAGATACAAACTCGTAAATGAAAGTGTATAGATGAAATTAAACAAGTAAAAAATGCGCCGGAGAAACTTTTCTGTACAGCCGCTACAGCGTATAAACAGGGCCACCGAAAATAGATCAATCTTTCGGCGGTCTCGGTAGAATGCTGCATGAGCCGCGACCCATGAAACTTTAACCACGGCC
Source organism: Macrobrachium rosenbergii (assembly GCF_040412425.1). Taxonomy (NCBI): domain Eukaryota; kingdom Metazoa; phylum Arthropoda; class Malacostraca; order Decapoda; family Palaemonidae; genus Macrobrachium; species Macrobrachium rosenbergii. The sequence continues at coordinate 10,146,441 of NC_089766.1, forward strand.
GGTGGTGGCTTATCCTGTATCGTTGCCAGAAGCACGATTGTGGCTAACTTTGACCTTAAATAAAATAAAAACTACAGAGGCTAGAGGGCTGCAATTTAGTATGTTTGATGACTGGAGGGTGGATGATCAACATACCAATTTCCCTCTAGCCTGGGTAGTTTTTAAGATTTGAGGGCTGTCAGAAAAGAAGTGCTGACAGTATAAAGTGCGGACGGACAGACAAAGCCGGCACAATGGTTTTCTTTTACAGAAAACTAAAAAGTCAGTCAGTACATGAATTCAGCGATCGTCGAACAGATTCAAAGCGCCTTTCAGATCTTTTCGTATAAAACAAGCAGTGCGCGATTTATGTGAGTGCCTGACACTAGAATTTGATCCTCTTACAAGCAGAGCGTTTGTTTTTCAGTGTTCGTAAAATTAATGGCATGATATACTTTTAATTAGTTGTGGTACTTACGTTCTGGTAATTAACTCGCATGGTCTTTTAACATACTGATTATTAATACTGTAGTATTGCGATATATGTAGTTTGTTGTGATTAATTGTTATTTTTTCTTCATCTTGCTGAAAATGATCTTTGAACTTAAACAAAAACACAGTAATAATAAACGTATAAACCACCTTTTCGTATAAAACTGGCTCTCGGACGTAAACTACAGCATAAATACATACATACACACACACATTATATATATATATATATATATATATATATATATATATATATATATATATATATATATATATATATATATATATATATATATATATATATATACATACATACATACACACACACACTTCTGCCTTCTATTTTCTCCTAACCCCATCATCTCCAGACTTCCAAAAATTCTTATAATATTTTCTTCCATTCTCCTAACAGGACCAAGCCACCTTGTTTGATTGTTGGCAGATTTTCAAATTTTTCAATGCGTAACCTTTAAGCTCCATTAATTTTTATATATACAGGAATTTCATAAACAATATATGTCAGCAAATTCAGTTTTTTTATATTGAAATTAAATAACCACGCTTCACTACATATGCAAAGACCTGACTCAGCAGTTATTCGCCATTTTGCCTTTTTTTTTTGGCACCAGTTGTTCTACAAATTGCTCAAAACTTCATTTTGCCACTTTTATTTCATGATTTTTCATTTCAGACGCTTTTATTTGTTTTTGTATATCTAGTTTGAGAAAATATACATACTAGGACTCGACGAGCTTTGTTGTTTTGACATTGAGTTGATATAAATCAATCAGTCAGTTACCCAACCTCCCTTGACCTGCAACATTTAATCCCGAACGCCTGTCCGGTTCCGCTCCAGATTCAATTTTCCTTTGAGTATGACCTCGTTTGCCAACATTCCAATTTCCAGACTTTTGTCAGCCTTTTGTAAATATTGTCAGCAGTTTCAGTGGGATGACACGATTAAATCAGAACACTTGCATATATATCATTTTGATTTTCCTAATGTTCTTCCTTGAATTAAACCCAAACGGGGGTGTAAACATTTTTCAGGAAAATCATATACCAATTATCTTGTCATGTAGACTTGCATTAGTTGTCACAGTTTTGTTATTTTAAAACATTTGCACCTCCATTTCAGTTATATTGTATGCCATAATATGATCCGAGTTATAATTATACTGAATTTAGATTTACTATAAGGTTTTAGTCACGGTCATACTGTAATGATAAACGCACCGTCTACGCTATCTTCTTTATGGATATATTTGACACACTTACTTTCTTATCTGGTTTTAGTTTTCTGTAAAATCAAACTATTGTGCCGGCTTTGTCTGTCCGCCTGCACTTTATTCTGTCCGCCCTCAGATCTTAAAAACTACTTAGGCTACAGGGCTGATGATTGGTATGTTGATCATCCACCTTCCAATCATCAAACATACCAAATTGCAGCCCTCTAGCCTTAGTAGTTTTTATTTTATTTAAGGTTAAAGTTAGCTATAATCGTGTTTGTGGCAACGATACTGGATAAGCCGTGGTTCAAGATTCATGGACCGCGGCTCATACAGCATTATACCGAGACCACCGAAAGGTAAATCTATTTTCGGTGGCCTTGATTATACGCTGTACAGAAAACTCGATTGCGCTGAAGAAACTACGGCTCATTTTTTACTTGTTTAATCTTGTATTATGGTTAAAACTCTTACTTTTCATAGAAACTCATCTAGTGACCAAACTTTTTCTTTTGAAAATACTCGGTCATTTATCTGTATTACAGTATCACCATTGAATTGTTTTATCTCAGGCAATGCAACTCTTGATGATTGACGTTTCCACCCTTATCTCATCACCTCCCTTACACCCTAATAATTCCATCTGTTTGACCAGACACAAACACCCACGTGCGTTATATTTCCCAAGGTTTACGCTGCGATATTTCCCCTTTGTTTGACTCCGCCAAAACATATATAAGTTTTCATTCTGTTCTGTTTCCCCTTTGTTTTAATGTAGCATAACATCTTCGTTTATCTAAACATTACCACCAGGGAGCATATCTCCTTATTTTCTCTGGAAATTGCATCATAAACTCAAGGGGTGATCTTCAGTCAGGTTGCTTGATGGATTTTCTTGCTGTCGTGGTGCCGGTTGTGGTATTGCTTGATTGCTTACATCAGCTGGAGTGGGAAATGAGCTGGTGTTTGCATCGAATATTAATCCTTCCCATTCAGGGAGAACTTAGTTCTAATGAGGGGTCTTGGGCGCATTTTCCCCGAGATGTAACCGAGTATCGGGAGCTTTCCCTGAAATAAGCGGGACGCCACATCTTAAAAACCAACCACAGATTTTTCTTGAAAATAATCTCATTATGTTTCCACACCCAAATTACTTGGGAGTTAGTAATCTAACCTAACCTAATCCCCACCTAACCTAACCTAACCTAACCTAGGGGCATGGCAAAAAAAGCGGGGGCTGGTGCGATACTAGCATACATCTCAGGAATTTGCGTCCTGGGCTCCTTATCAGCCACACTTATCTTGGTATATTTTATACTACTAACCATCATATAGTTGTTAGGTTATAATTGCAAAGATGATCTGTTGATAAATATCAATATTCCACCGAATAAAGAAATGTGCAGTGTTTTCCATTTATTATATTTGAAAGTTAGAAGAATTTCGGCGAGATGATTTTCTGGTTGACTGGAGAAAGCTCTCAAAACCTCCCATTAAATTTTCTGTTTAACAGAATGTTGCTGAATAAATTTCTTTATATTTGAAATGGTGATTATTTTCTTGTAGGATCAAGATTGCACTTAATACTCTAGCTATGAAGAATATATTAGCTAAAAGGTGCTGAGAGCAACTGTCAGTTAGATCTGTTTTGAGTTAGAAAAAAAAACAGTGCTATTTGAATTATGGTGTTCCAGGGTTTATTATTAACCTTTCCTATTTTTCCAAAGCAAAAGTACATGCGTCTCTCTCTCTCTCTCTCTCTCTCTCTCTCTCTCTCTCTCTCTCTCTCTCTATATATATATATATATATATATATATATATATCTATATATATATATATATATATATATATATAAATATATGTGTGTGTTTGTTTGTGTATGGTAGATATACTCTTCGTATAATTTATGTATCATATATTCAGTTACTGTAAAACTAGCACCTCCAAAAATGTGTCCACTCACGAACTAAACTATGATAATTAACCGCATACAAATGCATAACCTTCGTCAAAGCTGTAGGCATAAACTGAATCTCATTAGCGTGACGTAGATATCTAATATATACTACTAAATTATATTTATTATCATTATTATTATTATTTCAGCAGCTGAAAACTACTCACATAGAACAAGCGCACCAAAGGGGCCACTGACTTGAAGTTCAAGCTTCCAAAGAATGTTGGTTTCAACCTCTCACCGCAGCAGACCCCACACTGCAGCAGGAACTGATCATGATACAGAGCCAGTGATTTTTCGTCGCGCTGGGGGAGACGCGAGCCCGCGACATCTGAGTGGCATGCCACGACACTAACCACTATACCAGCGGACCAGTATAATATAAACAACCTGATGTTTTAACCTTCGGTTACAGGTGGACCTCTTGTTCAGTATGGAGTCGATAGACAGTCTGCCAAGGGGCTAGCTGCTTTATTTCATTATGTATTCATTACCATTTAGTCTTCCTTTGAGAGGGATCTCGTAAATATGTGAAAGTATTTTGGTCTGACTTTTAATAATATTAGATGTTCTGACTTTAAATATTATTAGATATTTTAGAATGTTAAGCGGTTGATGATGAGGGGTGAATTGTTATTTTTACTTTTTTTATTTATTTATGTATTTTTTAGTAAGAAGATGGACTTAATGAAACTTTAACACATAGTTAGGATTGCATTGCTTGAAGATGATATAAATAAGTGAAAAATCAGATATTGAATAAAACTAATAATTCTTTATTCTATCGTTTAGCCGACTGCGAAAATTTATACGAAGCCATGAATAAGATTTAGCAGGTATACTTTAGCAATTTAAAAATACAGTATACCACTAATATAAAGTTGATGAAACCAGCCTGACTGTCGACTTTCCAGAGATGTGACATTTATCTGAACGGAATACGAGACGCTAATACTTGAAAAGAGTAAAGGTTGAAATATTATGTCACTATGGCAAATAAAAAAAAAAAAAATTGGTAAGCGTTGCGGGAAATTATTAAGACAGAAAAGAAAAATGGTCGAAGCAGATCGGGCTCGAAAAATGTCGGATAAAAATTTCTCCAAGGCACAGGAGCCGAGCTCTTGAGGTTGAAAGACCTAAGTGGGAGTTTCCTGTGAGAAAGGAAGAGATTAGGGAGTGATGCGGCGAGGCAAAAAGGGGCGATTATCCTTGGCATTATGTCTTTTGTACTCACCAAAAAAAGGTGAGGGAAGAGAGTGGGGAGGAGTGGGGTGGGTGTGGGGAAGGAGTGGATAGAGGGGAGGGTAGGGGAGGGACCTGGGTGTTCTTACCTGAAGGAAGATCTCCGTAGAGTTGTTGCGCGCGCGTGCGCGTTTATGTGAAAAGTGTCTGGATATGTGCACGTCCATTTTTATTCGTTTGTCATTTCTTTTCGTACATTAATTATTTTCCCTCTCTTAAGGGCGCCATTGTCTTATTGGTTATATCAAAGTAATGAGATTTTTTCCAAGTTCTATTGCTAAAGAAAATATGGAATATGATATATATGTTTGGTTTGATATCCGTAATTTAATATTCGATATTTCATTCAAACGTTTTCTTGTCTTTAAATGCGTTCAATATGAGTGTCTAAAAATGGTATATTAAATTATTTTCTTGTTTTAGTAAAAGTGGATTCGGGGTAATGTTAAAGCATTTGACGAATTGGTAAATGTGTGGAATTTTTGTAGATGGTTTTTTTTTTTTTTTTTTTTTTTTTTTGCAATGTATAATAAACGGTTACATTTGGGCTATATGTAAGGTACAGATAGGCATTATAACCACAGATATCTATAATTTACCTCATATTTCATTCACAGTCATTAAAAGCATGTGCTGTCTGCGGTATTCCAAATTTTAAACAATTATGCTGACTGAGAGCTGTAATGAAATTATAATGTGATTCCATTGTGTTCGCCTCTCTCTCTCTCTCTCTCTCTCTCTCTCTCTCTCTCTCTCTCTCTCTCTCTCTCTCTCTCTCTCTCTCTCTCACTATATTTATTTTAACCGTGTACGTGAGCGAGAAAAGAGAGAAACATAAATAGGTATTCATTATGGGCATTATCCGTGATTAGAAGAGTATCTGCCATCTGTGTATGTATGACAGGGGTCATCATTAACCTTATTTTTCTCAGTGTTTTCCCAGAGCATTAGGCATCTCCTCTCATTGTTTTCGATGGAAGGAACTGTTTCTGTAATGAAAAAAAAACTCTGATCTTGTGGCACCGTACGTTGGTGAAGTGTTAAAGATATTTAGACATTTTTTATTTTTTTTTTTTTTTTGTCCCCCGAATGACCACTCATGTTCCTTAGCCATAGTGAGGTTCATCCTCTGTCCTCCCTCCTCAGTAGGACTGAATCTAAAGCATTTCGTCTGATCAGTAACCCCTCCTATTTAACCTCTTGGCTCACTTCCCCACCACTAACAGTTAGGTTCTGTCTCTTTGTTTACAGGTACTATTTTGGTCACTGTTTCCTCCAGCACTAGAGTCTCTTGTTCTTTTGTGTGCATTGACTTGACAACTCCCCATCAGGCTGCCTCTTGTAATGTTTACAATGTAAATTAACCTTTTAAATTCTCCTATTGCTTCCGTATTCTATGACTTTTACACTTACGTTTTCTATGTGATTTGACCCTTCCCCCCAAACACATGAAGGGATCCTACGTTAAAACTCATCTTTTTTTAACCTAAGAAAAACCCGTAATTGGACCTTGATTCCCCCAGCAGATGCTTAATAACCTCGACCAGAGAGAGAGAGAGAGAGTGAGAGAGAGAGAGAGAGAGAGGAAAGAAAACGAGATCGAACGACGGAATCATCTCATTCGTTTCTTTGGTCTTAATGAAATTTTATTTTAATGGCGCTCTTGTCGCTAACCGGAATTTATGGCAATTTTCTGATAATTATCTTCTTTTTCCTCCTCTGGAGCGGCCAGTCTTAAATTATTGTTTAATGGGGCCATTCCTTTTCCTTGGTCTTTTTGAGGTGTGGTTAATGAACCCAGCCATACTTTTAAGGCTTCTAGTGATTACGGGAGCGAATTTTTTTAATTTCAAGATTGCGCATGCGCGTACGAGACTATAGATTTATTATTTTAGTCATTAATTTCATTCTTTTATTAATTACTGTTAGACAGTTATTGTAATGTTGAGTGTGAGGTTTGTTATCTTGTTTGATCTGTTATTATTTAGTTGTCTGAATCACATTCAGAAATACATTCAGTTATTACTGCACTTCAGAGGTTCTTCGTTGGGAGAGTGGGTTCCGTTCTCAGCTAGCACTCTGCTGGCCTTGAGTTCGAATCTCCGACCAGCCAGTGAAGAATAAGAGGAATTTATTTCTGGTGATAGAAATTCATTTCTCGCTATAATGTGGTTCGGATTCCACAATAAACTGTAGGTCCTGTTGCTAGGTAACCAGTTGGTTCTTAGCCACGTAAAACAAATCTAATCCTTCGGGCCAGCCCTCTCTAGGAGAGCTGTTAATCAGCTCAGTGGTCTGGTTAAACTAAGGTATACTTAACTTTTTAACTGCACTTCAGATAACCTTCTTTTTGGCTCACACCTCCAAGTTCGCTTTCTGATGCTCATCATTTTGGGGTGAGTTTCAGCAAATAATTTGACTGGCAGTATTGCTATTGTTAGCAATTCGTCTTCCTTGAAAAAATGTACTATTATTATTATTATTATTATTATTATTATTATTATTATTATTATTATTATTGTTGTTGTTGTGAGTAATAAAAATCCACAATTATATAGTAAATATATTACTATTTAAAAAGAACCAAAGACTTCCTCGAACACCTGAACGGTGATTTTTTTCATCAGTGTTAACTCAGATTGTATTTCATTAAATTATTATTAAATTATTAATATTATTATTATTATTATTATTATTATTATTATTATTATTATTATTATTATTTTATTCAGTAGATGAAACCTATTCATATGGAACAAGCCCACCAAAGGAGCCACTGACTTGAATTTGAAGCTTCCAAAGAATATTGAGGTGTTCATTAGGAAGAAGTAGGAGGAAGTAAAGGGAAATACAGAAAGAAGAGATCCCACTTATTAAAAAAGAAGAAATAAATTAATAAATAGATAAATAGATAATAATTTATTAAAATGCAAAAAGAATAGCATTAGGGTAGCAATTCATAGCATTTTCGCTTAAACTTCTGAAGTTCCAACTGCACAACATCCCTGCTCTGGGAGCAAGAGCCCGTGCCAGCGGGCTGCTGGCTGAATCTAAATCTAAATCTAAATCCTCTGGGAGGCTGTTCCACATTCCAGCAGTGTGAGGAATAAAGATATGGTTCTGTTCAAGTCTTGTGACACTAATAGAAACCGTCCAAGAATAGATTTTCTTTTGCCAAACTGTAACCATGAAATGCAGCCGCTGACATTAGCTAAGGCCGTGTATTTGTGGTATCGCTGTGACCAGAATCAGTGTCTTGATATTGGCTATGAAAGATTCAGGTACTTCATAACTCTGTTCTTTGGCGACTTCGTTGAAATATCCAGTATGGAGCCTTATGTGACGGCTTGGTGATCGCTAACTTCTGCCGGAATTGCTAAGTTTTGTAACTTGCTAAGCCAAGTCTCCTCACAATATTGACATTTCCTATGTACAGGTTTCTAGAAGTTCTTATCTTGCTAAAATAACTTCTTTTTGATTTGAAGTTCATGTACGCGTCAACTAACATTTACTAGGTACAGCTTTATAGTAGTTTTTCTCTTGCTAAAATAACTTCTTTTATATGTCGAACTACATGATTTGAAGTTCATGTACCCTAAAAAAAAATTTTTTTTTTTAATTGTGTTCAGGTAAATTATAGAGATCTGTTATTGTCTTTTGACATATACCTCTGTTGAACAGAATGAGTTGCAAACCAGTATCTAATGTAATGATGATAGAAAAAACAAGTGAAAAATGCTCTGAAGTTTCTTCGGCGCAGTCAAGTTTTCTGTACATCGTATAATCAAGGCTACCGAAAATAGATCTATCTTTCGGTGGCCTCAGTATACTGCTGTATGAGTCGCTGCCCATGAAAATTTAACCATGTCCCGGTGGTGGCCTGTCCTATATCGTTGCCAGAGGCACGATTATGGCTAAGTTTAACCTTAAATAAAACAAAAACTACTGAGGCTAGAGGGCTGCAATTTGGTATGTTTGATGACTGGAGGGTGGCTGATCAACATACCAATTTGCAGCCCTCTAGCCTCAGTAGTTTTTAAGATCTGAGGACGGACAGAAAAAAGTGCGGACGAACAGACAAAGCCGGCACAATAGTTTTCTTTTCGGAAAACTAAAAATCCATAAAGCGTTTCAGGACCATGATGACGTTTCCTAAAGCATGCAGAGTACCTCGATATTTTTTTTTCAGGGCAGTAAATTGTACACCGTATTAAAATTTTACAATTCCGAGGCCACTGTAACATATAAGAACATATTCTTTTGTCAAGAAAGGCTTTTACCCTTACTGAATAATTCAATAAAGATCGATTCGATTTAACTGCATGACTTTATTTCGTTAAGTTTTATTGTACGATTTTATTTAGCTGTGCTTTATTGCATCTCTTAATGCAGAAAGGATAATTGACTTTATTTCCTTCACAACGATAGCAAGTTTTAAATACAATGCACTTCCTTTATGTGTATTGATTTTTATCCCGTAGGGGGGCAGTGCCGCCAGAGCACCTCATGCGGTGCACCGTAGGCATTACTTAAGGTTTTCTGCAGCGTCCCTTCGGCCACTAGCTGCAACCACTTTCATTCCTTTGACTGTACCTCCGTTCATATTCGCTTACTTCCATCTTCCATCCCTTCTCTAACAATTATTTCATAATGCAACTGCGAGGTTTTCCTCCTGTTACACCTTTCAAACCTTTTTTTTACTGCCAGTTTCCGCTTCACCGCTGAATGACTTCATAGGTCCAAAATTTTGTAATCTGTTCTGTATTGGTTTTAAATAATTGGAACGACGAGTATAGTTTGAATTTTGGGAATAAGTAGTAATTATCATTGCTGATTAGTGGAGTTTATTGAACAGTAAGATAAAGTAAACATAACACAATTTTATTTCAGTTTTGTTTAAAGAGTTGACCTCGGAAAAAATAACTGTTAGTAAAAGCTGGTTTTTGTGTTTTATTCTGCTTATCACTTTTCTTGGTTTTTGGTAACTAATTTGACTTCCGTTATTTTCGATTTAGTGCTTTTTTTATTATGGTTTTGGTTCCGTTGGTAAGATTTTAAATATCGGCTTAGTTTTTTTTTAAAGACTGCGAAATGTTTATTTTAGAAAAGGTCTTAGTATAAACATCATTATAAAAATTCTGTTACTGGAGTAAACTACTTATCTAAAACAAACTATAGATTATTTGTATGGGATAGAACGTGACCAAAATGCAAATGGAGATATGGTTGGTGGTTGATCTCAACATTAATTATTATTTATTCAACTTATCAACTTTATTTCAGATTTTAACTTCTTTTTTTACCTCGGCCGTGAATTGTGTACCTAGTTTTTGGTTGACTACTGTAGGTCGCTGCTGTGCTGGAGAGAGAGAGAGAGAGAAACACTGGGAGTTAGTTTTCATTGCTCCATTAAAATGCCTACTATGAGTACGGAAGGACCTCGACGAGGTAATTCTTACTCCAGTGAGGTGAAACCATTCGTATAATATGTATAAGCTCTCTCTCTCTCTCTCTCTCTCTCTCTCTCTCTCTCTCTCTCTCTCTCTCTCTCTCTCTCTCCAAGAGCTAGCATGTCTGTAGACTGTTACCATTAAATATTGAGTACTTTGTATTTATGAAAATTTCATTTACAGCCAATGCAGAGCTGCGAACTTTTATGACCGTGCTTTCTTTTGTTGTTGGTGCTCCAGATCTCAGATCCCTTTCTTCACTGCAGGCAATAAAGCGAATAATAATGTCAGGACTGCACATGCAATCGTAAAATCATTTACTTGCATTTTATAGAACCTGCAGGTTAGGGAATGTTAGCTCGTTATGTTGCATGGGTGCGTAGACTGCAGGGTTGTGTAACTGGGTTGTTTTTTTCGGAGGCTAATCATTAACGTTGGTCCTTTTGGCTTGAATGAGAATTTGTAGGTGTTTATTGAAGGTTGGTTTTTCAGTCTGCTGTGTCAGCCTGAAGGTATATATATATATATATATATATATATATATATATATATATATATATATATATATACATATACATATATTTATATAATATATATATGTGTTTATATATATTTATATATATTTATATATATATATATATATATATATATATATATATATATATATATATATATTTATATACATATACATATATTTATATAATATATATATGTGTTTATATATATTTTATATATATAAATATATACATATATTTATATAATATATATATGTGTTTATATATATTTATATATATATATATATATATATATATATATATATATATATATATATATATAAATATGTATATATATATATATAGAAATAATCAACACACAATCATATATAAATTATATATATTATATATGCTTATTTTACTGTAATTTGCCTTTTTAATGTGAGTGTTTGTGTATGATTAATTATCATTTTTCTGACCGAATTTAGGCTCTCGAGCCAAGGACTGCACTTTGGACCATTCAGCGCTAAAGAGAATGAAAAGAGGGGGCTGGAGCGGTTGGAAAGCAAGAAAAAAAGACCCAGAAAGTAAAAGAAGTGAAGTACTAGGATCTAGAAGTGGAACTGCGAGCAGTTAGAGGTGTTGGACAGCAAGACTGTAGAAATGAAGCTGGAATGCGATTCCAGTGAAAGGATGAAACGTGGATGCAGCTAGGGGCCGAAGGGACGCTGCAAACACCCTTTAGTAATGCCTACAGTGCACCACGGGAGGTGCACCGATAGCACTAAACCCTCTACCCTAAGTTGGGTACCAAATAAGGGATTATTCAGGATTATTTCTCTTGCGTAAATCCACACACACAATATAAACCTGAACATCGATGTATTTGAGACAGAGAGAGAGAGAGAGAGAGAGAGAGAGAGAGAGAGAGAGAGAGAGAGAGAGAGAGAGAGAGAGAGAGACAGAGAGAATTTCATATGATGTTTCAGTACGAAGCCCTGAAATATTTAAACAAAATAATCTTCCTCCCCTCCCCCCCCCCCAACTCTTCCCCTCTTTCAGCCTTTGTTATTTCAACAAAATACTGCCGGTGCTTTCGGTATTCATATTCACTTTGGGCCGTGTTGACACAAGCTCTCCTAATACTTGTGCAAACAAGCCGTAATGTTGCTGACTCTCGTCGGGGGAAAACAGAAATCTTCATTTGAGTGTTTGGGACAGGA
>NC_089766.1:10163507-10173507 GCF_040412425.1 Macrobrachium rosenbergii
TAATATTGAAGATTTAGATAATAATAACATAAATATAAAAATGGGGAAAAATAAAAAATCTATTAAAGAAATAATATATAATATATATTTATATATATATATATATATATATATATATATATATATATATATGTATGTATGTATGTATGTATGTATGTATGTATGTATGTATGTATGTATGTATGTATGTATGTATGTATGTATACTATGAAAATTGGTCCCCCCGTGAAATTTTTCTGGATCCGCTAGTAGTTTGTTTTCCTCTTTCAAGGAACAGAAACGACACGAACCAAATATTATTCGCCTAAAAGAAAAAATATAGAATTCAATAACCGATCAGTGTTATACCTCGATAACACTGAAGGGTGCGGAGTGGTGTACACATTTTTTTCAAACAAAGGGGAAAGCATTCGACAGCTCATTGCAAAATATGCGACGCATATTGCGTAAACAGAGGTGGGTGTTTGCGTTACAGTCATGTTTCAGTGTAAATATTCACGGTAATATTCGTTCTGAAGGGACGATAATGTTAAAGTTTTTTTTTATCAGTTTTTTTTTAGCAGATTTTTTTTCAGAGTATTTATATTATCCCCAAAGAGTTGGAGGTCCTTTCTAATACATTTGGAGACATGACTCCACTCCATAGGGGGGCAGTGCCGTCAGTGTACCTCACGGGTTGCACTGTAGTCATTACTAAAGGTTCCTTGCAAAGTCCCTTGGGCCCTTAGTTGCAACCCCTTTCATTCCTTTTACTGGACCTCCATTCTTATTATCTTTATTCCATCTTGCTATCCATCCTCTCCTAACAATTATGTCATAATGCAATTGCAAGGTTTTCCTCCTGTTACACCTTTCAAACCTACCTACTCTCAATTTCCTTTCCGGCGCTGAATGACCTCGTAGGTCCCATTGCTTGGCCTTCGGCCTAAACTCATATTCCATTCTATTCCTCAGCATTATGATCAAGAAAGGAACCGGATGTGTTTTGTTTTAAAGCGTTTGTTCCCAAGACAATCATAAATATCAAGATTTAATTTTGGCTTTTTTCCAGTTACTGAAGAAAACTGACTCCCTGTGAAATTTCTCCTAACCATGACCTTTGTTGTTGTGACACCAGATAATTCAATATTAAATCAATCAATTAATATTACATGGCTAAATCGTCCAAAGTGAACGAGTTAGCGAGTAGGTGGATGTTTATCAGAGTTCCCTTTAAGAAATCGTAGTGTAGAGTGTGAGGAAAGAATATGAGGGACAGTGGACTGTGAGAGCCCAGAATCTTTATTATAAATTAACAAAAGTCATCAGATTACCAACTAACTTCAGAAGAGATAAGGGCAGTTCTGTAAAGTTGCTGGATTATGTACGTGTTCTTGAAATTGCCTATGGAAATGCATAAACTTAGAACATTTTTCCAACAGAAACATTTTTATTGCCGTGTTGGGAACCACCAGAGTATTAATTTTCAGCGCCTTCAAGAAACGTGATGGCAATCAGAACAGATTTCGATCTGCACAAACAAGTAATTCGTAGAAAAGTGGCTACAATTCTAGATGATGCAGCCGTAGATATAGGCAAAGTAATTCGTAGAAAAGTGGTCACAATCTTAGGTGAAGCAGCCGTAGTTATAGGTAAAGAAACCACGTCACGATGACTGTCAAAGAATTGTAAGGCTTATGTGAAAATTCTTGGAACAACATGCGAATAAAATTGGTAAATTAAAGTTTAAGATTGCGCAGTTCTTGTACAGAATAGGAAGGAAACGCAAACGTATGATAACATATCAGCATCTAACTTTGCAACTTGTTAACCAAATCCAAAAAATGGAGAACAGATATATTTAAGAAATGCAAATCCAGTTCCGGAGTTTCATGCTTCCTCTTGAGAGTTGAGACGCTCCAGTGTCTCCACGCTCAAAAGGATTCTTGGCGCTCCGAAATACTCTTCGGATTTCTTGAATATATTTGTTCTCCATTTTTAAGATTTTGTTTTCCAAGATGCAAAAAGTTCGATACTGATCTGTTATCGTTGTGTAAACATAAAATAAAACATAAAAGAAGAGTTTGCGAGTCACCACACTGAAACGTGACTGCCTCAATTTTGAAGTATTGAACGAGTTATGTAATAACTAGGGCAACGTGACCGCGAGACAAGCAAGGGTTAAACGCCCTTGAGGGGGAAACCCGTCGGGAATTTGTGGCCTCATGGTCTGGCCCTTGGATCATTCGCCTTCGTCAGGGGCTGACGGAGACAGAGGACCACGCCTTAAAAAACTGATTCGAGTTAAAACCCTTAATAGTTAGGTCACTGGTAATAGTTACTGGTAATATGCTATAATGTTCAGCAGTTACCCCTGTTATTATTAGATTATCAAAGTCCTAACAACTAAGATGAAATGAGGAATATTAACATTGCAAGTCTATGAGCAATCCTTATAGGGTTAGTGCCGTCAGTGCATCTCACGTGGTGCACTGTAGGCATTACTGAATGGCGTCCCCAGCGTCCCTTACGGCCCACAGCTGCATCCACTTTTTAGAGTTTTACTTAACCACCATTCCACTTTCCTTTCTCAGATCTTGCTGTCCAACACCTCTAACTATTACGTCTTTGCAGCTGTGGGGTCTTCTCCCATTTCAACCTTCAGATCCTTGTACTTCATCTGCTTTATTTCCTCGATCTCTTTGTCTTGCTGTCCAACCTCTCCAACTTTCTCTTTTCGCTTTCTTGAGTGCTGAATGGCGGAAAGTACCCCAGTGCTTGGCTTGTCATAAACTTCATAAAATCAAAATAAGTCAGTGATCATACCTAGAATTTGCGAATCCTGAAGGCTCTCATTATGTTTATTGCGTATGTGTGCAGAATTATGTTTTCAAAATACCATTAACTATTCAAGCATTTTATCAGTAGTAATTTATTTTACTCATATAATTTACGAATCAAAAAGACGCATCAACTAGACCTTAAGAAACATCTCACACACATATAGTCAAACTTTTCGTAACTCGAAATTTGTTTTTTTTTTATTTTAGGGAAAAACAAAGACAGAGGGTTTTGCGCTCCGGATACTTGCACGATTGTAACACAAGCGGATTTTTCCGAAAAAAACAAAAGCAAAAAAAAAAAAACTTTCCGCTTCACTTTCATAAACTTTTCTTGTTGCGTTCGCTGCTCTCCTTAAAAAAAAAAAAAAAAAAAAAAATTTTTCCACCCTTTGAACTCTTTTCACCTCTTTTCATTTGAAGCTTTTATTTTTCCTTGTGGAAAAAAAATTGTTTTTCTTCCCAACGTTTTCTTTCTCCAATTGGAAGTTTTTTTTTGGCAGGTTTTTTGTCGATAGATACATCTCCCAGCGCTGCCTAGGTTCATGTTATCCATTGGTGCGTTTCTTCTGAAAATATTTCTTGTGATGCATAAACTTTAATAAAAGCTAAAAAGCTAATTACGAACCGTGGTCCATTCTCTGTATTAGCGCAAGGTAGCAGAAATAAATAAATGAGTGAATAAACAAATAAAAAAAAAATAAAATATATACATATATATATATATATATATATATATATATATATATATATATATATATATATATATATATATATATATATATATATATATATATATATATATATATATATATATATATATATAATTAAAGGATTGAAGTAAATGCAAGATGAAAATAAATGACCATGGAAAGAAATCATCAGATTTCGTGTTTAATATAAAGGTTTACTTTTAGCAAACCTTTGCGGTATGAACTCGCCGACACTGCCTGGGCCCACTGACGATGCAGGTCTCTCTCTCTCTCTCTCTCTCTCTCTCTCTCTCTCTCTCTCTCTCTCTCTCTCTCTCTCATATAGCTATCTATCTATCTATCTATCTCTATATGGGTAGATAGATAGATAAGTGTACTTACCTATTCCCTGTGTTTAAGAGAGGACTGTGTATAGTTAACATTGACCACAAAGCAACAAGTACTGAATTAATATATATGTACATACATATACATACGTACGCATATATAATGACACATATATATATATATATACATGTATATTTATTATATATATGTATGTATGTATATGTTAATTTTTTGTCACACATATATAATATATATATATATATATATATATATATATATATATATATATATATATATATATATATATACGAGATATATAATCAAATTATTTTATCTTACGTGGAAGCATAAACATTATCATATGCAGCGTTATTACCGCTGCTACAACGTAAAACATTTTCCTAGTTTTTGATGAAATTGCGACTGAAATTTTTTTTTTTTTTTTTTTTTTTTGTATTTAAATCCTCGTGAATTTTCCACACGAATTTAGTTGCTACTCACCGGTGATGAAGTCGAGACATGCAAACTCGCGCTCTTGATATATGCTTAACACGGATTAGGTAAATATTGAAGAGAGGTAGATTGCAAGAGTTGAAATTACTTTTTATGAAAGAATAGTAGGAGTATGTCGTGGGTAAAGAAAGAAGCAAAGAAAATAAAAAAAGAAATGAGAGCAGTTAGGGATTTAATGATGGATCATTTTTATTAGAACGGGCAGATTTGAGGAAAGCTCGAAAAAATTAACGCATATACATATACTGTATATATACTGTATATATATATATATATATATATATATATATATATATATATATATATATATATATATTATATATATATATATGTATGTATGTATGTATGTATATATATATATATATATATATATATATATATATATATATATATATATATATATATATATATATATGTATATACTGTATATATCATACACACAGGTATAAGAAGAGACAAAGTGAGGAATTGCCGAAATATTAATATAGTGCTCTGTTATCTATATGTATGCGAGGAAAGTATTAAGAAAACATATTATTATGAGAAAGGGGAATAACAGAGAAAGAATATAAGGATAATATTTTTTCCTAATTTCTGTACGTCAGTCCGTGTTCCTGGGGCTAGGTGAATACACGATGCTCCCTTCCCATTGGTTTTTGCGTATAAAAGATGGTAAGTGGACTTTCTTCGGAAAACAAGTAACTTGGTCTTTCAGAACATTTTATTTTTAATTTTTGTTGGCGTGTATAATATAGAATCTAACAAGAAAATACTTAATGGAGGAGTCCCTTGTGTGTGCTGTGAGGAAAAAGTTTAAAGGCTAGTAAGTAAATTACCCCCCCCCCACCCCCACCCTCCTCCTCCTCCTCCTCCTCCTCCTCCTCCTCCTCCTCCTCCTCCTCCTCCTCCTCCTCCTCCTCCTCCTCCTCCTCCTCCTCCAACCATGTCTTTCCTTTCCTTGTTAAATATGTGTGATGTGAAATGAACTATGACCCAACTGGACTTATTCAAATGTTGTTAATGTTATGTAACGTATCATGCTCCCTGATGTATTAAACAGAGTAATTATTATATTATTTTAATTTATCAAGCACGATTTAATTCAGAATAGTAGTAATACTTACAAAGATACTGTAAAAATGACGTTAATTATATATTTTCAATATATTCGTTGCCTTACTGACGTTCTTTTCTTTATTTCATAATAAAAATCGAAAACCTTTTTTTCAACCTTGTTATTAACATAGCCACCGTTATTAATTACCTCACCAGGTAACCACATACGCACCATCACAAGCTTCACAGCCCCCAATAAATTATACACAGTATTTCCATAGATCCCCCTACTAGGGGCCGTAGTGACACAGCCATTAACGCGGAAAGAAAAATAAGGAATTTCCATCAGGAAATGTCGTAAGGGTCGTTTTATCGCCCAAAGCCTGGTGTTGATGGATCTTAAGGCCTTCCCGCACGGTAGATTGCATGACTGCACTAGTTTAGATTGAACGCTATGCCCTAGCTGCCTGCCTCTCTCTCTCTCTCTCTCTCTCTCTCTCTCTCTCTCTCTCTCTCTCTCTCTCTCTCTCTCTCTCTCTGTTACTTTACCCTTCTGTTTTCTGCATGTGTAGGGATATCTATCTATCTATCTATCTATATATATATATATATATATATATATATATATATATATATATATATATATATATATATATATATATATATGAGTGTGATTGTGTACAACTTTGACAAATATACACATATCTTTGTTTCTTTACCACATTAATTTATTTGTTTGTTTTAATTGTTTATCCATATTTTCTTTGTGCCAAATATAGTTAAGGTAATGGGTTTTACAGATTTATTTGTATCGTCAAGCTGAGATTTATATAACATACATGCATACATACATATATATATATATATATATATATATATATATATATATATATATATATATATATGTTTATATATATTTGTGTGTATATATATATATATATGTATATTTATATACATTTATATATATTTATATATATATATATATATGTGTGTGTATGTATGTATCTCTTTGTGTTCGTATGTTAAATAGGCAACGTCCACATACTGTTCCCGTTGAAGGTGAAAGCTTGTACAGTACTGTACATGTAGTCTCCATAGTTTGCAATAATTTTCTTTGTCGTCTGACAGACGACTGCATTCTTTTCTGGCGATGAGAAAAATGAGAATTTAATAGTTAAATGACTGACGGGGATTACATTTTTCCTCTCTCTCCTCTCTCTCTTCTCTCTCTCTCTCTTCAAAACATTCCGAAGCTGAGGCTGAATGATACTGAACAAACAGTTTTCATGCCACTGAAATTTTGTCCAAATTTTTTATTCTCTCTCTCTCTCTCTCTCTCTCTCTCTCTCTCTCTTCTCATCCCAAAACATTCCGAAGCTGAGGATGAAAGATAGCAAAACAGTATTCATCCCAATGAAATTTTTCCAAGCTTTCTTATTTCTCTCTCTCTCTCTCTCTCTCTCTCTCTCTCTCTCTCTCTCTCTCTCTCTCTCTCTCTCTCTCTCTTCAAAACATTCCGAAGCTGAGGCTGAATGATACTGAACAAAGTTTTCATGCCAATGAAATTTTGTCCAAATTTTTTCTCTCTCTCTCTCTCTCTCTCTCTCTCTCTCTCTCTCTCTCTCTCTCTCTCTCTCAAAACATTCCGAAGCTGAGGCTGAAAGATAGCAAAACAGTATTCATCCCAATGAAATTTTTTCCAAGATTTCTTATTTATTCTCTCTCTCTCTCTCTCTCTCTCTCTCTCTCTCTCTCTCTCTCTCTCTCTCTCTCTCTCTCTCTCTCTCTCTCTCTCTCTCTCTCTTCGTAAATCGATAAATCAGTTTGTTTCAGTGTAGGCAGTAATTATAAGATTTTTCATGACAACTTCTAATTATACCAGATGCGAAGGATATTACCCAGTATATTATTAAGGGATTTTGTTTTCCGCCATTTTTCTGTAACGGCATCTAGATGAATCTAGGTTTTTTCTTCAACCAACGAAGTTTGCAAAAGAAGCCGCGTTTTTACCCGGCTGTGCGTATGTTTGTATAAAGATAATATCTCAAGAACAGATCAACGAATTTTAATGCTTCCAGAATACATACGCATTGGATGACGTGACGATGAGTTGAAGACTTGATGATTAATATATATTTTATTAATTAATATCAATTTAGCCTTTGAGAGTGAAAACAGGTGATACAACATCGTAGATTTTGTATCTCTATCTATATCTATAGCAATAAGAATTTTCCAGTGTTCATTGCTGGTATGAGTTCATTTGTTCACAGTTAAGTGGCCTTCCAAGATTTACTTGATAATCTCATAATGGAGTTTATTATTATTATTATTATTATTATTATTATTATTCACTGTAATTTATTAACTACAGAAGATTTTCAATGAAACATTGCCCGATATGATTTACTGCATTGGAAAACTGAAATTAAAGTGGTGTTATACTTGAAACATAATCTTCTTAGTAGCGATTGAAATGATGTCGTAATTATCATTGCAGGAAAACGTTTCCCTAAATATTCCGAACGTTTTTATGCGAAGAATATCCTGCATAATGTTGAAAATATCCCTGTGCTTATTATCCACTGTAATCACGGCATTGTAACAGATGATATTCTCAAGAAAAAAAAAAAAGCAAAATTATCAGATTAATTCTGTAACACGAAAAAGTGTCATAATTGTTCGTACCGTTACAATAGCTTTCTAAAACAGGGAGGTAATACTCTTACAACGATCCAGGGGAATATTCCATTCAGATAATAGACCAAAACATTACCGGGGAAATGTTTTGATTCCATGGTTCAAGAAGTCCTGGAGGACTGGAACGTTTCAGCTTAAAGTGAGATGGCGTCTCTGCACCGATTCTCGTTTTTCTGCAGTCGTGAGTTTGCTTTGATTTGCCCGTTGGGTTTATTTTAGTGTGAAGTGTTTTGTGTGTGTTTGCAGTTGTTTGTATGCGACTGGAAGTGTTTGTTTTTGTTTTGTGTACACTTGTACGTACTTTCTTTTTTACTCTTTATATGAACATTTTCTCTCTCTCTCTCTCTCTCTCTCTCTCTCTCTCTCTCTCTCTCTCTCTCTCTCTCTCTGAGTACATTTATATGTTATATATATATATATATATATATATATATATATATATATATATATATATATATATATATATATATATATAGATAGATAGATAGATAGATACATATATACACATATATTTATATATATAAACAAAAAATAGTCTTGAGTAAATGTATATTAAAAAGAGGATTTCTACGCGTCACTGCAGAGGAAGCTTACTTTTTAATGTGTATTTTTCAAGATACACTACCTTTATTATTTTCTATTAAAAATATTTTCCCGGTTTATGTGAGGGAACTATCAACGCATTTAAAAATCCTTTTAAAATCCAGCATAGTTTTATTTCTATGGCTTTTTTAATGGATTTTTATTACTTTTATTAGCGGATCTGGTCGAAAGCTTGTAGTGTTATTTTGTAAAGCCAGCATTTTATTTACAAGAGTTCCTCGTGTACACGTACCATATGACTCTCTCTCTCTCTCTCTCTCTCTCTCTCTCTCTCTCTCTCTCTCTCTCTCTCTCTCTGCTCGACTGGTTATTGGTTTAACCATATGTTCCAATGGCATCTCTCTGTGTTGGTTATATAACGAATTTTCCTGGGAAATCTTACCTATTCATTCCTAGTACGGGGATAGTGCCGTCAGCGCACCTTTTGCGGTGTACTGTTTGCATTACATAAGGTTCTTTGCAGCATCCCTTCCGGCCCTAGCTGCAACGCCTTTCATTCTTATTACTGTACCTCCGTTCATATTCTCTTTATTCCATATTCCTTTCCAGCCTTTCCTAACAGTTGAGACTTATTGCAACTGCGAGGTTTTCCTCCTGTTACACCTTTCAGACCTTTTTACTGTCAGTTTCCTTTTCAGCGCTGAATGAACTCATAGGTCCCAGCGCTTGGCCTTTGGCCTAAATTCTTTATGCAGTATTCTATTAATTATTTATTTTTCGTGTAAATACGTTCGTTATTAACATGTTTTGAGGTCGATGACTGAAAGTATGAATTGAGATTTTTCTTTTTTTCTTTATATCTCCAGATGAAAACCCTTATGGACAGAGTCATCAGAGGGATCCAAAGGAAATTAAGTCTGCTGAGAAAGGTAAGTTATACGAAAAGGTGATAAATAAGTAAATAAATAATTACGGAATAGAAAATAAAACCGATACACCTGACATTCAGGAGACGTCAGCAGAAAGAACACGAATGAATTTGCTCCTCGACTAAATATTTGGAGATTAGAAGATTCCAGAGCTACACTTCGCTTACTATTCCACGTTTCAGTTGTAGCCAAGATAATATTCCTTCTAGATCTTAAGGACTATGTCATTTTAGTTTTCTGAAAAGAAAACTATTGTGCCGGCTTTGTCTGTCCGTCCGCACTTTTTCTCTCCGCCCTCAGATCTTAAAAACTACTGAGGCTAGAGGGCTGCAAATTGGTATGTTGATCATCCACCCTTCAATCATCAAACATACCAAATTCCAGCCCTCTAGCCTCAGTA
>NC_089766.1:10178507-10191007 GCF_040412425.1 Macrobrachium rosenbergii
CTCTCTCTCTCTCTCTCTCTCTCACATTATCAATTCTCTCTCTCTCTCTCTCTCTCTCTCTCTCTCTCTCTCTCTCTCTCTCACACACACACACCTCTTCCCTGCTAGCAGGACAAATACCAAATATTACTACCACCTCTCTCTCTCTCTCTCTCTCTCTCTCTCTCTCTCTCTCTCTCTCTCTCTCTCTCTCTCTCAAACACACACACACTCACACACGCCTACCTCAGTTTCATTCATGCGAAATTTTTTTAACTCCTTGCTAGATACCAAATGTTACCACTCTCTCTCTCTCTCTCTCTCTCTCTCTCTCTCTCTCTCTCTCTCTCTCTCTCTCTCTGAGGACTTAGTTACAGTCCGTTCATATCCACCTTTTTACCCCACGTCAGTATTTTTTCCCGCATTTTTAAACCCTAGCGCTCCCTTCCCATTAACTTACTATTCTCCTCACACACACACACACACACACACACACACACACACACACACACACACACACACAAACTCGCGCGCGCGCGCCCGCGTTCTTGCTGGCAGTTTGTTTTCACAGCAGCCCGTTTTTCTGTCCATTCATTACCAACACTTCACGCCAGTGGAGAAGATTTGGCTCAGTGGGTTCTTCATACATTCTCTCTCTTTCTCTCTCTCTTTTTGTTTTCAGTGGTGGTTGTGCTTTACTGAGAACTTATTTATTATCTATATTGGTTTGGACTCGGTATAGCCACTCTTGATTGGTTGTAGAAAGTGGTATTTTGTGAATGGATGTTCATCCTCTTTTATTATTTTAGAGTCGTGGTGTAATCTGGTTTATATTCCAAGATAATCACATTATCTGTATAGCGCTGGACTTGCTGTAGTGGCCCTAGTTACGTGTGGTTGTGTAAAGTAGTATTTTATGAATGAGTACATGTGTTGTGTAAAGTAGTATTTGATGAATGGGTAAATTTGTATAAATTAGTATTTTATGAATGGGTAGATATTTTGTATAAAGTAGTATTTTATGAATGGGTAGATGTGTTGTGTAAAGTAGTATTTATGAATGGGTAGATGTGTTGTGTAAAGTAGTATTTTATGAATGGGTAGATATGTATAAAGTAGTATTTTATGAATGGGTAGATGTGTTGTGAAAGTAGTATTTTATGAATGGGTAGATATTATGTATAAAGTAGTATTTTATGAATGGGTAGATGTGTTGTGTAAAGTAGTATTTTATGAATGGGTAGATGTTTTGTGTAAAGTAGTATTTTATGAATGGGTAGATGTGTTGTGAAAGTAGTATTTTATGAATGGGTAGATATTATGTATAAAGTAGTATTTTATGAATGGGTAGATGTGTTGTGTAAAGTAGTATTTTATGAATGGGTAGATGTGTCGTGTAAATTAGTATTTATGAATGAGAAGATGTGTTGTGTAAAGTAGCATATTACCTTGGGTTGTTATTTTTTTGTTAACAAAACATTTTTTCTATAGTACCATTGTTGTTAACCAATGTTAAGGTGTGGATATCTAGAGTATGTTGCTATGCTAATGTTTGGTATCTCTTTGTCACTGGTTTGTAATTGCATTAGTGTTCAGTTGTATGAATGGATACATTGGTTTCTTAATTGTCTGTTAAACTAATAATTTATAGAGCCTGCAGACTTTGACTAAAGTTCTCTATTTTGAAATTAATTTTTTTTATTTATTCTTTACTAATAAAAAATAGGAAGTTGATTGATCTGAGAGCGTAGAAGGTTAAATTTTGTTATCTTCCTTTCTTGACATAAAACTCCATATCTTCTTAAATAGATACTAATGTTATATTCATTTACTGTCATTGACTTAAAATTTGCTTTTTTCACCACAATTCAACTATTTAGCAGTATATCACTCATAATGCGTTATACATTTTCTTATGTAACAACGAAGTTGCTGTTTTTATGCAATAAGAAAATGTTTTAGAATTTCTTTTGCCTTTTCTTTAAAATTTCCCCTTTTTTTACCATAAGTAACCTATTTAGTAGTAAATCACTCATAATGCATTGTACATTTTCTTATGTAATGAGAAAACTGCTGTTTTTATGCAATAAGAACTTTATTTTTTTAGAATTTCTTTTGCCTTAGTAATCATTGTAAATTATCTTGATCTTTAAAGGTATTTGAATTTGCCTCTTTCTTAATAATCAACTTTGAGAAAACTACGTATTCATTGCAATTTCGTTCCTGGATAAAAAGTTTCTGTTCTCACAGTTAAGATATTGCCATTTCAGTTGCCTTTTGCCTTCGCGATGTATTCAGCTCGAGTGAAATTTTTTATTAAAGTATTGACCGATTAGAAGTTCGCAAATGTAGGCCCCCAGCTGCGACCCCTGTCATTCGTTTTACTCTACCTCCATTCATATTATCTTTCTTCCCCCTTGCTGTCCACCCTCTCCTAACAGTTACTTCATAGCGCAACTGCGAGGGTTTCATCCTGTTACACCTTTCAAACCTATCCACTCTCAAATTCCTTTCCAGCGCTGAATGACCTCATAGGTCCCAGTGCTTGGCCTTTTCGTTTCTCGAAATAGTTCGTCTGTTGCCATGTCACCGAGATCAGAAATGCCGTTTGTGGCTTTAAATACTTTTGCTTTCAGTTTGCTCAAGACATTTGCTTGTTGCTGCATTGATTTTATGCCTTTTAATGCATTTCCGTTCATCTATACAGTATTTGTGGAACATGTATTTCAAGTTTTGATTTCGGGTAATGCAGTGCTTGTGTTATGTGTTATTTGTTATTTTCTTTTAGTCTTTGGGGATTGTTAAGAACAAAGGGTGGGCTTTGTTATTAGATTTTCTTTGAGGATTCTCATAACAATCGATGAGTTTCGAGTCACTTATGGATTTATTCTTACACAGGAGAATGTAAGTGGAAAGTAGCCATATTGAAATGACGAGCACTTGCGTTTTGGAAGGATATTGTATTATTACTTGTATAATTTGCTTCCTTTAGAAAGCCTCCGCAGCATTCTCTCTCTCTCTCTCTCTCTCTCTCTCTCTCTCTCTCTCTCTCTCTCTCTCTCTCTCTCTCTCTCTCAAAAAATTGTCGTAATTTTGTGTGATGCCCGTCTATTTTTTTTATAGAATAATGATGCGCTATGAACTGCATCTCTCTCTCTCTCTCTCTCTCTCTCTCTCTCTCTCTCTCTCTCTCTCTCTCTCTCTCTCATCAATAATAGTCTCACCAATACAGCTTTCTGTCAATTCAGGTTTCAGATCGAGGCCAATTTACCAATACCGTATCAAAGATGGCTGTTTTTATTCATAAATTTATGTCAATTTTCTAAATAAATTTATGATTTGCCTCCTTATCCTATTACTTAAGGTTCTTTGCAGCGTCCCTTCGGCTCCTACCTGCAACTCCTTTCATTCCTTTTACTGTACCTCCGTTCATATTTTCTTTCTTCCATCTTACTTTCCACCCTCTCCTATTAACTGATTCATAGTGCAACTGCCGGGTTTTCCTCCTGTTACACCTTTCAAACCATTTTACTGTCAGTTTACGTTTCAGCGCCGAATGACCTCATAGGTCCCAGAGCTTGGCCTTGGCCCTAAATTCTGTATTCTATTCTGTTCCGCCAACTTGCCCGAAAAGAATGTCGCCTTGGTCTGAATGTCATATGGTTTATTTAATTATTTAAGGTGAAGGTACACACCTGGCTAAGTTGGGTCCAGATATATTTGGTACCGTGAACTATATGACGACGCAAGGATCTATTTTTAAATAGAAGAATTCAATGTCAAGATAATCTTATCTTGATCTTTAGGAGGAAAGGCATATAGAGGCTAGGCTATATAATTTGAATGTAGGGGAGGAAAAGAATTTATATATATATATATATATATATATATATATATATATATATATATATATATATATATATATATATATATATATATATATATATATATATATATATATATATATATATATATATATATATATATATATAGAAAAACTACAAACGTCCTTTAATATCAATCACTCTATATAGTAATATATTTTCATATATGTTACCGAAGGGGAATTTTAGGTGATAATAAGTCCACCGTCCGTGGGATCGAACCAGCGACGGATAGATTACAGTGACACACCAACCAGTCGGCCGACTGGTTAGTGTGTCAAAATTCCCCCGTCCGTCGCTGGTTCGATCCCACGGGACGGTGGACTTATTATCACCTAAAATTTCCTTCGGTAACATATATGAAAATATATTACTTCCGAGGTAGAGTGAATTGATATTAAAGGACGTTTGTAGCTTTCTGATTGTATATGAATCACGGTGATGTGATAAATAGTCATATATATATATATATATATATATATATATATATATATATATATATATATATATATATATATTTATTTATATATATATATATATATATATATATATACATACACACTTGTGGTGTAAAGGCTTGTCACAGACTAATTTCCAAAAAGATGGTGGAATAATAATTGCGTAATTATTTTTTTTTCGTTATTTACAAACATGTGGAATCCAATATTTGCCTTATTCTGCTGTTCATAACCTTGGGTTCTTACATTATCTACTTTTCAAAGCAAACGTATTTTTAACTTTCAAGAGATAATAAATGAGTAAAAATTATACATATGAATTTGGCATGACAATTTACCGAAAAATTTATACAGTTGCAATCTCAAACCCTGATTATTTTGAGTTTGGGTATATGCCCGCAGACGCACGTACATACTATATACCCTTGGGCATGTATCACGCCGTAAGCAAAACGCAATTTTAATTTTCCCTTTGGGAATCGTTAGGTAAAGTCGTGTCTCATTCCGGAATAATTCCCACTGATCCGTGATAATGAATCGGGGAGGAACGTGATCGCCCCTTAATTGGGTCATTTAGTGGAATATGTTTTCGTTACATCTAAAACACTTCTTCTTTGGGAGTAATCCTTTGCCAATCTTTAGTTTTCTGTAAAATAAAGCTGCTGAGATGGCTTTTTTTGTCTGTCCAGCCGCCCTCAGATCTTAAAAACTACTGAGGCTAGAAGGCTGCAAATTGCTATGTTGATCATCCACCCTCCAATCATCAAACATACCAAATTGCAACCCTCTAGCCTCAGTAGTGTTGATTTTATTTAAGGTTAAAGTTAACCATGATCGTGCGTCTGGCACCGATATAGGTGCCAACAACACAGGCCACCAGCGTGGTGTGGCTGAAAGTTTCAAGGGCCGCGGCTGAGAGGTTCATACAGCAATATACGCTGTACAGGAAACTCAACTGGGCCAAAGAAACTTCAGCGCATTTTTTACTTGTTTATTCTTACGTTTAGGTTTTCACTGTCAGCTGTCTAAGGCGCATGCGTTGATTTTTGTAGCTTCCAGTTTCCTATTAACGAGTTTTCTTAGGAATGTTTTTTGTCCTTCCGCCATCGAAGTTGGAAGGGGGATGTTTGTTTAGCCGTGTCCTCTGTTTGCTTATCTAATTAATTTGGAGGGTGTTCGTTTCCAAAAGGTGTCTTCAGAGGTTGTTAATCGATTTCTTCGCATCTTTTTTGGGGCGGTGGGGGAGGGCCGTGGCCTGAGGACAAAAGAAAAACGTATTTAGACTGAGATGGATTGTAAATTTTATGCCTTTGTATTTGTTTAGTGACTCTGTCATTTTCTTGATATAACCAGTGTTAAGTTATTAGACCCTGCCTACGTTATGAGTTTAATATATGCTGAAGTAATGACTTTGAGTCTCAGACATGCGTTTTAATCATCATTATAATAATCCTCAACAATTATTTTTACGTTAACATCATCGATGTTATGCTGGATGTTGATGATACAACAATGGAGTTGTTAATTCTTCACATAGCGGTAACTAACATTTCATCATCTTTTAAAAACCTAAAACATCTCAGACCAAAAAAAAACTTAGTTTTCATCATATTTTAATTAACCGAAAGCATCTCAGACCAAAAATGAAATTATATATATATATATATATGGTTAGATGGTTATGCTTCACTTGGTATAACCGCCATGTGCTATTCGAAAAACCGCTGGTCTTCGTGGATTAGACTGAGTTGGTCGCAGCAGCTGTTCTGGAGGTGGTTCACTTTACCAATGAAGAAAGAGGAAAATTTGGATGCTGGTCCCTTCCCTATCATTCTCATCTTTAGTCTCTCTCTCTCTCTCTCTCTCTCTCTCTCTCTCTCTCTCTCTCTCTCTCTCTCTCTCTCTCTCTCTCTTCCTTATTTTCTTTTAGGAAGTGCATCTGTTACACTTGAATAGATTTCTTTTTAAACCTTCAATGACATTGAATGCTGACTAAATGGACTTATTTGGAATGTAGTTATGTGTGTAAAGATGTTTGTCCGCCTTAGGTTTAAAAGGCTCCGTGTGAAGGCTTAGTTCCCGGTAGGTTCTGTGCAGTCTCTTTCATTCCCTTAACTCTACCTCCGTTCATATTCCCATTCTTCCTTCCTACTTACCACCCTATCCTAACAATTGATTCAACATTATTTTCAACGTTGAGTGACCTCATACGTCCCAGCGCTTGGCCCTTGGCCTAAATTCTACATTCCAAGTCCACGTGATAGCCGTTGGTATGGAAGAGTGACAATAACTACCATTCGATGTGCTGAGTAAAATTAGTTGCGCATGCGCCAGAGGTATCACCGGAGCTATTCTTCATTCTTCATAAATGCAATAAACTAAGCGGTTGTTTGGAATTCGTCTCCTGCTGTTCAAACTTGTAACCAAATTTTAATGTTAGCTTCAGCTTAGGAGAGTTAGTGTAGAGCTTTGAGCTTCTTTCTTAATGTTAACTTCAGCTTAGGAGAGTTAACGTAGAGCTTAGATCTTCTTTCTCGCAGGATAATGAAAGTGAGGCTTACCTAAGCAAGGAAGGAAAGAAGAGACTTAATATAGTTTATGAAAAGCAAGTGGCGACCTATTCTTTATTTTGATGACGCCGTAACCACTCTATCTTTTAGACTGGCAGAGCAACACGTCCGCTAATTCATCAGGGAGGACAAGTTTTCTCTTAAGAGAAAGAGCGGGCGAATGTTCCTTCATTACCCCAATGGCCGATGGAGTGAAAGTTTTAATGCTTGCCGTAAGGGGATATTCTTTAGGCAATCTAGCCACGGATTTTGCCAGACGTGTATGGAAGGCCTTCCGCTTTGAATGATGATGGGTGTTGCCGTAGCTCTCTTCTTTATCTCGCAGATGAGTTGTTAGTTTTCTGTAAACGAAAACTATTGTGCCGGCTTTGTCTGTCCGTCCGCACTTTATTCTGTCCGCAGTTTTTCCGTCCGTCCTCAGATCTTAGAAGCTACTGAGGCTAGAGGGCTGAAATATGGTATGTTGATCATCCACTCTTCAATCATCAAACATAACGAATTGCAGCCCTGTAGCCTCAGTAGTTTTTATTTTATTTAAGGTTAAAGTTAGCCATAATCGTGCTTCTGGCAACGATACTGGATAGGCCGTGGTTAAAGTTTCATGGACCGCGGCTCGTCAACATTATACCGTGACCACCGAAAGATAGATCTATTTTCGGTGGCCTTGATTATACGCTGTAGCTGCTGTACAAAAAATTCGATTGCGCCGAAGAAACTTCGGCGCATTTTTACTTGCTCTAGGTATGTTTAATGACTTTAACCCATTAATTATCTTTTATCCTAAGGGTCGGGGCTTGCCTTCACGATGCTCTCGTATCTTACCATTATTTCGATTTTTTTCTTGAGTCTCATAAGTGGAGGTTAATTCTTCATATTGCATTTTTAATAGGCGTCTTCTTAGGATCAGTAATTAACGATTTTTTTTTATCTGAGGAAGGGCACCCTTTGCTTCTCTCTCTCTCTCTCTCTCTCTCTCAGTTTAAAAGGAACCAAGCATTATTCGCTTGAGATATAGACGTTAAACCTAAAATATAACAATGTTCTCTCTCTCTCTCTCTCTCTCTCTCTCTCTCTCTCTCTCTCTCTCTCTCTCTCTCTCTCTCTCTCTCAAAAATTAAAATGGACCAAGTATCTCTCGAGTTATGGACATTAAACCTAAAATATAACAATGTTTCTCTCTCTCTCTCTCTCTCTCTCTCTCTCTCTCTCTCTCTCTCTCTCTCTCTCTCTCAAAAATTAAATGGACCAAGTATCTCAGTCGAGATATGGACATAAAACGTAAATTATACACCGTTATTATTTTGCATCAAATTGACATTCGTTTGGCAAGACCGACGAACATTAGCCATTATAAAAGCGCATCGTGAACTGGTTTGACCTTTCTCTCTCTCTGCAAATTTGACCTTGCTACCCAAAGTGAATGATGAACTCATTTATTTCCTTCGTTTATATTTTGTTGTTCCTGTTGCAATGCGATAAATCCTCATTTATAATTTAAAGGGTCGTTTTTCAAACTTTTTATCGTTTCATGATTTAGGACGTGAAAGACATGTACTAAATTAGATAGATTTATATTTATTGATTTTTGTTGTTGTGGTGTGTATGTTTACTTGCAAATATTGCACATGCAGTAGGGAACTTTTATATATGCACACAAATATATACATATATATACATACATATATATATGTATATTTATAATTATATATACCTGTATATATATTATATATATATATTGTACATATATATATATATATATATATATAAATATATATATATATATATATATATATATATATAAAATGTATATATATATATTACATATATATGTATGTATATATATATATATATATATATATATATATATATATATATATATATATATATATATATATGTGTGTGTGTGTGTGTGTGTGTGTGTGTGTGTATAATCCATACATTTATCTATGGGTCCATAAGGCACGTATAGGATACATATTTGGGTCCACGCTCTCGTTCTGAGATACACCTTTAGGTCAATATTTCAACTCGGGTACATCCGCGTAACCACAATACATTTTTGGTACATCCACTTCTCCATGTAAAACCCTCACTCGAAAGCCATTCCACGATGTATGGCTGTGATACATTCATTTCTAAAAGACGTAGGGGCAACAATACATCTTGAGGTTTACGAAGCATAAAGTAATATTGGAAGTACTATACAGCGTTTGCTCTCGTGACTTTGCATTTTTTATGCTCGATGGGAAACGTCCATATTACAATTACCTGGGCTTTGCCTCCTGTGGGTTCAAGCAGCGAATCGCGATTGCGTCAAAAAAAAAAAAAAAAAACAAAGGGATGAGATATGGGTTCTTCGGCCCATGATTTGGGGTTTTCACTTTTTGTGTTGTCTTATTTGTTATGGGTGGTATTTGTTTTGTATTTTTTTTACGTTGTTTTTTTTTTGTGTGAAAGTATGATTAGCGTTCGTCTTGGCTCGGTAAGTCTTAGGCTTCTCTCTCTCTCTCTCTCTCTCTCTCTCTCCTCTCTCTCTCTCTCGCTATATATATGTATATATACAGTATATATAATGTATATATATGTAGATATATATATGTTTATTATATATTTCCTTTATATATTATGTGTGTATATATGTGTGTATATATTGATGTGTATCAACATTGAAATATGTTTATATATATATATATATATATATATATATATATATATATATATATATATATATATATAATTTATATAATGTGTGCGTGTATCAACATTGATATATATATATATATATATATATATATATATATATATATATATATATATATATATTATTATACATATTTACAACACATCACATATATTTTCCTTAAGACCAAATTAATCGCGTGCTCGTTATTGTCCAAAGAAGGCAACTCAGCAGAGAGCAACAAATATAGATCAGAACACCGGCCTGGTGTCATGGCGGCGGTGCGTTACGCTGTTATATTTCTTTTGACCCCCGAATAAAGGGGAGGGCAGCTTTAGTTTTTACATTAAATAACCAAGTCACCGCTAATTAGGTATATGTGCGAAAAGTTGGCGAATTTATGCTGCGGAATATTTATAGGTTGGGTTATTTTGCGAGCTTGAATATGTATGTGTATGAGTGTATATATATAATATGTACATATTGCATATATACAGATAGATATATATATATATATATATATATATATATATATATATATATATATATATAATATATAAATGTATTTACATTTATATTTGTGCGTTTATATATACTGTGTATATGTATATATATATATATATATATATATATATATATATATATATATATATATATATATATGTGTGTGTGTGTGTGTGTGTGTGTGTGTGTGTGTGTGCGTGTGTGTGTATATACAAACATATATACATGAATGTTTTTATATTTATATATGTGTATATATATGTATATATCTGTGTGTGTTTGTTAGTGTTTGTGTGTCGTGTGTATGAATACAGAAACGTACACATACACACACAAATCGCCTTCCTAAAGAGGTTTGCGGCTGCTGGTAGAGTAAAATACAAGTCACTTCTTCATTAATTCAATGTATTGATTCAGGTATGAAAGGCATTTTACGTTCTCATTTTAAAGCAGTTCATAATGTTAACTCTACGTATAAAAAAAAATGTCTTTTTTGAAAGCATTAACTTATTTTCTCTCATCATTTTTTTTAATGGACTTTCTCTTCTTGTATATCGTTTTCATATTTTAAATAGTTTCTCCTGATTCCACTTTTTTTTTTGGACAGGTTTGAAACGAAGGTAATTCTTCTCATCTAGAACCGGTTCTCCTGCCCTTAGGCAGTGCCTGTGGCAAACTGTCATCACTGTCTCTTTTTACAAGTACTTCTCCGGCAGCTTTTCTCAGGGCATGAACATGAGAATGGAGACAGTTGCTGACATATATATATATATATATATATATATATATATATATATATATATATATATATATATATATATATATATATATATATATATACATATACTGTATAATATATATTTATATATATAGACATATATAAAACACACATATATATATATATATACATATACTTTATATATATATATATATATATATATAT
Source organism: Macrobrachium rosenbergii (assembly GCF_040412425.1). Lineage (NCBI taxonomy): Eukaryota > Metazoa > Arthropoda > Malacostraca > Decapoda > Palaemonidae > Macrobrachium > Macrobrachium rosenbergii. The sequence goes on from NC_089766.1 coordinate 10,189,526, forward strand.
ATATATATATATATATATATATATATATATATATATATATATATGGATAGCTTGATTTATTTTATACAGTTGATAATTGTGCGAACGATTTGGTATGTACTGTTCAACACGATTATCATGAAAAGACTAATGATCAAGTAATTACTGAGGATCGTGAAGAGAAGTTACAGCCACCAGTGAAAGAGTCGTATGCTTTCATGATTGGGAAGTGTGTTATGTAAAGCCCCGTCACACTAGCGGGCACTGCCCGACGGGCAAACACTGTTCCCGTAACCCGTTCCACTGTACTGACCGACCGAGTATGGAGCCAGAACGATGCGATTGTCTGGTAACACTGCTTCAGAAACGAGAGAAATATTATCAGCTGGAAGTGCCCGTCGGGCATGCCCGCTAGTGTGGACAGGCCATAAGCAAGAGTATTGCTATGTGGATTCCTGGATGGTAAATATGGGGATTATTATCGGGGTCTAAAATGCATCTCTTGACTCCCATTTCATTAAGTAAGATAAGTTGCATTGATAAAGGTCCTTTATATCCATAAAGTGTTGTTTTATTGCAATAATTTCTCATATTAACCTTGATTATTCATATTTAAATTAATGAAGAAACATTTATCTCCCATAAGAGTAAATTTTTATTGAAAATTTGAAACTGAATACTGTATTCGAGAGCTGTGTTCAAGGTTCATAAACTCTCCAGTCTAGAAGGAAAATAGTTATGGTGCAGTTATTCTTAAACGGTGGAAATGGGCTGACCCCTTTTCCCCCATGTTTTGATTAACTTTTTGAATTAACTCTCCCTTGTCCATTTCTGATTTACTGATATGTATCAGTCGTCGGGTTAAGCGAATATTTATAAAATCCCCCACTCTCATCAACTACTCAGAATCAGTGAAATAAGAATGTTGGTTTTAATGGCAGATAAGAAAAATCTTGTTGATAAATTTGAATTGGATATTTTTAAAAAAGAAAATCAATATTTTACAGAAGACTGGGAATTAAATGTTATACGACAGTTTATACTTTATATATTTTTAAGTTTTTTTTTTTTATTAAGTGGTATATGGATTAAATTGACCTTATGCCAACTCGGACCCTCGTCAAAGGCGTCTTGTAAGTGTGGCAAGAAGTATCATTAGTGATGACAGTTCATTTTTAACTCTCTCTGTAAAATTTTCCTATACATTGATACCAACTGTGTGTACACTCAGAGGATTATTCTCCCAGAATTAATTGATTTCAGATGTAAATATGAGCGTAAACAGTTGCTATGTTTGTTTTGGTAAATTGACATGAAAAGCGATATTTTAAAAGATGAACCAATCCAGTTTCTTTCAAAATTCCACAAAGATTTTCAACTTCATATTTGGTTTGCAAACAGATCTTAGCGTGCTCTCGTGGCCCATCCGAATGAAATAAATAGAAACCCCACGAGCGAAAGTAACATTCTCTCTCTCTCTCTCTCTCTCTCTCTCTCTCTCTC
>NC_089766.1:10193507-10213507 GCF_040412425.1 Macrobrachium rosenbergii
CTCTTTGCGCATATTTTTTAGTGACCTCTGTGATTTATCAGTGACCTCTTTGCGCATATTTACCAGTGACCCCTTTGCACATATTTATCAGTGACCTCTTTGCGCATATTTATCAGTGACCTCTTTGACTTGTCAGTGACCTCTTTGCGCATATTTATCAGTGACCTCTTTGCGTCAGTTGCCTTTGATTTATCATTAACCTCTTTAATTTATCAGTGACCTCTTTGATTTACCAGTGACCTCTTTGACATATTTATCAGTGACTTCTTTGATTTATCAGTGACCTCTTTACTCATATTTATCAGTGACCTCTTTGCGCATATTTATCAGTGACCTCTTCGATTTATCAGTGACCTCTTTGCGCATATTTATCAGTGACCTCTTTGCACATATTTGTCAGTTGCCTCGTTGATTTATCATTAACCTCTTTAATTTATCAGTGACCTCTTTGATTTACCAGTGACCTCTTTGTGCATATTTATCAGTGACTTCTTTGATTTATCAGTGACCTCTTTACTCATATTTATCAGTGACCTCTTCTCGCATATTTATCAGTGACCTCTTCGATTTATCAGCGACCTCTTTGCGCATATTTATCAGTGACATCTTTGCACATATTTATCAGTGATTTCTTTGGTTTATCAGTGACCTCTTTGATATATCAGTGACCACTTTACGCATATTTATCAATGACTTCTTTGATTTATCAGTGACCACTTTGTGCATATTTATCAGTGACCACTTTGATTTATCAGTGACCTCTTTGTGCATATTTATCAGTGACCTTCTTACGCATATTTATCAATTACCTCTTTGATTTATCAGTGACCTCTTTGCGCATATTTATCAGCTACCTCTTCGCACATATTTACCCTCTCTGATCTATCAGTGACCTCTCTGATTTATCAGTGACCTCTTTGCTCATATTTGACGAGCCGTAATGGGCAGCTTGATAAGCCCGCTGGACACTCGTCATACCCTTTTTGTCGAGATACCGTGGGAGGGGGCGCCCCTGGTATCTATCTATGGACTACCCCGGGGGAAGATTGTCGGTAGGCACGCGAGCCGTCTTCTACTAATGATTCAATAGATGCGCCTTCTTCTTTTTTTTTTCTTTTTTCTTCTTCAGGTAACGATGGATCTCGTGAAAAAGGAAGATATCTCACACAGGGATGATTGATGAGGGAAAGCGTTGAGGGGAAGTTTTTTTTTCTGTACGAGTATTTTTTTTCTGCTGGAACAAGATATGAAAAAGAAATTGTTATTGTTATGTGAGGTTTTTCCAGTATAGAATTTTATCGGCAATTTTTCTTCTTCCATGTTAGGAGTTTTTCCATTAGCAAGTTCAGTTTTATTCCCCAAAATATTTTTTTTCTGTTTTCTAATTTTTTTTTTTTTTTTTTGCTGTTTTCTAATTTTTTTTATTCTCATGTATATGAAGTGTTCAGTTTGAACGAAGAATATAAAAGTTCGTGTTTAATTGTAAAATTTTTTCATTAGGAAATTTAATTTTATTCTTTAAAATTTAAACTTAACCGTATCAGTAAAACTTCATAATTTATATTTCTACATATTCAGCAGTCCGTTAGATTTCGGTAATGTTTATCGAATGCACCCAGTCTTCTTCCATTCCCAGTGACGCGCATGCGCGCGGACGCACACAACAGGCTGTCACTCACAGCCCCTTTTGATAGAAGACAAAAGAAAACTTTGAAGAGAATTCCCGGAAGAAAATCAACGAGAATTCGAAATATTATTAAAAAATATTTAGAGCGTTAACAAAACTCTACGTACGTATTTGACGTCTAATATCAGTGCGCCTGACTTTTAGATTCAAAAAATTGTGTTGAGAATTAATGGTAGCCTTTACTCTTAGTGACATCTGTTGATTTTTTTTTTTGTATAATCTAGAATTCATTTTGTTTACAGTACATTGGTTAGTTAAGTCTTCCCATCATTATTCATAAAAAATTTTTTGTAATTCATATAATCTTTTGCATTCGTATCTTCCCAGACTATATCATCTGGCTTTTTCATGTGGGAGATTCAGTTCAACACTGTTTTTTAGAAGTTTGTTCCAGCTGTGACCAGACCATGGGATGATCTCATAGACATGTTAAATTGTTGGAATTTCAGAAGTTCGAATTTTGTGCTTTTTTTTTTTAGGGGAATCTCACGTGGAATATTTCACATTGCTTTAGTATGGTTTTTACTCATCTTATTGGTTTTAGTTTTCTGTAAAAGAAATCTATTGAGATGGCTTTGTCTGTACCTCCACACTTTTTCTGTACACACTTCTTCTGTCCGGCCTCAGATCTCAGATCTTAAAAACTACTGAAGCTAGAGGGCTAAAAATTGGTGTGTTGATGATCCACCCTCCAATCATCAAACATACCAAATTGCAGCCATCTAATCTTGGTAGGTTTTATTTTATTAAAGGTTAAAGCCATAACCGTGCGCCTGGCAGCGCAACAAAACAGACCACCACGACCGGCTGAGAATTTCATGGGCCGCGGCTCTTACAGCATTATACCGAGACCACCGAAAGATAAATCTATTTTCGGTGGCCATGATTATACGCTGTACAGAAAACTCGATTGCGCTGAAGAAACTTCGGCGCATTTTTTACTCGTTTATTTGTTATTTCTCATTTGTGGTTTAATCTTTACTTATGCATTTCTCTTTGCGTACTGGGCTGCTTTTCCTGTAATCATTTATAACTAGTGACAGAGATACAAGTACAGTTTCTTTACATGTGAATATTTCTGTAGAATTAAATTGAATTGAGTTGAATATAGAATTTCGACCAAAGGTCAAGTACTGGGACCCATGAGGTTATTCGGCGCTGAAACGGAAATTGACAGTAAAAAGCTTGAAAGGTGTAACAGGAGGAAAGCCTTGCAGTTGCATTATGAATCAATATTTAGGAGAGGGTGGAAAGTAAGATGGAACAAAGAGAATATGAACAGAGGTACGGTAAAGGGAGTTGTAGCTAAGGGGCCGAAGGCACGCTGCAAAGAACCTTAAGCAATGCCTACAGTGCACCGCATGAGGTGCACTGACGGCACTATCCTCCTACGAGGAAATTTCTGTAGAATGAACCAATTTCAAATGAGTCTTAAATCATTATTTTTTTGTTAAGTACTAAATTTCACATTTCAAGTGTTATTTTAATTAAATCAAAACTTATGAGGTTGTTAGGCTCGCGGCGTTTAAGTTCTTATTAAATAAACAGTATTATGAAGCTTAGGTTTATTTTCGTAAGACACTATACTTTATATTACAAAACCCCCAAAAAATTTACAACAATATTATGAACAACAACAGATTGTTCAGCGATCCGTCATCCCATTACCTTCCACAAACGGATTTATTGATGTTATGTTACGACAGAATCCAGAGTTATGACGTTTCATCTATATAACCAGATTCAGTGAACATGTCTTAGATACCGCTGCCGAGGAGTAAACTTTGTGTGTGTGTGTGGGTGGGTGTTTACAAGGAGTTTGAGAAAATAACTTTGAGAAGGGTTTTGTTTTATTATGAGAAAGAAAACAGATATTAAGAGGGTTAACTGAAAAGATTATGGCCGAGGCTTACTGTTACGGATATGAAGTGAGCGGTGAATGCTGAGAGAGCATAGGTGGAATATCACTCTCTCTCTCTCTCTCTCTCTCTCTCTCTCTCTCTCTGTCAGGACAGCAAATTGATTGCGAGGCCTCATTTAGCGAAAAGGAAACTGGAAAAAGCGATTATTGAATGAAAAAAGAAACGCGGCTTTTTTTTGAGCCGTGACAATCCTCCTCCCCTCCCCGCTCCCTTAACCTCATGCGTCACCCCTCGCCCCCCCCTCTCCAAAAGTGGCAGGTCGAAAAGAAAGTATTATTGTTGGGTTCCGATGGGCTCTTGTCTAACTATTGCATCGATAAACACAAACGACAACTATCGTACCCATTTGCAAAGTTTTCTAAGGGTCATGGGTAATCTTTAACCCACGAATCATGGGCAATAGTTAAGGTAATCCCTAAATCCCTTACAAGTATTGAGGATTATTTGTTTTATATCTTAATAGATCTCTGCTAAGCCCTTCTATCCGTAGCGTTTTCAGATCGAGTTAATCCCTTCCAACCTGTGTTTACCCAATGCTGGCATAGCAGTTATTAAGCGAGAATTGATGTGCCGTATCTGATATTCATTGCTCCATATTGGTGTACACTCACGGTAGCTGATTCAGATGTAATCGGCTGCTGTCATTCAGCTCTTGGTAAAGTAGAATTGCGTTTGAATGTCAGCTAAGAGTTAATAAGCTAGTAAAGATAATTCGTTTTTATTTACCATTTCGCAATGTGATGTTTATTGTGAATAATTCGGAATTTATTTCTGGTGATAGAAATTCATTTTTCGCTATAATGTGGTTCGGATTCCACAATAAGCTGTAGGTCCCATTGCTAAGTAACCAATTGGTTCTTAGCCACGTAAAATAAGTCTAATCCTTCGGGCCAGCCCTAGGAGAGTTGTTAATCAGCTCAGTGGTCTGGTAAAACTAAGGTATACTTAACTTTAACTTTATGCGGAGGATCTGATAACGGATTTAGTGAGACTTATTGTTGTTAATTCTTGTCGCGTTTTGGTAATTTCTTCCGCCGAGAAGAAGTTTGTGTAATAGAAATAAGATAAAAGATAAGAAATATTTACAATATTTTTTTTTGGGTGTGTGCGATTTAAGAAATATTTACAATATATTTTTTGGGTGCTGTGCTCGTGTAAACAGACGCGCATGCGCACAGTCAGTTGTATGGGTGTAAAGTATGTTGGTATGTATGTACAGTATGTACTGTATTTATGTATGTATGTACAGTATGCATGTGTGTATGTATGTGTTTGTTCTGCATGTATGTCCTTGTGTATTATTGCATGTTTATTGATATAACAAGCTTCGTAATTTACTGAAAGGCATTTAATTATTCTTTCCAATAAATGGTACCAAAATATTTGCCCTAAGAAAGTAATGTACGTATTCATATGGTATGATGTTAAAAGAGGAACCAGCATTGTTCTGTGAGTGGGATTTTGTGCGTGCAGATTTTAATATCTTTTGACATGTTAAGTGCTATATTTTTACGTCAATTAACTTATATGTTACTTTTTTATGTTTTTGATCTTGTACCAAACAATTAGCAATAAAATAAAGAAGGAAAATTAAATATTAACACTAGCGTATAGTAGTCCATTTATAAAGCGTATTAAATATTATTTGCCGTTTATGAATCAATATCAAATTGTTAAAAAGTTGTCTTTGGAAAACTCCATTGTTTTGTTGTTCTTGGTGTAATAGTTCCAGATTTTATAAAATATTAATAAATCTTTTTTATTTTTGGAAAGAATGAAGTACTGTTGCTTTGTAAATATCTTTGTCTGCTTGAAAGTTTTATTTTATATTTTTTTCAAGAGAGATACACAACCGATTTCGTAATTTTTATAAAACCTTTTATACTTAGGAAGTCAGACAGGCACTGTGCCGTCAACTGAATTCCTTTGTTTAGAATTTGAATAAATTGAAAACAAAAACATAGTTGATATATAAAAAAAAAATTATTCGAAAGTTGTATTGTTCGAGAGCCCTTTATGCTGAATAGGCTCAGTCTGTGCTCCAATTTGAAGAGTTGTGTATAAACTACACCGTTATGTGTTTTGTTAGTTTGTTTTCAAATAATGTTTGCATTTCGTTTGAGATTCCTTTGTTTTTTTTTTCTTAGTATGTCACATAGTGTGCTTAGAATTCTAGGTGTTACTACAACTTTAATAATAATAATAATAATAGTAATAATAATAATAATTACTTATTTCGAAAGGCCTATGGTAGGCCTAGCGTTTTAACTCTTGTTCTAAGGTATCTCTTTCATTCCATTTGAAATGGTAGCTTTGCTTATTTTCTTTTTTTTTTTTTTTGTATATAGGTGGTTCTAGCTATAGCGACGTTAATGATAAACTCTCTCTCTCTCTCTCTCTCTCTCTCTCTCTCTCTCTCTCTCTCTCTCTCTCTCTCTCTCTCTCTGTAGAAACGATGTTGTTGCTGTATGTATGTATGTTTTTGTATGTATGTTTATATACATATATATATATATGTACATATGTATGAATGTATGTATATATATATATATATATATATATATATATATATATATGTGTGTGTGTGTGTGTGTGTGTGTGTGTCTATATATATACACACACACAGGAACGATAAGTTTAGATACAGGCAGGCGAACGGCGACTCAATTGCAAGTCAGAAGTATATCTGTATGAACTCCCCTCGCCTAAAGAGAGTCAGCAAATCTAATTATCTGTGCATCTCATTGGAGATTTAGCTCTATGAAATAATGTTAAAAGGTGCATTTAATTTTATTTGGAATCGTGTTTTATCGGTTGGAATTTAAATGAAAGGGAGATTAGGCACCTGAATTTTTATACCAGTGAGTTCGTGTTTTATCTCCATCACTCAAAACTCTCTGAGGTATATTAATTAATTGCCTTTTGGAATAGTGTATAATATACACTTTGCTTTGAGTCTCGACATCAAAAGGTACGAGGCCCATAATGAAGTAGGCCTATAAACCAGGCAGGTGATCGCCACCAGATATCCATTCTGCACTCGAACGAGTCACGTGACTAGATGACGTAGGCGTAATCGGCCTACGGAGAGAGAGGGAGAGAGAGAAAGAGATCCATCATCTCTCGGGGAACCTCTTGGGGGATGGCAGGAGGATACTCTGACTTCGCCTGGTTGCTGGACTGCTGGAACTGGAACGTCCAGTGGAAGCGCCCATTCACAGCGCACTAGCAGCTAGCAGCTACGGCGGTTGGCAGGCTCGGCTACGCAACGCTCAGTGTGGCAAAGGCCATGGTTGCAGGTGGGTGTGTACTGTCGCTCTCCCGCTCGCCTCTTTCAGCTGCTCAGAGAGAGTGGACATAGGCTCTCCTCCTTTTCGAACGAAGGCGATATTCAATGCTTACGGCTAAGTGGTCGGCCGAAAGGAAGCGAACTACGCGGCCCCCATGCCCTTCGACGAGGTTTAGTCGTTTACGCAAATATACGGCGGAAATCGACTCGTAAGAGAAGGCGCGGTGTGTGTGTGTGAGTGAGTGTTGTGGTGGTCTGGTGTTTACCTATGTGAAGAAATCTTTCGCCCTGTCCCCTTCCCGCTCTTTCTCGTCTGGGCGAATACTTTTTTCCCAAAAAACCGGGCGTTTCCTCGACGGATTGATATCCATCTCTCGACCCACTTTGGGAAACGACGAACGGAGGAAGGTTGGGTCCAGTGAAACCTGTGATTAACAGGTGTTTCTGAAGAAGAAGAAATCTCTCTCTTCTCTCTCACGTCTGTCTCACTCACCTGGTGTTGAGGAGGACCCCGGCCAGAGAGGTGTGAGTGCCTATGTGTAGTGTCTCTCTCTCTACACCTGTTCTATACCCTGTGGTTTCACCACAGCACCTGCTCTGTCTCTGTAACAGGTAAGGAATATGAATCACAAACGTTACTTTTGTTTAACTTAATAAATATTTTGAAAGGGTTTTTTTTTATAGCACAGTGATTTTCACAAACGTTTCTTGTATATAACCTTGAAAGAATTTTAATATATACAATTTAGTAAATATTTTAAGAGGATTTTTTTTATAGGACAGTGATTTTCACAAACGTTTCTTGTATATAATCTTGAAAGAATTTTAATATATACAATTTAGTAAATATTTTCAGAGGATTTCATCTTTGTATGTTAGTGATTTTGCTATATTTTACCTGCTGTCCAATGAGTAGTATATCAAATATATCAGATTTAAACGGTCTATATATCATGTAACGTGAGGATCAGGATATAGTATGTCATTGTAATCCTTTTCCCGGATAGAGTTAACCTGTTTGTTATTCTTGCGTTGTTGCTTTGCCCATAATATACGGAACTCACGAGCAGACAGTTAAACGTTGGTTTGCATATTTTGCAAAGCTTCGTTTGTAATGATTGTTCCTTTGTTACTGACAATATCATTGTATTTTTATACGTACATTTCCAGTACAGTTTTTTTTTTAACATTACCCAGACGGCCTTCAGTTAAAAATAACCATTTTATACACCACTTCATCACAAGGAAAGCATAGGCCTATATATAAAGCTTGTTACTTTTTACCATTGATTGCATATTTCTACACACATTTCCAGTAGAATTTTTTAAACAATATCGATATGGCTTTAAGTTTTAAAAATTGCATTTTAAATTCCACTTCATCACAAAGAAATCAGCAGCAGCAGCAGAACGAAAATGGGAAATATTGCCTGTTAATACCCCCGTGACCTTGAAAGCAGGTTTCGTGTAAACAACGTTCGAGTTCCGTGAATTTCGATCACTACCCCGTTCTCATTTTGAAGGTCGCGGCAGGGAAGCCCATGAACGAAGGGGTGGGGGAAGGGGGGATTTAAGTTTTAAAGGGACGCTTTTACTAAATGGGGTGACATTTAAATATATAGATAAAAAATTGAATGGAAATCAATTGAAACTTAGTTTGACGTGAATATCGTATCGTTAGTTTTATATAAACGGAGTTAAAAAAAAAAAAAAAAAAAAATCAAGAATCTTTACACTGATATTCGGACAGTTTTGTTTTTTCATTACGTCGTGAGTTTGTAAGTAACGGGAGGAAGGTTAGAAATACCTGAATTATATAATCCAGAGATAAATAAAGATATTTTTTAGATTACCTGAAGGTTCTAGAAAAATAGGTAAACGTAGTGTAGATTACTGAATGTTCTAGAAAGAGGAAATGAAATTAATAATCAAGAGTCCTAATGGTGTAATGTATACACCTGTCTGCATATGTAAGTGTATGTTATTGTATAGAAAGGTACACGTGTTTTAATGACCCATTGCATGCAATGAATATCTGGGTGTTTTGAGATCAATGATATATTTCTTAATTAGAAAATATATATATTTTTTTATAAAGGCCTAAGAAAAACAGATTCCTTTAAAAACAGAAATATGTTTTAATTCTTACTTCAGTTTCCATAAACGTATAGACTCCATGACAGAGTCCGTAAAAAAATTTGATAACGGGGAAATTTTCTTCAATATCTTTCAACGGTCTCAGAAAGCACTCGATACCGTTCTTGCTATTGACGGTCACTGGCCCACACCGAAATATTTCTCTCTTTTAATTTATAACGACAATTTGTGCTGCCGTAAATTTAATTTGTAACCGTTCTGAGTCTGGAGTCATATTCAGTCCGCGTGAGAGTACAATGAACTGGTTATGACATTATACTTTTTTTTTTCATTTTAAAGACTTCGTATAAGGTCAGTGAACAAAGTTAGGATAATTGTATTGTGATGTTCATCCCAGCGAAGGTGCAATGCATTACTACCCTAATACTTTTCTCTTTGCATTTTAATACATTTTCTATCCGTTTGTTAACTTGTTAATTTATATATATATATATATTTTTTAATAGGTTGGATATCTTCTTTCTCTATTTCCCTTTACCTCCTCTTACTTCTTCCTAATGAACACCTTAATATTCTTTGGAAGCTTGAATTTCAAGTCAGTGGCCCCTGTGGGCTTGTTCCATATGAGTAGGTTTCATCTTCTGAATAATAATAATAAAATTAGGATAATTGTATTTTGATGTTCATTCATTTATGTTTAGCGTCCGTACAAAAGGTAGAATGATGTTAATGTTTAAATAGGAGCTTAATCTTTTAGATCTTTAATTATGTAGTAGCGTTGTGACCCCTTATCTTTGCACAACATGGAAGCAGTTTTATTGTAAAGGACATAATACAGTATAATGTGTGCCAAGTTTGCTGTGAAAAAGTAATAGGTACTGCTTGACTTAAAGGTCTTAATGAAGTGAGCAGGGCAGTGTTATAGCATTGTTCATTATAATATATTTGAAGTTATTTTTCGTGTATTTTTTATTGCAAGTTATTCTTATTGATAGAATTGGATTTTCGATAAAAAAAATGTTGTAATCACGATTTCCGTTCATTCTTTTTATAGTTCAATTTTTATGCATAAATACGGATTCAGTCGGTGATAACTGAATGTGGCTATTTTATGTAAAATCACTTACAAATTTCCTTTGTATTTATTGAGATTTTTTAGCACCGGTTATAGAACGTTTTTCATAGATGAGAAATTTATAAAAAATAAAAAAACAAACCTTTTCCTTCAATATATTCGGTTGATATATTTGGGCACGTATCATGTAAAATGAATGTTGTCATTGTTAATACATTTAAATTCTCATTTCCAATGACGGCACATTTGAAAACGTGTGCAATTTATTGGATCAGCATTCAAATGTTAGGGGTTTGGTAGTTTTTGCGTTTACAACTAGTTTACAGCAAAGTAATAAAGCTCTCTCTCTCTCTCTCTCTCTCTCTCTCTCTCTCTCTCTCTCTCTCTCTCTCTATATATATATATATATATATATATATATATATATATATATATATATATATATATATATATATATATATATATATATATATATATAAAACTATTTTTTCCTCCAGAGTGCTTTATTGTTATATTCAAGCCGACCAGTCGTTTGCTATTTCAAGTTGTTACAGATCTTGAAGAATCCTCTTTGTGATTTTCCTCAGAGAGAGAGAGAGAGAGAGATGGGTAATGGGATAAGACTCGTAAAGAGCCGTCTTTTCGATTGAGCCTTTATAGGCTTGTCGACTGGTGCTTTGGCTGATTAGCGAGAACAAAGGATTCGGATGATTTATGCTGGAAAGATGGGTTCCAGCATCGCATTAGGCCTATGTGGCGTTGAATTGGTTTTCCGAAGACTGGTTCGAATATTTTGTAATGAGGCTGATTTTATTTTTACATTCTACTTTTATCTGCTGTTATTACGTGTCTTTTTTTTTTTAATTCCCTTTGCATGACGTTGTTGTATGCTGACGTCTATGTGCACAGTAGTTTTGGGTAGGAGACGTTATATTCAGTATAACATCCAGAATACGGTACGTGCAAATTGTTAAAGTCCGCGAGATTAGGCATATGTGGTTGCATTCAGGCTATGCCATTTTTAAGCGGAGATTTGTAATGTTTTCAAAGGTTCCGTGATTAATGCAGATTTTAATGTTGGTATAAATATTTCTTTCAAGTTTATAAAATAAAATATGTAAATGGAAGTAAATCAATATTTTTTCCACCAGACTGTCAGATTACCTAAACCAAATCAGATCATATGATCACACTGACGGCTTTGTTTAAACGCAAGGCCTAGACTCATGCTCATATAATCTCGGCACACTGACGGGCTTTTCAAAAATGAGGCCTAGACACATGCCCAAGTATTTTCGGCACACCGACGCTTGTTTTTAAACTAAGGCTTAGACGCATATTAGAAATGTTTCAGCACATTGATGGCCTTTTCAAAACCGAGACCTAGACGCAATCTGAAAAAATTCTCGGCACACTGTCGGCCTTTTTGAAAACGAGTCCTAGACCCATATTCAATATTCTCGTTTTAAAACTGAGTCTTAGACGCAAGCTCAGATATCTTCGACTCACTGACGTGCTTTTTAAAACGAGGTCTAGACGCATGCTCAAACATTCTCGTTTTAAAACCGAGGCCTAGGTGCATGCTCAAAAATTCTGGTTTTAAAACCGAGACCTAGACGCATGCTCGCACATTCTCGTTTTAAAACCGAGGCCTAGACGCATGCTCAAGCATTCTCGTTTTAAAACCGAGACCTAGACGCATGCTCAAACATTCTCGTTTTAAAACGAGGCCTAGACGCGTGCCCAAACATTCTCGTTTTAAAACCCGAGACCTAGACGCATGCTCACGCATTCTCGTTTTAAAACCGAGACCTAGACGCATGCTCAAACATTCTCGTTTTAAAACCGAGACCTAGACGCATGCTCAAACATTCTCGTTTTAAAACCGAGGCTTAGACGCATGCTAAAATATCCTCGGCACACTGACGGCCTTTTTTCAAAGCCGAGGCTCGAATAACCTCGGGAAATGTACTGCGGATCCGCCGTGGTACTGCTCCTTTGTCGCGGAGGGCGAGAAAACAACATTTGGTCTTGGATATCCCGAGTTTAAGATGATCTAGTTACAGTCACCGCAGCCTTGAAATGGAATCCGGCCAACCTTGGGAGGGGGAGGCACTGTTCACCGCGGCTGACCATTTTGTTGCAAAGGAATGCAGTTGCAGGTTATACTGTAGCTCATGAAGTCTTGGATTTCGTTCGTAATTTTGAAAGTATTTCGGATTTTTTATTATAGTTAATAATTAGTCTTTTTTTTTTTTTAGAGTGAATGGCCTATATCTTATTATGTACGTTCACCCTTTTATGGGATTATACAATCAGGTTTTTGGTTTAATTGTATTTCCTCTCTCTCTCTCTCTCTCTCTCTCTCTCTCTCTCTCTCTCTCTCTCTCTCTCTCTCTCTCTCTCTCTCTCTCAAATATAAACGTTTTCCCCTAATCGTATTTTAAATCATTTTGGCCTAATCATATTTTCCCCATTTTATCACACTGAAATCTTAATATCTCTCCAATGCTTGCGAGATTAATACGACAAAAAGGAAAATAAAAGGAAGATAACATTTCAGTACAAAAAAATATGTATATATTAAACGTCACACAGAAAGAAAAAACCTTTTGGTCCTACACAATAGTTCGCTCTCGTCTTATCGCCGGTGTTTATAATAGCAAGTAACGCGTAGGTTACGTGTTTACCCTGGTAATAATAATACCACGCCCCATGAATTCCTCTTCCCCTTCTCCCCCTCCCCAGACTCGATTGTTTGTCGTTGGATTCCCCTTCGGGTGAGAAACAGATGCAGATCACATCGACAGTAGGTATCGGAAAATGCCGAAGGATGAGGAAGAGGCGTTGGAGGAGGAGAAGGAGGGAACGATAAAGAGGGCGAGGATTCTGAAGGAGGAATTTGGGATTGGCTTGGAGAGAGGGAGAATGGGTGAGGAAGGGGATTGAGGAATTGGTGGGTGGAGGGAATGAGGGAGAGAGGGGTTTATGATATGATTCCTGAATCAGGGTGATTCTTAATGGTGGGGAAGGTATAAAAAAAAATGGCTCTCAGTTTAGATGTTTTTATTGGTAAAACTTCGGTCTAACATTGGCGTTGGCAGGATATGTAGCGTAGCAGGAATTACTGAAGGCGTATTATATACATTAGAGGTTGTGCGTGTGTTATTATGTGATCCCTCTGTTGTATAAATCTTTATATTTGGATCGTCTTTTGAGGGATGAGCTCTAGGAAAATATGTCGGTAAGTTTTTTGGCCGAATGCTTGATCTTTGGGGTGTTTTTCATAGAATTATTGTCCCAGGAAAAAAGCTTCTCGAAAGTGGTCACACACACACACACTATATATATATATATATATATATATATATATATATATATATATATATATATATAATGAGTGCCTGTAGTACGTGTAGCTACTGTTGTATGTATAACTCAAATATTTAAGGAGAAACGCCAACTTTTAGTACCATCGACTACTCATCGTAATAATTTATACTGATTTATCAAACAGATTACTTTGGCAAAGGATTACTAGTACTACTCCCCAGCATTACTCCATCTACATGTGTACCATTGACGCCATATGTCTGACATCTCATTTCTGTATAGCATCACACATAGAATCCCCTCCAGGAGATGACTAGGCAACACTATGTGATACAACTTCTATCGGTGGACTGTGTGAGTGAACGACCTGTCCGAAGATTAAATGTGGAGTTTTTATAGTACCTACTGCTCTTATTTCCTTTTAAGTGCACTTTTATCTGCTACGTATTTCCTTTAAGTGTACTTGGTATCTTTGTCATTAATACTTTTATGGGTAAAATATTAGAACGTGTCTCAAAAAGTTCCGATCAATAGGCCTACGCAGTGGTGTTCATTAATAGTCTAAAAGAGTGTTGTTGTTTTATTATTATTATTATTATTATTATTATTATTATTATTATTATTATTATTATTATTATTATTATTAAAATATGGATGTACGCTAAAGTTTGGGATGTAGCCTATACACTTTGAACCAGCCACGTTCAGTAAATAATTTGAGAATCTTTTACGCCAGATAGAAAGTTTGAGGTGTTTTGTTTATGAATGTAAAAACAAAATATATTAATAATAAAATCAGGCACATTTTATGGGTATTGAAATGATGCTACTTGATTTTAGGTAGGCCTATCTGTTTAAGATAGCATTGTTGTCGGAAATATAGATTAACTTTCGTTTAGTGTTGATTTAGTGATTGTTGAACCGTTGACAAGTACAGTATGACAGTGATGTTCATGAAATTTTATGATTAAAGTTATGGCAAAGTGTATAGGATCTATGTATTATGACGTTGCAATAAATCATTTGCATGCGAAAGTTATGTTTTTTAGTTGAATGCTGCAAAACTGTATCTCGATCTCGAATACAGTTAGGTTTTTTTACTGGTGGGGGTTGGATATCATCTCCGTCAGCTGCTCGTAAGAGAGAAGCCAATAATTGAGAATCACGAATCTCTTAGGAAAGATTTTTTTTTTTTTTTTAAATGTCTCGTCCTTTCTTGGTAACAAGGGCCCCTGGTGCCTTCGTTCGTGCACCGGTTTAAAAGATTCACGAAGGTGTGTCTAGTCTCATCCACTCGGGAGAATAGGTACCTGGCGAAGACATTTGTTCCGTGTCGTGTTATAAGCACATCTGTGGCTGACCGCTGTGTTTACCCCTTCCCCTCTACCTACCCACCCACCCAAAGCTTTCTCTCCCCCCTTCCTTCCTCCCCTTCTCCCCACCCACACCCATTCGATACGCGCCCCTCAGGTACAAATTCTCCTCCCCGAAAGCAGACGCGGTAATTTCAGTTCGAAGTTCCTCCTCAATTCCAGTCTACTTTTCCACCTACCTGCTTTTGCTGGGCTGGGCTGGGCTGGGCTACGCTGCAGTTTGAGGTCTTCCAGATACGCCCCCTTATTTCCAGCACCCGTCATTTCTCCCATGAAGTTCATTTGGAAACGGAATACCAAGAAACTGGGTGAGGGGTATATTTTTTCCTCTCTCTCTCTCTCTCTCTCTCTCTCTCTCTCTCTCTCTCTCTCTCTCTCTCTCTCTCTCTCTCAGATCGGTGCTTGCAATCAGAATGATACCAAGAAAAAGGTCGATGGGTATTAATTATTGTTTTATGAATTTCATCTCTTTGTCTCTCTCACTCTTCCTCTCTCTCATGGACGTCAGTGACCCTTGGTAGTTTGACGCCAGATAACTTTACAGTCGTCAATCAGTCTCTCTCTCTCTCTCCTCTCTCTCTCTCTCTCTCTCTCTCTCTCTCTCTCTCTCTCTCTCTCTCTCTCTCTCTCAACAGAGGCCATCATCAACTTCGATCATATGCAACCCTTCAACTGAAGAGGGTGTGTTTTGTGTGTGTCACTCAGATTCCAAAATAGATTTTGAAGCTCAGAAAATACCGGATCCTCTCTCTCTCTCTCTCTCTCTCTCTCTCTCTCTCTCTCTCTCTCTCTCTTCTCTCGCAAGGTTCATCGACTTTTGATCGCATTCGATGCCTCAATTGGAGTGGGTGTGTGTGCATATACATCACCCAGAATTAGAATTGATTTTATAGAGCATTCTCAGAACACACAATCTTTTGTGTGCTGTCTTTCATTGTGGCCTCTCCGAGGTCCTTCAACATTTGCGCTTTTAGAATCCTGTTTAAATTCTCTCTCTCTCTCTCTCTCTCTCTCTCTCTCTCTCTCTCTCTCTCTCTCTCTCTCTCTCTCTCTCTCTGCGGTTATCGGAACCACCGCCTTTGGAAGTGGAGGATGAGGGGGCGGGGAGTGGAGTTCCCACTGGATTTTATATATCGGTCTAATGGTACCGCACAAACCTCGAAATGAACGGGTTTGTTGAAATCGCTGGCTTCGTCGTGTTTGTGTTTCTCTTGCCGGGTGGGTTTCGTCGTTTCTCTCTCTCTCTCTCTCTCTCTCTCTCTCTCTCTCTCTCTCTCTCTCTCTCTCTCTCTATATATATATATATATATATATATATATATATATATATATATATATATATATATATATAAAGAGAGAGAGACTATCTCGAGGTTTAGTGTTCATGATGATATCCCTACTAGTGAGCCGTCCGGGGTTCGGTTCCCAGACAAGGAAGAGATGTAACCATGTCCTTTTAAAATCCCAGCATGCCGTCCTCCGTTCTTTCCACTTGGCCACGCCGTCTGAAAAGATATTTTCATTCTTTCGTGACAACAAGGTTTTTTGCCACTTTTGCATATCTCTATATTTACTGTTTTACGTTTTCAATTCTTCTTTTGTGTGTTTGTAACCAGAACCTTCTTTTTAACCTTCTTGAGGCTTCTGTGCATAAGTTTGAAGCAGTTCTGAGGCTAAAGAGGTGTACGAGTCTCTCTCTTACTTGAGTCACCGGTGACAGATGTCTGCTTCTGCGCAGAGTCACCCTTTTACTTTTTTTTTTAAAGAAAACTATTGTGCCGGCTTTGTCTTTCCGTCCGCGCTTTTTCTTTCCGCCTTCAGATCTTAAAAACTACTGAGGCTAGAGGGCTGCAAATTGGTATGTTGATCATCCACCCTCCAATAATCAAACATACCAAGTTGCAGCCCTCCAGCCTCAGTAGCTTTTTTTTTATTTTACTCAAGGTTAAAGTTAGCCATAATCGTGTTTCTGGCAACGATATAGGATAGGGCACCACTGAGCCGTAGTTAAAGTTTCGTGGGCCGCGGCTCATACAGCAATTATACCACACCACTGAAAGATGAATCTGGCTCTTTCGTCGATTGCGCCGATTATTACTTGTTTAACTTTGAGAAGGAATTGCGACTGTAATGTTCGTTATAAAACTTACTGTGTATAATTTACTATATATTTACATTTAAGATGTCGGTTTGGGAGGAATTTCTCTCCTTTTCAGACTTATCCTAAATTTTCAGCCTTTATTGGTATTCACGTCGCCCTAAGGCCGCATTAGAATAAAAAGAATTATATTGAAAATTCATTTTTAGTTTAGAAACCCATTTCATTGAGGTATTTTTTAGTGTGCATATATACAATTATATATATACAGTATATACATAGATAGATAGATAGATAGATAAATAGATAGATGGTATAAATAGATGGTATGTTTACACAAACTAAAGAATACTTCAATGAAATGGGTTTTAAAATAAAAATGGGTTATTAATATAATTCTCTCTTTCTCTCTATTTACATATATATATTTTATATATGTTATATATATGCATGTATTCGTAGCCTGTATATATATATATATGTATATATATATATATATATATATATATGTATGTATATATATATAAATATAAATATATAATATATAAATATACATACATAAATACACACATGCATACACACACACACACAGTATTCTTATACATTGCTCTCTCTTTGTATCTTTCAGTCTATTCCCCTTAAGCACGCAGTCTTTCTCTGATGGTTTACCCGACCCAACTGTTGACTTTACATCATTCATTCATTCATTCGCCATAATATAATTATATGTTAAGGCTTATTCAACCCCTCGTAGGGTACTATACGTCGTATCTGACGTAAATATTTAAATAGGCTTCCATAAAGGAATTTCCAGAGATAATTTCCAGAAATGATTTCCGGAAAGAATTTCCAGCGATTCCCCACTTTTTCAGGAGTACCTGGAATGGAAGGTTCTTAAAGTTACTCTCCAGCTTCAATCCATGATCGGTTTCTTCCTTTAAAAAACACACTAGTTGTTTGTTATTACCCTCGGCGTCTTTTGGTACCACCTCCCTCCCTCTCTACTTCCTCCTCCTCCTCCTCCTCCTCCTCCTCCTCCTCCTCCTCTTTTTCTTCTTCTTGTTATTCTTCTTCTTCTTCTTACATTCATATCTTTAAAAAGTACGGGTTGTTTGTTATCACCCTCAACGTCTTTTGGTACCTCCTCCTCCTCCTCCTCCTTCTCCTCCTCCTCCTCCTCCTCCTTCTCTCCTCCTCTTCTTCTTCTTAAATTCACATCCTTAAAAAACACGAGTTGTTTGTTATTATCCTCGATGTCTTTTGGTACCATTTCCTCCTCCTCCTCCTTCTCTCCTCCCTCTTCTTAAATTCCCATCCTTAAAAATCACGAGTTGTTTGTTATTACCCTCGGCGCTTTTGGTACCACTTCCTCCTCCTCCGCCTCCTCCTCCTCCTGTTAAATTCACATCCTTAAAAAACACGAGTTGTTTGTTATTACCCTCGACGCTTTTGGTAGGCTTCCTCCTCCTCCTCCTCCTCCTCTTCCTCCTCCTCCTCGTCTTCTTCTCAAATTCATAACCATTCATGGCCTCGCAATTGAGCTGATAGATTCTAAAGCCGTGATAAATGGAGCTTTCCGTCATTTAAAGGTCGTCGTCGCGGATTCGAGTGAACTTCGAGTTTGAGTTAAATTCCCATTTCTAAGGAGTCGGGGATTTAGGGGAAGGTGGGGGGAGGGAGAGGGAGGGGCTGTTTGTGTTTGGGTGTGGGTGAGGGGAGAGGGAGGGGAAGGGGAGGGAGAGGGAGGAGGTTGTTTGTGTTTGGGTGTGGGTGGGGAGGGGAGGGGGTTGTTTGTGTGGATGAGGGGAGAGGGAGGGGGGAAGGGTAGGGAGGGGAGGGGTTGTTTGTGTTTGGGTGTAGGTGAGGGGAGAGAGGGGGTTGTTTGTGTTTGGGTGTGGCTGAGGGGAGGGGAAGGGGAGGAAAGGGAGGGGCTTGTTTGGGTGGGGAGGGGAGAGGAGAGGGGTTTGTTTGTGTTTGGGTGAGGGGAGAGGATGGAGGGGTTATGGGAGGTTGGGTGGGGATGGGAGGGGTTGCTTGTGTTTGTGTTTGGGGAGGATGAGAGGGGTTGTTTGTGTTTGGGTGTGGGTGAGGGAAGGGGAGGGGAGGGGATTGTTTGTGTTTGCTTGTGTGAGGGTAGGGGGAAGGGGGTTGTTTGTGTTTAGGTGTGATGACGGGAGAGGTAAGGGAAAGAGGGGAGTGTAGGGGGTTGTTTGTGTTTGTGCGCGTGTGGGGTGAGAGAGAGAGAGAGGGAAGGGAAAGGGCCGCCGTCATCGCCTCCTGAAGTAGTAGCAGCAGGAGGAGGAGGAGGAGGAGGAGGAGGAGGAGGAGGCGATCGATTGGGATGTTGTTGAGGCTATTTTGATTAAGGGCTGAATACTCCTCCATGCATACACAAGCACATCACGCGACGCCGAATCTGCATGGATCCTTCCTCCCTCTCCTGGCGGTAATTGCGTACTTGTAGTTGTCTTGGGGCGCGCGCGCTCGCTCGCTCGCTGGCGTATTCATCGACAGTGAACGCTGATTTGGATACAGGTAGTTAGCGGTTCGTTTACATGGACTGGATTGGATTGTCCCTTGGTGGAATTGTGATTGTTGGGTCTTGTGTGATGAGTTGATTGTCAAGGCGTCAGTCGTTTTGAATTTAGAATCAGTCAGTGGTCATGTGTTTGTTTATTTTTTATTTAAGAGTTTTTTTGAAGAACTGTTTAGGGATTACCTTTTTTTCTTCAAGTTCCCTAATGCAGTGCTTCTGGGATGTTTTCATTTTTTGTAGGTTTTTGTTTATCAAGTATACGTTTTAAATTTTTGGATGGTCTTAGAGATTTCCATGCTAGTGCTGAAAATTCTTCTCTTTTTCGTTCGTGCTGTTCGACAGTGGGTATCAGTTCTATATCCTGTTTGCCCCCTGTATTTTGGGTTCGTTGTGTGTATATATATATATATATATATATATATATATATATATATATATATATATATATATATATATATTACTAATTATACAGTATTGAAGGTTTTGTTTTAATAATTTTTATTGTTTTCTCTACTTTTCATGTCAAATGAAATTTATTGATGTCCTGAAAGGGGTAATGCTAAGTTTCTCTCTCTCTCTCTCTCTCTCTC
>NC_089766.1:10218507-10226007 GCF_040412425.1 Macrobrachium rosenbergii
ATATATATATATATATATATATATATATATATTATATTTATATATATATGTATATATATATAATATATATATATATATATATATATATATATATATATATATATATATATATATAGTTAATAATAGGACCTTACATAAACAGGATGGTGTCTAACGGAGAATTTTTTTTTTACGGCTACCGGACGATGGGGGCAGATAGTCTTTGAAGGCTTGTAACTTTTTTTTTTTTTTTAATAAAAATCTCCGTTAGGTTACCATTCTGTTTGAAGGAGGTTCCTGTTATTAAGTGTATGAATGCATTGAGCAATTGTGGCAGTGATCAAGTAAAAAAATTATATATATATATATATATAGATGTGATCATACATACATTATGAAATATTCCCCACCATAATATTCAACGACCGCTTCCTTTGAATCGATCAAACTGATTGGTATATTTTCATGCTAGACGGCCAGGCGCCACAACATCAAAGGAAACGTTCTTTGTAGGCCAGTTACTAATTCTGGCATCGCCATTTGATCGGCAGAATGAAGCAGAATGAATTCCACATTAACCGGAAAGTATTTTTTTCCCCATATCGAGATAGAAAAAGTCTGGCCGATTGATTGCGTCAACGTTTCTATGGAACGTTTATTAATAGTCTGCGTGAGGGAACGTTTTCCCCTGTTTTCCCCGATTATGGTCAGTGGGAAGCAGCAGCGGACTTATTACCTGGTCGGGTAATAATTCGGGTAATAATTCCCGCGGCTGTTACCTTAATGGTTGGGTTATTTCTCCCATTTCTGTTATTATCTCAGTATGGTTGTTGTTGTTTTTTTTTTTTTTTTTTTTTACTGTTTCTGGTGTAGTGGTCTTCCCTCTTTACTTGTTTATTTAATGTTTTTTTTTTTTTAATATCTGTGATAAAATTCTGTAGCGTTTCAAACGTTTTGTTTCAAATTTAGTTACTGTGTGGCATAGATGGTTTACTTGTTGTTTTTCTGTTTTTGCTAAGTTTATTTATAATTCATGAACTTTTGAATACAGACATACACATACGTGCATACATACATATATACACATATATGTGTATATATATATATATATATATATACATATATATATATATTATATATATATATATATAATATATATATATATAGTTACATTTTTAGTTAATTGCAATGTGTATGGCGGCTGCTTACAATGGTTGTAAGAAGGGAAAAGACCTACCAGAATCAACGTTAATCAATTTGAAATCAGTCATTCAACACCAGACTGAGGTAACTGACTGACTAGTGGCTACTAAAACTAGCGTCGCAACGACCAGCCAGAGATAAGGCGTTCAATCACATACAAAAACAGGAAGTTTGCAGCCTTAAACGTCCCCTTATCAGTCAATCCCTTCAGTTCTTAGAAAGGTATAAACATCTCTTTCGACGTTACGTAAACGCTTACCTGGAATCTGCCTGCCTGGGGGTTATGGGGGTTGGGGTGGGACGGGTAGTGGCAGCCGATGGTAATTCGAACGAAAGAACGCGTGCAATGACCGCTCACTGAACGCAAGGGGAAAGGGAAGGTTGTGTGTGTGTGTGTGTGTGTGTGTTGATTGATGTAGTTCTTTCAGGAGGGGGAGAGAGGGGGATATGGAGGGAGGGGAGTGGGATTGAAGAGGGGGGCTGTGTGTGTGTGTGATACAGAAAAGAGATGGGTCTCTACCCACACTACCTTGTTGACACTCTAAATACAGTTGCGGACACTGACCCCCTAGAGGTTTGTGGGAGGGGGAGGGGAGAGGGTCCTGTGGGCGGGGGGCGATTAGGATTAGGAGGAAGGGGGTGGGGTGTTGGAAATATTTGTAGGAGATCAAGTGGAGTGAGAAAGAATTTTGGAGGGGCGGGCAATGGGTCGTAAGCCAAATATCAAAAGTCAACAAGTAAATCTCTCTCTCTCTCTCTCTCTCTCTCTCTCTCTCTCTCTCTCTCTCTCTCTCTCTCTCACTGTCAGTGCATACAGGTTCTCTCAGTATCATTAAAAAATGTCACCTCACAACTTAAATATATTTTACAAGTTTCGAGATTTATTCAAATATTTTGGAAATAATTCTTTGTGGCTTCACTTCTGGAAGTGTGCGATGTCTGCATTTTCTTCAGTGACAGAAATTAAATGATCCGTTGTCGTGAGGCCAGAATTTCACCATTTTTTAAAAAATAACTCTCAGTTACATATATATTTAAATATTATCTACCGTTGTTTCTGAACCAGACCGTTGTTCGAAGCCTGGCTGGCCTGCAGATCTTATTACATATAATTCCCCTTAATTATTCCCAAGGTATAGTGAATTTGAAATTTAACGATTTTTTTTTGACTTAACATTTGTTATTCCCAAGGCATAAATATATATATATATATATATATATATATATTATATATATAAACAAGTGACCATGTCTTGGTAATAAGACGAAAGTACTTGGCATCTCCAGTGTTTCAATTCTCCTTAATGGCTGTAACTTTGTTCGTATAATCATCACGTTTTTAATTTTCGTGATTTAAAATCAAACATATATGTGTATAATATATATATATATATATATATATATATATATATATATATATATATATATATATATATATATATACATACATACATACATACATGCATATATACATTGTGCGTTGTTTTCACATAATGCACCAAATGAATTGCTTTCTTGAAGTTAAAATTGGACTGTGTAATAACTGGCAAACTATTTAAGCGGAAGTTTCGAGTTAACAGTTAAACAAAAGTTCATATGGCGTGCCAGTGTGAAATAAAAGTTTCATACAAAAATTTTTAGATATTCCGCCAAGAGCTACAAAAATAAATCTTGTCAAAGAGAGCGTTAAAAAAATAATAGGGTAGCAAGTGTGTTGGACCTTGGCTCTCTCATGAATATTCAGTCGGGTGCCACACTCAAAATAAAATGTAATAAAATAAAAGTGTCGTTCTTTATAATAGATTACCTTACTGCATTCGTTGAAATGTTTCAGTTTAGTTGACAAGGAATACCCTGAACTTGTCCTGTTGAATATTGAAAGTGCAGCTCTCGTCCGTAGCGTTTATTGATAGAATTATTTATTAGAATATTTATGGTTTGGCACTTAAAGATATAAGTTATCTCATCTCAGTATTGATAGAATAATTTTTAATAGAATATTTATGGTTTGGCACATAAAGATATAAGTTATCTCATCTATGTATTGATAGAAGTATTTAATAGAATATTTATTGTTTGGCAAATAAAGATAGAAGTGACCTTATCTCTGTATTGATAGAATTATTTGATAGAATATTTATGATTTGGCACATAAAAATAGAAGTTGTCTCATCTCTGTAATGGTAGAATCATTCGATAGAATATTTATGGTTCGGCGCATTAAGATAGAAGTAGGGTCATGATTGCTCTGAATTATCAATTTCATAAACACCTGTCCTTGAAAACAGATGTCACAGGTAAAGTTAAATGCAAGAGAACTTTCACATTTGTTTTGAAATTATGTGACCACTGATTACTCAAAAAATGTTTCGGAATGTCTTTAATTGTTGATGTAGTGTGTGTTAATTGATGATGAGTCATAATGTATAGAGTTATGAATACAAACAGATTACTTTGGAGCAATAATGCATTCAGATTTGCTTTGAAATTATGTAACCTTCGATTGCTCTGAAAGTAAATACTTCATTATGTCTTTTCATTTGTAATGAGATGAAGATTATAATGACTAGCAGTATGAACACGAACAGATTCTTTAAAATCCAGTGAAAAATGAATGAGAATTTGGAAGATAATATGGTCGTCAATAAAACCAGTCAAAAACTTTGGAGTGCTTAATGCAGTCAAAAAGTTACAGCGATTTCAGCCAAAAAGTTACAGTGATTTCTGTCAAAAATTTGAGGCGATTTCAGTGAAAAAAGGGACATTGATTTTAGTTAAAGTTACGGCCGTTTCATGCAAATTTTCAGCGATTTCAGTAAAAAAGTTACAGCGGTTTCAGCCAAAACGTTTCTGCAGCTTCAGTCAAAAAGTTGTAGCGATTTCAGTCAAAACGTTACAGTGATTTCAGTCCAAAAGTCAAAGCGATGTCAGTCAGAAAGTTACAGCGGTTTCATTCAAAAAGTTGACCGATTTCAGCCAAAACTTTACAGCGATTTCAGTCAAAAAGTTATAGCGATTTCAGTCAAAAAGTTAACAGCAATTTCAGCCAAAACGTTACAGTGATTTCAGTCAAAAAGTTAACAGCGATTTCAGCCAAAACGTTACAGCGATTTCAGCCCAAAAGTTACACCGATTTCAGTCAAAAGGTTACAACGATTTCAGTCCAAAAGTTACAGCGATTTCTGTCAAAAAGTTCCAGCGATTTCAGTCAAAACTAACAGCGATTTGAAGCAACAAATCAAAGAATTCAAAGGGAAATATTATTCAAACGTACCCAAAGGGTGGAGGTCAGGAAATGAAGGCGAATAATTGAATTAAAATGATTAGCGATGAGAAGGAATCCTAGGATTGCCAAAAGGTGAAAGACCCCCCAGGAATCCTAACCGCATAAAGACCTCTCCTACTCTGCAAGGATTGAAATAGAGATTGATTTTGATTCGCACGTTGGAGCTGCATGGGCATTATCATAGCGGTTTGACAAACAAACTCTCGGATTCCGTTTCCTGCGTGTCAATGCACTTTTGGCCCCCCCCCTCCCACACACTACCTATCCTCCCCATTAATTTAAAGGGCGTGTTTACCTTTAAATCCGAAATCCTTAAGCTTTGTGTCATTGGGCGCAACTAGATCCGGAGCCACGTTAATATTTAGGATGTCATTACCGCACCTCAGGGGAATGGCTCGACCATTTGTGGGGGCTTATGCTAATAACGCCGGCAAATTGCAATGGCGGCCACACCTAATATAATTCGTCTGTCTCCGCTCGCCTAAGTGAATTATATAGTTTGCGGCGAGCGTGAGAGCTTCGACACCAGACAAAAACAAGATAGAAATGGCGTCCGTTACGCGATTATATATCAGGGTTTATATATTGTTATTCCCAGTCGTCCACGGATTGGTAAATTTTCCCGTTACACTGCTGTATATCAGTTTATACAATGTTATTCCCAGTCGTCCACGGACTGGTAAATTTGTCCATTACTCTATTATTTATCAGTGTTTGTTGTTCCCAGTCGTCCACGGATTGGTAAATTTGTCCATTACCTTATTATTTATCAGTTTTTATTTCGTTATTCCCAGTCGTCCACGGATTGGCAAATTTGTCTGTTACACGATTAAGTATCAGTTTTCATTATGTCATTCCCAGTCGTCCACGGATTGGTAAATTTGTCTGTTACGCGATTAAGTATCAGTTTTCATTTTGTTATTCCCAGTCGTCCACGGACTGGTAAATTTGTCCATTACTCTATTATTTATCAGTGTTTGTTATTCCCAGTCGTCCACGGATTGGAAAATTTGTCCTTTACCTTATCATTTATCAGTTTTTATTTTGTTATTCCCAGTCGTCCACGGATTGGCAAATTTGTCTGTTACGCGATTAAGTATCAGTTTTCATTTTGTCATTCCCAGTCGTCCACGGATTGGTAAATGTGTCTGTTACCCTTTTATTTATCAGTGTTTGTTATTCCCAGTCGTTCACGGATGGGTAAATTTGTCTGTTACCCCTTATTTATCAGTGTTTGTAATTCCCATTCGTTCACGGATTGGTAAATTTGTCTGTTACCCTATTATTTATCAGTATTTGTTGTTCCCAGTCGTCCACGGATTGGCGAATGTGTCTGTTACACGATTAAATGTCAGTTTATTATGTTATTCCCAGTCGTCCACGGATTGGTAAATTTGTCTGTTTCCCTATTATTTATCAGTGTTTGTTATTCCCAGTCGTCGACGGATTGGCAAATTTGTCCATTTTACCCTATTATTTATCAGTGTTTGTAATTCCCAGTCGCCCACGAATTGGTAAAGTTGTCTGTTACCCTATTATTTATCAGTGTTTGTTATTCCCAGTCGTCCACGGATTGGCAGATTTTTCCGTCACACGATTAAGTATCAGTTTTTATTATGTTATTCCCAGTGGCCCACGAATTGGCAAATTTGTCTGCTATTCGATTAAATATCAGTTTTTATTATGTCATTCCCAGTCACCCACGGATTGGCAAATAGTCGGCTATACGATTAAATATAAGTTTTTATTACGTCGTTCCTAGTCGTACACCGATTAGCAAATTCGTCCGCTATACGATTAAATATCAGTTTTTATCATGCCATTCCATCCACCAGGAATTGTTAAATTTAGCGGGGTGGAAGTGGGGGAGGGGTGTCATTATATAGATTTAACGAAATTTCAGGTGTGTCCGCTACACGCGGACCGACGGACGAGCATTGATTAGTGCCATTGACGTCTGATTGACGGGGCGGAGAGATTGGCAGGATTCGTCTTCGTCATCGCCAGGACGATTTTCCATTGATCAGGAATCCACTCTCTTGTAACGGTTCGTACTGGTTGATTGTTGGGTTTAGTTTGTTGCATCATTTGAGACCAGTTTTTTTGTATGAGGTAAATATTGGGGAGGAATTTGGGCGTTCGTAAAAACGGTGATAATGTTATGTGTGGGCGTGAGGTTTTTCCTAGGTGTGTACTGTGTACATATACATGTATGTGTATATACATGTATACATATGTATGTATATATATATATATATATATATATATATATATATATATATATATATATATATATATATATATATTAATCTTCAATTTGCACGCTTGAACATTAATCACAAATGTATACACTCCTTGAAAGAACCTCAGCTATATATGGTCGTATACTCCAGAGGAAATACTTCAACCCAGGAGACTTATGAATAATTTTATGATGGGCAAATTTCTACCAATCATAAGCCTGCTTAAAGGGAAGGTCATTCAACAATATTTCTGGGATTAGAAGCAGTCCTCTAATACACCTTTAATTAAAAAATGCAGGTGGGGGTTTGGGTGTTACCACAACCCTTGCGCCGAATACTAACGCTGGCTCTCTCTCTCTCTTCCGTTTATGTATAAATGATGAACATTTACGTTGTCCCATTTTGTCGTTTTAATTACCGATTACATCCTGTTTTGATTTATGGGTGAGGCTTTGTTATTCGATAATTATACGGCCTGGGGCTCATTTCTTTATTTTTCTTCGGTTTCTTATGTGGGGCCGGGAGCTGCGTTCCGTGTAACCATTATCCTTAATAGTCCTGTAAATTATTAGTTTTTTTTTTAAGTATGTAGACTCAAAGTTATTAGTCTGAGAAACTGTTAAAGCTGCTTCTTTGCCCTCCGTGGAGACTGTGCACTGGAAATGATTTATATATTATAATGAAAAAGATATGATGATGATTTAAAGCATTTACTTGGGGTTATTCCGTGTTACATCACCTCCTAGAGCATTAGGCTAATTCAGAATGTTTCTTATAGCTCTCTCTCTC
>NC_089766.1:10228507-10238507 GCF_040412425.1 Macrobrachium rosenbergii
CTCTCTCTCTCTCTCTCTCTCTCTCTCTCTCTCTCTCTCTCTGTCTCTCTCTCTCCTTTTCCACCCTTCCAACTTTTTTTCTCTCTTCTTCATCTCCTTGTTTGTCTTACCCTTCCCCTCCCCTCTGTCCCCTAGCCCTTACATACCCTCCACCCACTCGCTTCACCTGTCTCAACCTTCCCCTTCCTCTCTCTCTCTCTCTCTCTCTCTCTCTCTCTCTCTCTCTCTCTCTCTCTCATTGGATATTGTCCCTGTCTGATAAGTGCAGTATCTTGATGTTTGTTCCTTGTGTGCTGACGTAGCGTTTCCTGTTCCGAGTGCTGACATCGTCTATTTGCAACTGTCCGCTTGCTTAGTTTGCTAACCCCCCACCCCCCCACTCCACCCCCGCGCCGTGAATGTTTATCTTAGCCTGGCCTTTGCAACCTTAACTTTCAATGACCCTCTCTCTCTCTCTCTCTCTCTCTCTCTCTCTCTCTCTCTCTCTCTCTGTGTGTGTGTGTATGTGTGGTTAATTACTGTCTCATTCTGTAAGGTTATTGAAACCTTGCTTTCTGTGGCTCTCTCTCTCTCTCTCTCACACCCTCTCTCTCTCTGTGATTAATTATTATCACATTCTATAAGATTTATTGACATTTTTTTCTTTATGTGGTTTAGTGTCAATCTCCACCTGGTTTATCAGTATTCTCAGATTGAAGTACTAACTGCTGTCTTCGTAAGTGGGTAATTAATTCTGTCTTTGGTTATGTACTCTCTCTCTCTCTCTCTCTCTCTCTCTCTCTCTCTCTCTCTCTCTCTCTCTCTCTCTCTCTCTGTAGCGTATGACGCTGGAACCTATTTGTTTATTTGCCAATGCTAGGATCAATAGGTTACACAATACACTACAAAAAAGAAAACGTTGCGACACTTTTGATTAATATTCAGTTTTGAAGGTATCGCTTGCGGGTTTATTCATCACTGACAAACATTCATTTAGGTCCTATGAAAACCTGAAAAAGATTTGGAATCAGTGATATTTCCCACAGTTCCACATTTGATTTTACATAATGGATGCGTTATATTATGATCAGTTCCGAATAAACAAATGATGTCGTAAATACTGCCTAGTATTCGTATTTAATTTGACATTCTGGATGCGTAATATTTAGTAAATAAAACACTACATCATTACATGCAAAGTGTGGTATCGAACGACATGGAATATGATTCGTAACAAGCTTGTTCTTGTACGGAGAGCTAGTTTTACGAGTAACTGATTGCTTCTCTCTCATATTCCTCGATTAAGATTGGGAAATAATTGTTTCCATAATTATTTTTAGTTTTCTATAAAAAAAATGATTGAGGTGGCTTTGTCTATCGGTCCGCACCTTTTCTGTCCGCCTTCAGATCTTAATAACTACTGGGGCTAGATGGCTGCAAATTGGTATGTTGATCATCCACCCTCCAATCATCAAACATACCAAATTGCAGCCCTTTAGCTTCAGTAGTTTTTATTTTATTTATGGTTAAAGTTAGCCATGATCGTGCATCTGGCACCGCAACAACACAGGCCACCACGGCCGGCTGAGAGTTTCATGGGTTGTGGCGTAGAGTTCCATACGGCACTATACGCTACACAGAAAACTCGATTGCGCCGAAGAAACGTCGTCGCATTTTTACTTCTTTTCATAGAGACTTGATGGGCATCGCTGTAACCACAATTGGGTATTAATGAATGTCCCGCCGTAGGCGATAACGTTGGAACCTTTTACATAAATGATTCAGAAAGAACAGAAGAGGCGAAAACAAAAAAGAATAAAAATCCACTTTCTGGAAATAAATGGTATGAAAGGCTCCTAACTCCTGTTGGCCCTACAGTCCTTGTTATATTCTACAGTTTCTCCTTAGAAAAGATCATGTTAAATCTGAATTGCGTGTGTTGGAAGATTCAACATTTGAACGAAAACCAGTCATCAAAAAAGAGGGGAAAACTACGAAAAATATCGTAATCAGATTTAATTATTTTTTTTTACTTTATACATATTTCATTTATTTTCCTTTTTTTAATGATTTTTAAATTATTATTATTATTATTATTATTATTATTATTATTATTATTATTATTATTATTATTGCATTCTTAAAAATTTGTATATCTTAAATTTTAATAGAATTTTACTCTTCAAGTCTAATTTTCATTCATCTTATGTAGTTTCAGGAATTGGGGGGAGGGGGGCGTGAGGGAGCTTCGAATGTATTCAGGGAGTAACAATAACAAACCTTTTATTTCTTGTCTTACATACAAATCATACTGAACAGAAGCAGGTCTGAAGGCGCAATCTTATTGACACAAATTTAACCAGGAGATAAAATAACACAACTATAAAATTTGTTATTAAATTTATGAAATAAGTCAAGCGGGCTAAAAAAGATTGTCTGGAAACGTATATCTCCCCATTCCATATGTGTACTGGAAATTAATTTATAATACATATCAATTTATTTATTTCTCTTCCCTGTACTTTCTCCCTAGAAAGTACACACGTATGCCGGAGGCTGTGTTGGTCTCTCGAGCAGGTATGAAAACTTGATAAATGTCAGAAAGATCTTTATGGAAATAAGGTTAACTTGAGCGCTTGTTCTCTTTCTTACGTTTTCGGAAATAGTCCTGTGAAAGATTAATTGTGACAGTCGTGGAGATGGCTGTGAAACATTTACACTGGCCTGAAGATGAGTTTTTATAGAAAAGATGTAGAGATTAACTCGTCTAACAATAAATAAATGATTTACGTCAGTGGCAAGAGCATTCGGCTAAATATCATGAGGTAATTAAAGATTAATGAGGATAATTCCTTGATGTAATTTGTCTTCGATTCAGCCAACTTTACTCAACTTTTATGCTGATGAAAAAAGTTATATTGTAAATGAGATTTGATAGAAATATGTACGGAATAAATGGTTCGGGTACCTAGAAATATACAAATAAATATCATTAGGTAATTAATGATTAATGAGGATTATTCCTAGATGTAGTTACCTCTCCTGGTCGCAAATTACCTCCTGGATTCAGGCAACGTCATTCAACTAAATATCCTAAGGTCCTTTTTAGATGAATAAGGACTATTCCTGGATATAATTACTCTTGGTGGCAAATTATCTAACGAAATATCCTAGGGATTATTCTTTGATGTAATTACCTCTCGGATTCAGGCAGCGTCATTCGAAAAAAATATCCTAAGGTAATTATAGATGAAAAAGGATTATTCCTAGATGCAATTACTCCTGGTAGCAGATTACATCTTGGACTCAGCCAAGTTACTCAACCTTTATCCCATTGGCAAATCGACAGAATCGCTTTAATGTGTGTGTGTGTGTGTGTGTGTGTGTGTCTGTCTGTTTGTGTTTGCATCAGACACTACCAGAACTCTGCTCTGCGTTTAATTACCTGTCTCTCACGCTTCCCTGTGTCCAGGCCCTCTCGCTCCTCCAGCAGGTACGATCGACCTGGCGGTGTTTCCGTGTTTGCTTAACTGATGGTTGTTGGTTCAGATCGATGTCTTCTTCTGGTCCCCTCGGACGTTTCTCACGTTGGTCTTTCACCCCTCTTCCACCCCGGTGGGATTTGTGGAGGTGCCCTGTTTGTTTGTGTGAGTGTGTTTTGGGATTTCTGGATGAAAGGTCTCTCCCTTGTGTGATTTGGAATTCATGGCGTTCGAGATAATGACGGGGAAGTATGCATTGATCAGGAGGTCCCTATGTCCTTCTCCATGGCAGTGTACTCTGTAAACTAATTCTGGTCCGGGATGCTCTGTTTATGTTTGTTAACTCTGAAAGGTTTATTTTCAGTGTAACTCAGTGTGATGATGGGAGTATATAGCACGGTCGTGAAGTCGAGAGGCCCCTTCCTAAATTACTATTTTTGTGTAAAAGTTTTTTTTTTTTTTTTTACTTTACGTGGAATAAATTACTTTTCAGAGAGATTTTCAGTTCATGTTATCCAGGATAATCATGGAATAGGCAGTGCCTTACTTTTGTATATTTCTGTTTTTTTTTTTTTTTTTAAATCACTGAATGGTGAAGCTCTCTTCGTTTGATTTCGATTTCACGCCTCAAGTTTGATTTCATGTATTTGTCTGTATGTTTGTTTACGTAGGAAAGTTGATTTCAGTTATTTCCCTGTTGGCCTCGTGCCATCTAACATAGCACAGGGCGATGATATACGTCGATACTGAGAAACTCCCCTACAACCTCTGTATATTGAGATGTCCCGTGTCTGTGTTTTACATAAGAAACTTTATTGGCTGTTTATTATTTGATTAGTTTTATCTCTGAACTACTGCTTATGAGGTGCTTTTGGTTTTTGTAAATTTGGGTCCTAATTTCAATCGCCAAGGCCCTCCACCCCCATTTTTCCCCCTTTTCCCACCCCCATCCCAAGATATAACCGAGTACCGAGACGTTTCCCTGAAAAAAGCGGGACGCCATATCTTAAAAACTAACCATAGAATTTTCTTGAAAATAATCTCATCATGTTTCCCACACCTAAATTACAATGGAATTTCATAATTAACCTATCCCACCTAACCTAATCTAACCCAGGGGCATGGCAAAAACCCGGGGCTGGTGCAATACTACCATATAATTATCTCAGGAATTTGCTCCCGGGGCTGAGATACGCATCTTGGACCATTACTGCTTATAAGATGCTTTTGTTTAGTTTGCATTTGTAAATTTACGAAAATGTAAATTTGGGTCTTGGCATCAGTTACCAAAGCCTTCCACCTCCATCTCCCCCCCCCCCTTCCCATCCTGGGCCAGAGGTTCACGTCCTAAACTACTGCTGCTTAGTTAAGGTGCTATTTCGTTTTTGTAAATTTTTAAATTATAAATTCGTAAATTTGGGTCTTAACATCAATCACCAAGTCCCTCCACCTCCAGCCCTCTTACCCTTCCCCACCCCCTACCCTACCCCACCCCCACCCCATCCTGGGCCCAGACGTACACGCCCCAAACTACTGTGCTTAGCTGAGGTACACTAAACGCTTGTGTATATACGTTTGTTTAGCACCGTCAAGTTTATCTATCTCCAGCGTGGTTCGGACTTCATGCCAACGGAGATAAAATGCTGGGAATATCATAAATACATCGATCACCGATCTCTCTCTCTCTCTCTCTCTCTCTCTCTCTCTCTCTCTCTCTCTCTCTCTCTCTAGGCTTAGGAGGAACTCTCCCTCTCGAAACTGCTTCTAGTTTTGGGGGCTGGTCGATCAACTTTGGGGTGTTGTTTCTGCTTGGGTACTTCTCCAGTTTCATGGTTGATTTGTGAATGAATATTAATGTTTGTTGGTCGGTCGAGTTGCGAGTATTATGTTTATAGACGTATCCTTTACGTTAACAGTATGTGCGAGTTTAAATTAGTTTGTCTGTTGTTTAGGTTAATGGTAATACGAGTGTTACCAGCATAAGCTGCAAGAATGGTTCAGCCATCCAGTAATTGATTAAAAATGATCCCACTGGGACTAAACTCATAAACGAATAAAGTCTGTATATTAATGTATTTTACATGTAAAACGATTTTATATTTGTGAATTAGGATTATATGAGAGTGCCACCTTGACAAGAAAGATTTAGGCTTTGGAACCACAAAGAGAAAATTCACGGGATACAAGGTACACAAGAGGAAGAAATGATTAAAGCCTTTATCGTGATCATCATAATTCATTACCTTTTTTGAATGAGAAAACTTTGTCATTGTTATCCTAGACTATCATAAGTAAACACTAGGATGATATACATAGGGTGCCACCTTTCAACCTTTGGAGTATTGTTCATTTACAGGAAACCGCGGCAATGAATTAACCATTGATTTGACCACGGATTACTGTCTTTTTTTGCTGATGCAAGTGTAAGTTAGTGTGTATATATATATATATATATATATATATATATATATATATATATATATATATATATACAGTATATATATACTATATATATATATATATATATATATATATATATATATATATATATATATATGTGTGTGTGTGTGTGTGTGTGTGTGTGTGTGTGTGTGTGTACATACGTGTGTATAGGGACCATACATTGTAAAAACATTTAGATGCTTACATACATACATACTTATATACTTAGGAATATATGTTTTTATGTAAAGGCTCGGTATCCTAATGTGTATTTACTCTAATTTCCCCTCTTGAGTCTCGTCAGTTTACCCCTCTCCCCTCCCGTATCTCAACAATTCATTCCAGGCTGAATAGACACGCACACAAATAAAGAGATACATCCAACCCGTCCCCACACACACACACACACACACACACACACACACACACACACACACACACACACACACACACACACACAGTAGCGATTCATTCGCACGAGCTGCACACAAACATTGAGGGTGGTAATGTACACTTTTGTTGTTGGGGTGGAGAGGGGAGGGGAAAAGAGAGAGAGAGAGAGAGAGAGAGAGAGAGAGACAGAGAGAGGGGTGGGGTGAAAGACCGGTATTAATACCCCTCGTATTCCTGAGAATTAGAAAGAGAAGAAATAAAGAAGAAGATAAAAGAAAACGGAGACGTATTTCAGGAATGTTCAGTACTGTGGAGGGTGGGGCCAGCCAGAGTTCCAGAAAGCTGGAGAGACGTATAACAAGCAAGGATAAATATTTGACGAACACTTCTCCGGTAACAAAGGGATGAGAGAGAAAGAGAAAGACTGAGAGATTAATGTAGGAGTATTAAAGCCTCGTTTGCTACCGGGCGGGAGTAAAGATGGAGGGGATGTGGGGATGGGTGGGCCCACGAAATGTTGAAAGGCCTGGAAATGGAGAGATTGTAGCGTAGCCAAAGGTTAGGTGTTAGTGAATAGTCAGACGTAAGCGTGTTGAATAATGAATATACGGGCCGGGGCTTAGTAAGAGAGAGAGAGAGAGAGAGATTCTGCAGGTGATGATAATGGTGAATATGCGCTTGTGATGAAGTTTGAAAGGATTATTATTTTATTCAGTAGATGAAACCTATTCATATGGAACAAGCCCACAGGGGGCCATTGACTTGAAGTTCAAACTTCCAGAGAATATGGTGTTCATTAGGAAACAGTAAGAGGAAGTAAGAGGAAATGAAGAGATAAGAGATCCCACTTATTAAAAAAGAAAAAGAATTAATTAATTAATAAATAGACACAAATGTATTAAAATGCAAGGAGAATAGTATTAGGGTGGTAATGCATCGCATCTTCGCTTGAACTTCTGAAGTTCCAATTGCTCGACATCCTCCGGGAGGCTGTTCCACAGTCCAATGGTGTGAGGAATAAAGGACCTCTGGAACTTTGGAGAAGTTCGACAGCGAGACACAGTTACCGCATATCGGTGCTACTGTTCAGTGAATCTGAATGAGAAAATTGGTTGGTAGTTCATTGCAGTCTGTGCTGTATGTGAGAATGTAAGTGTTTGTGCATAGAAAGTTTGTAGAGAATAAATTAACGCTTGTATAACTTGATTAATTTGGCTAAAACCAGCTAATCATGTTAGTGGAAGATTATCGCAGGCTTTAAATTATAATGTTTTCGTGAATTACTGGTTATCGTTTATCCTTTATTCTGAATTGTTAGCCTAATTCCAGAAATGTGAAGATATAAGTATATATTCTTGCAGTAATCTTTATATATATTATGCATATATGTCCGTCTCTCCATATATATATATATATATATATATATATATATATATATATATATATATATATATATATATATATATATATATATATATATATATATATATATAAAAACAGTATATGATTCTCTCCCTTTTCACGAGGCTGTTAACCTCCCGTTTCTTCAAAAAATGTTTTGGGATGAAGTTGCAAGCCCTCCCATTTTTAATCCTGGTCACGACCACCACGGTCGTCCAGTTACCAGATGCCTAATTGAGTGCCCAGGCCAACAGATGCACAGTGGGTCATCTCGCTCCTAGACCATCCAAAAGAGAGAGAGAGAGAGAGTTACACTTCGTTTAGGGGAAGGGTATATCAAAGAGTCCTGTGACGTCACGCTCGTAGGATATTAAAGATGAGCCGAGTCCTTTTGGATGCGGGCGACGACCGAAGGAGACTGAAGGCCTCTTTGAAGCCTCTACAAAGGAGCGCGCCCGGCTTTTATGGCTTCGTCATCGTCCTCGTTATTATTATTATTATAATAATAATTTTCCTCCTTTTTCGGGCGGGAGGTAGGAGAGTCTTTCCTCTCTCCCCGTTTTCTTTACTTTTCGTTGATTATTTAAGGCCAATAATGTATTTTGTTTAAGGCCAGTAATGTGTTTTGTTCAAGGTCGTTAATGTATTTTGTTTTAAGGGCAGTATAGTATTTTGTTTAAGGTCAAGAATGTGTTTGTTTAAGGCCAGTGACGTATCTTTGTTTAAGGCCAGTAATATATTTTGTTTAAGGTCAATAATGAATTTTGTTTGAGGTCAGTAATATGTTTTGTTTATGGTCAATGATATATTTTGTTTAAGGTCAGTAATGTATTGTGTTTAAGGCCAGTAATATATTTTTGTTTAAGGTCCATAATGCATTTTGTTTAAGGTCAATAATGTATTTTATTAAAGGTCAGTATATTTTTTTAAGGTCAATAATGCATTTTGTTTAAGGTCAGTGATATATTTTGTTTAAGGACAATGATGTGTTGTGTTTAAATACAGTAATGTATTTTGCTTAAGGTCAATAATGTATTTTGTTTAATGACAACAATATTTTGTTTAAGGCCAGTTATGTATTTTGTTTAAGGGCAATGATGTATTTTGTTTAAGGTCAGTGATGTATTTTGCTTAAGGACAACGATGTATTTTGTGTAAGGTCAGTAATGTATTTGGGGCCGATGGCCAGAACTTTGTTTTCTTCAGTTTATAGAAAAAGATATACGTTAACATTACTGTACATTTCCGGTTGCTAAAATTGATCTGAATTACCTTATGACCAATGTCACACCTGTGTCTATATTAAACTTAATACATCTTGGTAGTTTTTGTTTCCTGGATAAACATTGAAGATATAATGCTCTCTGAATAGCCACACCTTTATGGTATAAATTGTTGTGGTTCAGGTTGCTGTATTTCCTCTGTAATATGAAGTCTCTGGGAAATCAAAATACATAACTCTAGGTAAATTAAAATTATTATAAAAATAAAAAATAACCCAGAAATGATTTTGACCACGTTTTGACCAATTACTTGCAGAGATATACCATTTTGATGTTTAACTCTTCAGCATAAAATGGAGTTTTAAGGGAATTTAACTACTGTTGGTTCTTGTGACTGCCAACAAATGATTCGATTTCGGGAGAAATTTCTTTCTGGGTAAGGAACCATTTGATGTGTGTTTATTTATGTGTTTTTTTATTAGGGTGGGGTGCGGTAAGTGGGTTACTCATTCTTGGCGGAGGTTTGCAGTGTCCGAAAGCTCTTGGATAAGTGGAATTTTTTGGGGCCGGGTGTGGCTCGTTTAGTTTTGTTATTAATGCTTTTATTTATTTTTTTGAGCTTTCAATTTCCTGTAATATATACGCTTTATCCCTGCTTATTAATTACGAATACAGGCGTATTTAGACGATGTGGTAAAAAATTATCATTATATACTGCAGAACTCTAGCAGTTTTTATACATAATTGATATGGCCGTGTCATTGACACAGCATACCAGGTAGGCATATAATTACACCTTGGCAATTGTCCGGTCCAGATGACTGCCAAAAATTAATGATAGGTGGAGCAGTTTTGAACTGTCCTCCCGGATGCTGAGAGAGAGAAAAAAAAACTCCTGCCCCAAATTGTGGGATAAAGGAAGAGAGAGATTTAAAATGGTGAGAGAGAGGGCGTTGGGAGTATGTATGTGGCTTTTAAATATCCCTCAATACCGGAACCCTATTGATGGATATATGGGCGGCAGAATCGTAATTATCAGAGCCTTTCATCTCTTGTTTTGTTCATTTTTGGTGATTCTGT
>NC_089766.1:10241007-10246007 GCF_040412425.1 Macrobrachium rosenbergii
GCTGCAATGTTCTTTTGCAATATGTCCTTGGTAAATGTACAAATCATTATTTGCTATAATTTTGTCAAGTTTTAATGAGTGATGTACCAATACTTTATGTTTTAAATTGTTCTCTTTATTTTTTCCAGTATCAAAGTTTCATATTGATGCTTGTCATTTTTTTTTTTATCTTTGCCAAAATTTTTTTTTAGCTTTAAATATGTTTGTTTTCATTCCTGGGATTATTTTATTTCCTATTTTATTTTAATTTTATAGATCTATACTTTTATTTTACAGCCTTACATTTTTTTCAGTTTTCTGAAAAGAAAACTCTTGTGCCGACTTTGTCTGTCCGTCCATACTTTTTCTGTCCACCTTCAGATCTTAAAAACAACCGAGGCTAGAGGGCTGCAAATTATGTTGATCATCCACCCTCCAGTCATCAAACATATCAAATTGCAGCCCTCTAGCCTCGGTAGTTTTTATTTTATTTAAGGTTAAAAGTTAGCCATAGTCGTGCTTTTCTGGCAACAATATAGGCCAGGCCACCACCGGGCCTTGGTTAAAGTTTCATGGGCCGCGGCTCTTACAGCATTATACCGAGACCACCGAAAGATAGATCTCTTTTCAGTGGCCTTGATTATACGATGCACAGAAACTTCGGCCAATTATTTTACTTGTTATATTTTCTTTGAAAATCCAGTTTAGTGAAGGTACCCTTAAAATGAATAAAATAATAAGATTCTTTCATGTACACTTTCCATGAATGCAGTTTTTTTATTAATTTTATTCAATTGTCATTATTCATAAGTACAGGAAAAAACATAAATAACAATAAAAAATGTATAAATAACTTTTCTTTGATCCCTCGCGCTAATGCTGTTTATTGCACCGACCAGAGATTCCTTTATAGTTTTAGGAATTAATTCTGGTCACGCGGCAATAGGTATCTATATTTACAACTGTAATTTTTCGTCTAATAGTAATTAGGCCAATCAAGTTTATTTCTGTCCTTAGAGGAAGGTCCCCTTGGTTATTTAATTTAGACTTTCTTATTATTATTACTATTATATTATTATTATTATTATTATTATTATTAAAATCTCAGAATGGTCTCCATGTTTTTTGCATTCAAATTTTATTATTATTATTATTATTATTATTATTATTATTATTATTATTATTATTATTATTATTATCTCAGAATGGTCTCCATGTTTTTTGCATTTCAATTTTATTATTATCTCAGGATGGTCTCATATGTTTTGGATTAAAATATTATTATTATTATTATTATTATTATTATTATTATTATTATTATTATTATTATTATGATCTCAGATATTTTAAGGATTTCAGTGATAATTGGCTCGAATATTTTATAGGAAGCTTTTTCCTTTTTTGAAGAATGGCCTTATGTATAGACATAGCCTTTGTGATTTCAGTATAATGCACAAGTTTTGGATATGTTATAAAATGGTGTAGTTTTTATAGTTTTAGTTTTCTGAAAAGAAAACTATTGTGCCGGTCTTGTCTGTCCGTCCGCACTTTTTTCTCTCCGCACTTTTCTCGTCCGCCCTTAGATCATAAAAACTACTGAGGCTAGAGGGCTGCAAATTGGTATGGTGATCATCCACCCCCAACCATTTAGCATACCAAATTGCAGCCCTCTAGCCTCACTAATTTTGATTTTATATAAGGTTAAAGTTAGCCATAATCATGCGTCTGGCAACGATATAGACCAGGCCACTACCGGGCCGTGGTTAAAGTTTCATGGGCCGCGGCTCACATCATTATGCCGAGACCACCTAAAGATAGATCTATTTCGG
Source organism: Macrobrachium rosenbergii (assembly GCF_040412425.1). Classification (NCBI taxonomy): domain Eukaryota; kingdom Metazoa; phylum Arthropoda; class Malacostraca; order Decapoda; family Palaemonidae; genus Macrobrachium; species Macrobrachium rosenbergii. The sequence goes on from NC_089766.1 coordinate 10,242,816, forward strand.
TGACCTTGATCATACGCTGTACAGAAAACTCGAATGTCATTTGAAGATTCATTTGTTGCAAACAGATTTTTTTAGAATAATTTTTTGTTAAAAGATGCTTCAGGTTTGACAGTAATATTTGGAGAAAACATAGAATAATTTTTTGGCAAATGATGGTTTATGAAGATAAAAACAAATGATGCTGCCGTTACTAAGTTAAGAGTTGTGATGTGATGAAAATATGAAAAATGGACACGGGTCAACATTATAGAGTTATAAATGAAATGCGCTTTTTTATTATAATAAATTTTTTTCCCAGTGAAAATCTGTTGCAGTATTATTAGATTTGTCACGGCACGGACGCCAAATCAGCCACTTCCTCCTCCTCCTCCCCCTCCTCCTCCTCTTTCCTCTCCTCCTCCTCTCCTCCTCCTCCTCCTCCTCCTCCTCCTCCTCTCCTCTCCTCTCCTCCCTCCTCCTCCTGGCCGAACTGCTCTGACGATCGTCGAGATTAATGGAAAGAGGTGCCAGCAAGCCACCATTGGGAACTCTCCAGGGACCTCGTTATAGTAGCCAGCGAGTTCGCTGATCCCGTTGTTGCCTGTCTTGTGACGTTGCTGGGTTGGGTCATCATCAGCGCCTAGCCGACAGCGAGGTCGAGACCTTATTTATTTATTTATTTAGTCATTTATTTATTGGGTCGTCACCTAGGCTGCGATGTCGAGAACTTATTTATTGACTCATTTATTTATTTACGTGTTTATTTATGTTTTTATTTATTTATTTATGTCATTTTAGTTGTAGTTCGCATATCTTGTTAGGACGATGTTGATGTGTTGGTGAGTTGTTATGCAAAATATAGCATTTATTTATTTATTTTAAATTTTTTTTATATATTTATTACTATTACAGTATGTATTTGCTCATTTAATCTTAATCAGAGTCTGGAAATGTGGAAAAACAAAACGCTCAAACTATGAATTATTTTTCGGGTCACCGCGCAACATACTGTAATTCATTTGTGAACCAAGTAATTATTTGACAGCAATTATTTTGCAGTGTTATTCATTTACGTTGTTTTTTATTATTATTGGTCACCTACGCGCCTTGGGAAGCAATGCTGATGATTATTAATCCTATCATATTAGTCTTTTATATGTCTTTGATCGCAGATTGTAATTCCTGGAAATTACTAGCTTTTCTATAGTTGTTATTTAATCTTTCGTATTGTTTATTTGATTGCAGTTCACATCTGGAAATACATGACATTAAAACGTTAAGAAATAGGCGTTAATTATATTGATGACATTTGCTAAATTGTATTATTTTTAATTGCTACACTTATAGAACAGTTTAAAAAAAGCCGAGAGAGAGAGAGAGAGAGAGAGAGAGAGAGAGAGAGAGAGAGAGAGAGAGATATTAAATGGAAAGAGCAGTTTAAAAAAATAACATAGACTGGAGAGAGAGAGAGAGAGAGAGAGATATTAAATGGAAAGAGCAGTTTAAAAAATAACGTAGACTGGAGAGAGAGAAAATAGAGAGAGAGAGAGAGAGAGAGAGAGAGAGAGAGAGAGAGAGAGAGAGAGACGTTAGATGGGAAGAAGAATTTAAGAAAACATTAATTGGAGAGAGAGAGAGAGAGAGAGAGAGAGAGAGAGAGAGAGAAGAAGAAGATGGGAAGAAGAATTTAAGAAAACATTAACTGGAGAGAGAGAGAGGAGACTAAGATGTTAGATGGGAAAAAGAATTTAAGAAAACATTAACTGGAAAGAGAGAGAGAGAGTAAAATATTACATGCAAAGAACAATATAAATAAAAAAAAACATGAACTGCTTCACGCTTCCGATTTCGTGTAGATTTAAGATTTTAATCTTCCTTTACGTAATGCAACTTATTGTATTGTTTCTAAATTCACACTCATTGTATATAAGTAGCACGCAGAGGTCAGCCACTTCCTCTGTAAGCCACTTACCTCACTAAGATTTTAAGAATTGTTCCGTGAACTAAATATGGACTTTTGTTATCTGTTCCATCTTACCTGTCCGTTTCATTCAGATTATCTTTCTTCGTAAAGGGGATTAAAATTCCTCGCATACCTTGGAGGAAAGCAACGGTGGGTGTAACTGTTGAAGATACTGTAGAACTAACGTTAATTATCTATCTACGTGCGTATGTTGATTAAGTGCTTGTGTATGTATTAACACAGTAAATCGTATAAAAATTTTTTTTGAATTCTGCTATCATGACGTAAATGTAAATATAGGTTTTGAACAGGCAAAAATAGAATTATTAAGTAACTTATCATTGAAACTTACTCAGATCCCTATTGAAATTTGTTTTTGCGACAAGTGTAAAAAAAAAATTATTAGAAATTTTACCCACCAATCTATTGACATTCAAGGGAAACTTCAAACAAAGAAAATGAAAGTTGTTAGAAAACAATAGTTGAAATTTCCTTCGTATTTATGATTAAAGCAGGAAGTGTGAGAGAGAGAGTAATTAAAACTTGCAATAGGAATGTAGGTCATCTGTATTAAAAACATGAAAACAAAGAAAAGTTACTGAAGCTTTATGTGTGTGATTACAGCGTATTTGAGAGAGCGTTTAAGAGTACGCCCACATTACCATAAAACATGTCATAAACGCGCGTCGGAATTTATCATATACATATCACAAACATGTTGGAAACAAGCAAATGACAGTAAGTGGGAATCGAGTCTTTTGCAAATGCTGGATAGCCACGTGAAACAACGGTTCAGGCTGCCAGTAAGTTGTCCACTTGTATTCAACATGTTTGTGATGTGTGGGCGATAAGTTGCCGGAATTTGTGTAAATTATTCAAGATGTGTGTGTGATGTGTGGGCGATAAAGTGCCGGCATTTGTGTAAAGTGCTCAACATGTTTGTGATGTGTGGGCAATAAGTTGCTGGCATTTGTTAAAGTGTTCAACATGTTTTTGATGTGTGGGCAATAAGTTGCTGGCATTTGTGTAGTGTTCAACATGTTTGTGATGTGTGGGCGATAAGTTGCCAGCATTTGTTTAGTGTTCAACATGTTTGTGAGGTGTGGGCTATAAGTTTCCGACATAAGTTTAAAGTATTCAGCATGATTATGATGTGTGTGTGTGATAAGTTGCCGACATGTATTTAAAGTACTCAACATGTTGATGATGTGTGTGTGATAAGTTGCCGACATGTGTTTAAAGTACTCAAC
>NC_089766.1:10253507-10261007 GCF_040412425.1 Macrobrachium rosenbergii
TTTGGTTTGTGTTGTTGCTTTTATTTATATATTTATTTTTTTTTTTTTGTTCAGGGGAGGATTCATGTTTTTGCGTTTGGTACGGTTCATGTTTGTTTGTGTGTGTGTGTGCGCGTGTGTGCATGCGTATGGGGTGAGGAGGGGAGGGGGTCGGTTTCTGGGTGTTAGTAGGGAGTTGGTATGATGGGGAGGGGGTTATTCTTCGGCTGGTGGTATGGAAAACAATTTTAAATATTATTCTTTAGGTTTCATGAATTTCCTTGTTCAAAAGTTCAGTTTCAGTATGCTGTTTCAAGAGCATTAATTTGGAAATCCTTCAGTAATCATATTTTAAGAGTGATTAATAGGATATGAAGTGTATGACTGCGTGACATTTAATGAAAAGGACTTTCTGATGTAGGTATGCTATGGAGATTTGTGTATACATTGTAGGTAAGAGACAGTTGCAAGCCTTTGTGATAGTTGATATATATATATATATATATATATATATATATATATATATATATATATATATATATATATATATATATATATATATATATATATATGCATACACTTTAGGACATAAATGCTCTTACAGAAGAATCAGATAGATGCATTCAGCTACTGGAAAGAAAGCGATCTATAGCATTATATCGAATCTGTCATGTAGCAGAAACGTACCCAGACCAGGCTGCTTTGATTTGCCTCTCACGCAAACATCAGTGTCGTAGTAACATTATTGACGACAAAATCCAAGCCCTTCGTGCTTGTCACTCCGAAGCAAATAGCCAATACTGGTGGCAAAATTAAAAAGTCTGGCGCGCTCGTACGCTCCACTTTATATACCGGATAACCAATATTGGTGGCAGAATTGCAGCGCCAGATAGTCAGTATTGACTAATTTGGCCAGAGTGGGGGAGAAAGATTGTAATAAAAAAAAAATGCTGCCTTAACCGGTCTGAAAGCTCACTTCCTCATCAGAGTTACTTGGGATGCCAGTCTGTCCTTGAACAGGTGGCGTGGTGTGTCTGCTTGCTATGAGCTTTGCATCGTCTCTCTGTTGCTTGGGGAGAGCCCAGAGGTCCACGCCAGGCCCCTTGCAGCCAGAAGGCCCCATTTCCCCTCCCCCCCTCCATTCACACCCCACTAGAATTGGGGCAAGGGCTGACTCAAAACCGATCAACTGCATGCATGGCTTTTAATGTTTTTATATTTTTAACAGTTGGTTTCTTGATGTAACAGTTTGTGTGATGTGAAGATAATTGGATTATCGTATTTCTTGCTCTGTGAATGTTAGATACTCTCTCTCTCTCTCTCTCTCTCTCTCTCTCTCTCGTGTACTAGACTGTATCTTGGTCTATATATAGATCACTTTTTCTCCGCTGTACGTACTTCTGTCTTGTCTCCTGTAATTATCGACAGAATCCTTATCTTTGAAGTGAATCTCTTTATTGTATGCATTTATTTCTGCCTTCTCTCTCTCTCTCTCTCTCTCTCTCTCTCTCTCTCTCTCTCTCTCTCATTGACTGAATTAATCGTCTGAAACCTTGCCTATTTCTGAATCTCTCTAACTTCTTATTGACTTTAATCCTGAAACCTTGCCTATTTCTGAATCTCTCTAACTTCTTATTCCTGTATCTGTGTCCGTATTTCTCTCTCTCTCTCTCTCTCTCTCTCTCTCTCTCTCTCTCTCTCTCTCTCTCTCTCTCAAGGACACCATCATGTCATCTAATCTGTACACCTCCATCGCTTTCATGTTAGATCACCGTAAATCCCGCAGTGACATTGTAGATCGGAGCCACGCCAGCCTTCTGGAGGCTCGCGTTCCCAAAAAACCGTGTTAGTTCAACGTGATTCTTTAATGAGAAAATGGCCAGTTTCCTCAGCCGATCTGATGCGCCAGAATCGGTGGCTTCCCGCAAGGGGACCTTTGCTGGACCACTCGATTTGATAGGTGAATGTTTTAATGTTTTTTTTTTTATTTTTTTTAGTTTTCAACCTTTTTCTTTGTTGGTTTTTAGGTTGTTTGTTTATACTTGATTTTTAATTTCTGGTTTTTTGTTTTAAAGGTTTTCTAAATGTTTATATTTTTGGGAGTTTGTCTTGTTTATTGTAGTTAGTTGTATAATTTGTGGTAATCGGTTTTCTGCATTTTTTATTCATGTTTTATTTTACTTGCTATGATTTTATAGTTTTTGTATTTGTTTCTCTAAACTTTATTTGTTTTTACTTTTTTACTTGGTTCATTTTATATTTATGGTGTTTTATTGTATAATTTTATAATTGTTATATATTTATCCACTTGGTGTCTTTCCTTTTGTAATAACTTTTTTTTTTATTAAGTAAACCGTGTTGATAGTTGGCTGTCCAAATTAACTGGACTCGGGTATATCACCTGCTGACTGGATTTGCTCGGGTGCATATACTGTAATTATCTGCCATATGATATGACTTATTTTTATTTTTAGTAATGTATTACATATGTTTATATATTACTTGTTTGTTCATTTTTGATATGTAGTTGTCTGTACCCTTTTGTTATTTATTTACTTGTTTGGTTTTCGATTGCTTATTGTTGGTATTTGCGTTTATTATTTATATTTTGTGTTTAACCTTTTTATTCAAGTCATATGTTTGCTTACTCGGTTTCCTATCACATGTTTGTCTTTTTTGGCTGCATATTTTTTTTAATTCGTTTGTGCAGAAGTTATAAACATTCAGTAACATGTTAACTTGGCTTAAACTATAAAATTTTTTATCATGTTTATACAATTACTACACATATTTATAACGTTTCCTAACGTTTTGAGACTTACCTGGCCAAAAACGTTCCTAATTTATCTCACTGATTCGCAGCGTTTCCCAACGTTTCGAGTTTTCCCTGGGCTAAAAAACGTCTGGTCTTTCTTTACTGTGTAATGAAGTGACTTCCTTCTTTTGTTGTTTCTGTGTTTTTGTTGCTTTGTTGTTGTTATTGTTGTTGCATACCGCAACAGTGAGCGTATAATTAGCCTTCAAGGTTAGGAAAGTCGCCACCAACTCCATACCAGCCGGTATGAGAAGGTTCCCACGGTACTGGATAGGTCAATACACTCGATTTTTTTTTTTTTTCTTTTTTCTTTTTTTGTGTGTGTCATCTGCTGGCTTTGCCATCAAGGACAACAACAATAACAACAACAACAGTAACAGCAACAACAACAGCCATTATGGCAAAGCCGAGAGCCATATCAACTCCCCGTAATTACTCCAGTCTGTTATCATTATTACCTCGATAATTGCGGTGAATAATCTTGATCTTTATCTTAATTTCATCTTCAGTCTTTAGTTCCGGTAAGTTTGTGCCAAGTGGAGTAAAGGGAGTTGGGAGTTCCAGTGTTGTAGCTTGTGGAAATCTTTGCTGTTATAATAAACATTATCTTATCTTGAATTAATGACAGCTTTACGTCCCGTCCGTATCTTCGACAAGATTTGGATTTAAAGTAGTTGTAGATACATGAATTATCTTAATTACTTCAACAGCTTTTGAGGAAATTCAAGATACGTATCTTGCTTTTATCTTACCGTCCTCCTTATCTGTTCTGAGAATATCTTTCTTCATCCTCGGAAACGGCATTATTGATCTTTTGAAAGGAGCGAAAAACATTTAATATTTTACCAATACTTATTACATTGTGATAACAGCAAATGAAACAACTGATAAGAGTTTATTTTAGCTAAAAGTGACAAACGCATTTGCCCCAGTAATAAAGATATTACAAAGCACATCAGCACTTTTATGTGTAGCGAAGAGGAAGAGAATTGAACTGTAAAATATTTTAATATCACTTAACAAAATAATTTCTTTAGAGGCTTCTTCAGTAATAATTGCTTCTTTTATTACCCCCTCAGTGGACCTGAGGAGAATGGTTGTCTTATCGACGCTGTGTTCCATATATTTTAAAGAAGACGTTTCTGCGTGAAAGCCCCTTCGCTACCGTTGCCTTAGTTAATATTTGAGGTTTATTTTTGTTTAAGTCTTTTTTTAGTTCTCTGTAAAGAAAACTATTGTGATGCCTTTGTCTGTCCGTCCGCAAATTTTTCTGTCCGCACTTGTTCCGTCCGCCATCATCTTAAAAACTACTGAGGCTAGATGGCTGCAAATTGATACGTTGATCGTCCACCCTCCAATCATCACGCATACCAAATTGCAGCCCTCTAGCCTCAGTCGTTTTTATTTTATTTACGGTTAAAGTTAGCCATAATGGTGTGTCTGGCAGCGATACAGGACAGGCCACCACTGGGCTGTGGTTAAATGTTTCACGGGCCGCGGCTCATGCAGCATTGTACCGAGACCACCAAAGATAGATCTATTTTCGGTGGCCTTGATTATACGCTGTAGCGGCTGTACAGAGAACTCGATTGTTTTCTTTGTGTTGTCTTTTTTATTATATATAATATATATATATATATATATATATATATATATATATATAATATATATATATATATATATATATATATATATATATATATATATATATATTAATATATATATATATATATTTATTTATTTATTTGTTTGTTTATTTATTTACATGATATTATTTCAGTTTTATTTTATTTGGTTGTATGCTGTCCATTCTGTAGAAGCCTGTTCAGATTTATTCTATGTAAATGTTGGCACGTTTTGAATAATAATAATACTGAAAATTACATCATCAACAAATGCAATAAACGCCAGAATCCTTCTCCCACGATTACCGCAAATGAAAACGTCCGCGACATCTTCGTCTCGAGGGCAATCATTAAAAAAAAATGAATCAATCATCTGTTGCATCTTCGTTGTACGCGATTAGTTGAACCACTTGTTCGTAATGGCGGTCACCTGACATCTGCTTGAGGGAGAATCCTCCCACCACTCCCTCCTCCTCCCCCTCCTTCTCCTCCTCCTCCTCCTCCCCCGTGCGCCATCTGGTATGCGCAGTCGTCATCTGCTCTCGCTGCCGATGATGTTATTTTGATTATTATTGTTGTTGTTTTCGTAATTGGTGTTTTTTTTTTTTTCGTGATTAGCAACATATGTTGATATAGTTTGTTTGTATTAAGAGGTTGTTTATGGTCATGTAATTTATTCCTCTTGACAGGAAGTAGGTTCAGACAACCACATTCTCATAATTTAAACGGTAGTCGTGGGTGGATCGTCTGTGCAGTAAAATTCCACTACTTTCGTCACTTCATGCACATGCGCAGAGTGTTCATCGGGAGAGTGTCGAAATCATGTGCACTTACTGAATATATATATATATATATATATATATATATATATATATATATATATATATATATATATACACACATACACACCCAATCAGCACAAATTGGCCTTGTATAAAGTTATTACTTTCACAGAGGACCTCGATGATACGGAAGGTTCAAAAGAGGAGGTTCTTTATTCCCAAGCTTTCAAAGGCTCATCTGCCTCCATCCTCAAGGAACCAAATTTGGTTCCTTCCGTATATATTATATATGTAATATATATTATATATACAATATATATTTATGTATATATATGTAATATATATATATATATATATATTATATATATATATATATATATATATATATAATATATATATATATATATATAATATATATATATATATATATATATATATATATATATATATATATATATATATATATAGATAGATAGACACACCTCTTCTTTCATCTCCATCGCAACCCATCATTCTTTTTCCTTGTTATCTCTTTCGATCCTTTTCCCTCCGCCATCATGGACTTCGCAGCAGCCGTTTCCCACGTCGTCATCAAAACTTTGTCTGTCTTCTCCCCCCTCCCTACGTGCTTTCAATATCGGGACATTCACTCATTCTTACCCCCGTTTGGCTTGAGGGGAAAAAAGGAAAAAAAAAAAACTTGGGAGGCGAAAAAGTATGTGGAACACCCGTAGAGTTTAACGTTTCTGGTTAAGGCTGACTTCCTGTGGAAATGGCATTGGGATATAAAATTTAGGCCAAAGGTCAAGCGCTGGGACCTATGAGGTCATTCAGCGCTGAAAGGTGTAACAGGAGGAAAACCTCGCAGTTGCGCTATGAAATGATTGTCAGGCGAGGGTGGAAAGTAAGATAAAGAAAGAGAATATGAATGAAGGTATAGTAAAAGAAATGAAAGGAGGGGTTGCAGCTAGGGGTCGAAGGGACGCTGCAAAGAACCTTAAGTAGTGCCTACAGTGCACCGCGTCGGGTACACTACGTGAAAATGAGGAGGCTTGTAGGTAAAATTTTCTAGTGATTGAGTTTTCTGTTAAAGAAAACTATTGAGATGGCAAATTGTCTGTCCGTCCGCACTTTTTCTGCCCGCCATCAGATCTTAAAAACTACTGAGGCTAGAGGGCTGCAAATTGGTATGTTGATCATCCACCCTCCAGTCATCAAACATACCAAATTGCAACCCTCTAGCCTCAGCAGTTTTTATTTTATTTAAAGTCAAATTTAGCCATGATCGTGCATCTGGCAACGCTATAGGATAGGCCACTACCGGGTCGTGGTTAAATGTTTCATGGGCCGCGGCTCATGCAGCATTATACGCTGTACAGAAAACTCGATTGCGCCGAAGAAACTTCGGCGCAGTTTTACCGCTAAATGACTTTCAAGCTAGTTGTTTGGTTGTTCCAACGCCCCTCCATCAAGTAGTGCTGAGTGTCGTAAGTTTGGCTTTTAATTTCATGACGGCTCAAGCATTGTTTTAGTAATGAGTGCGCGCGCGCGCGTGTGTACCCTGATAAATTTTGTTGTTAATTTCATCAAGGCACAAACACGGTTTTCCTAATGAGTGCGTCTAACCCCCCTCATTTTTATCAATTTATCACTTACGTTACTAGAACGGTTTTATTGATGAGTTTGTCTACCATCCTAATTTTTGTGCCTGGTTCAAGAGTGAAAGTTCTTTTTCTTTAATGAAAGCAGTATTACGTAGATGCTTTCTAATAGAAAGGAGTCATAAAAGGCGTACACCATTGTTTGGGCTGGATAGCACAGGGAAGCTTCTATTCATTTAAGGAGGGACGAAATGATTTTTTTTTTCTTTTTATCCCAGGAACTTTGGCATCTGTTGTCTCGACATTGTTCGTTGCCCGAGATGTCAGGAGGGAGGAATAATGAACTGGGGAATATCAGGAATGAGTCTCTCTCTCTCTCTCTCTCTCTCTCTCTCTCTCTCTCTCTCTCTCTCTCTCTCTCTCTCTCTCATAAAACTGGTGAATTCAAATGAACTTCTAAACTCTCTTTCCTCAGCTAAAACTGGTGAATCTCTCTCTCTCTCTCTCTCTCTCTCTCTCTCTCTCTCTCTCTCTCTCTCCATATAAGTGAACTTCTAACAACTCCAGCTCTCTCTCTCTCTCTCTCTCTCTCTCTCTCTCTCTCTCTCTCTCTCTCTCTCTCTCTCTCCACTATAACTGATGAATTCAAGTGAACTTCTGTCTTTCCTTGACAGACTCCAGCTTTCCTTGACAAACTC
>NC_089766.1:10266007-10283507 GCF_040412425.1 Macrobrachium rosenbergii
ATAAATTACTTTGTTAGAAGGGAAGGCGGGCTGGAATAATTACGATGCTTCCTAAATACGTGTGCCAGAGCCCATTCTGTTTAATTTGATTTTATTTATATCTTTTTTTTTCCAGCAGGTGGAAATAGCTATAGTCTACCCCGCGTATTTTCCTTTAAAAGGATTGAACGCTTTAATGCACTAGGGTTCGTTTCCGGAATTGGGCTGGATGTTAGAAATAACTTGTTGGTTTTTTTTTTGTGTGTGTGTTGCTGAATGTTTTTGTAATTGGGGTTTTGAATGGGATTTCTTCAAAGAACATTTTTTTTTTTTACTTTTTATTGAAAAGATTAAAGTTACATAATTTGCAATTACAATATTTCCATGGTTACAGTATACATCAACTCAGTATACATAGGCATTTCTTCACATAAGGACAATCCCTCTAAACTGACAATTTCCACATCTTACTTTCTTTACTTGCTACTCAAAAACATGAATTAATATACTCCTTTGTGAAATTTTTATTTATTCTTTCTTTGTAATTATTGCTTAATAGCCACCTGTCATAACAAAAATTTGCTCTTAACAAAGACATCCGTTCCCTCTTTCGTATAACGTTGCTTTTTCCTGACCCAAACAGCATATAAAAAACCGTACAATTAATACAGTGACACTATTACAATCCTTTTTTGTCCTATAATTGAAAATAAACATTAATGTATTTAAAATTTTTTTTTCTCTGTTTATGTTACAAGTATAAAATAAAAGAGAAAGTTGGGATGCTATATTGGTGCGTTTTAGGATGTAGTGGACTAATAATGAATTAATTTCATTTTTTTCTTGGTGCTCAATATTGATGGATTTAGGATGGAATGGGATAATAATGGTGTTATTTCATTTCTTTTCTTGGTGATTGACAAATTAAATCATTTATATATTTAGTTTTTTATTAATAGGTCTCTGTTTTGACATTGTTTTGCTTCTTAGATGTTTGAAGAACAGAAATCTAAATATCTAGTAAGTAAACGAAAAATGTAAAATTGATTATTATTATTATTATTATTATTATTATTATTATTATTATTATTATTATTATTATTAATCAAAATAAGAAAAATTGAAAAAATTAGCATTTGCCATAGAACATATAGTAAAACTGCTTTATATAAAAAAGTGAGAAGAGGACATTATTGTAACTTGAAAAACAAATAAATACCAGTCCGTGTACTGTGTAACCGCTCAAAGTCGGTGAACTAAGTGGAATATGGCACACAGTGACTTTCCCTCTTTAAAATGGACCGAGTCTCTGATACAAGCGGCGATGACAGAACCTCTGTTGCTGTGTTGTCTGCCGTGGAGGGCTGACAAAGAGAGAGAGAGAGAGAGAGAGAGAGAGAGAGAGAGAGAGAGAGAGAGAATCTGTTGCTTTGTTGTCTGCCGTGATCTGTTGCTGTGTTGTCTGCGATGATGCCCTGTTGTCTGAGAGAGAGAATATCTGTTGCTGTGTTGTCTGCGATGATGCCCTGACGAGAGAGAGAATATCTGTTGCTGTGTTGTCTGCGATGATGCCCTGACGAGAGAGAGAGAGAGAGAGAGAATATCTGAGATGCCCTGAGAGAGAGAGAGAGATCACTGTTGCTGTGTTTCTAGAGAGAGAATATCTGTTGCTGTGTTGTCTGCGATGATGCCCTGACGAGAGAGAATAGAAAAAATCTGTTGCTGTGTTGTCTGCGATGATGCCCTGACGAGAGAGAGATCTGTTGCTGTGTTGTCTGCGATGATGCGACGAGAGAGAGAGAGAGATGAAGAATATCTGTTGCTGTGTTGTCTGCGATGATGCCCTGACGAGAGAGAGAATATATCTGTTGCTGTGTTGTCTGCGATGATGCCCTGACGAGAGAGAGAGAGAGAGAGAGAGAGTTGCTGTGTTGTCTGCGATGATGCCCTGACGAGAGAGAGAGAGATAGAGAGAGAGAATATCTGTTGCTGTGTTGTCTGCTGATGCCCTGACGAGAGAGAAGCTGTTGCTGTGTTGTCTGATGATGCCCTGACAGAGAGAGAGAGAGAAAAAATATCTGTTGCTGTGTTGTCTGCGATGATGCTGTGAGAGAGAGATAGAGAGAGAGAATATCTGTTGCTGTGTTGTCTGAGATGCTGACGAGTTTGGCTGTGTTGTCTGCATGATGCCCTGACGAGAGAGAGAGATAGAGATAGAGAGAGAATATCTGTTGCTGTGTTGTCTGCGATGATGCCCTGACGAGAGAGAGAGAGAGAGAGAGAGAATATCTGTTGCTGTGTTGTCTGCGATGATGCCCTGACGAGAGAGAGAGAGAGAGAGAGAGAGAATATCTGTTGCTGTGTTGTCTGATGATGCCCTGGGACCAGAAGAGCGAACTGATGTCTTATGCCCTGACGAGAGTGTCTGTTGCCCGTCTGATTGCTGACGACAAGACAGACAGACAGTCTGCATCGTGTGGAAGAAAGAAAAAAATCATTTTCTGCCGTGACCACTGAGAGACGTATTCTTTGGGACCAGACCCATGCTTAGTCGGTGTCTGTCTTTCTGGTGCATGTTGGAAGGAAATCATTTTTTGACCACTAGACGTCTTTGCTTGCTTCTGCTGTTGAGTGAGTGCTTGCTTACTTTTGCTTGCTTGCTTTTACTTGCTCGAGATTCCTCGTCTCTTCACGTATTGGAAAGGGAGTCATGTCGGTTGGAGGTGGGGAGCGGGGGCGGTCAGGATGGGATGCGGTTGTAACAGATTTTTGGTTTCGTCTTTTCTGAAGATATGAGTCATTTCTTTCAAATGGACGGCCTTATTATTATTATTATTATTATCATTACTATCATTATTATTATTGTTATTGTTATTATTATTATTGGTAGTAGCGGTAGTAGTAATGTAATAGCAAAATGATGGACGTATTACTTGTAGTAGTTGTGAAAATATTAATGGTCATGATAGTAATCATAATGTTCATCCAAACTATAGTTATAAAAGACAGTGATAGGCTAAACGTATAATGAAACATCACAATATTACTCTTGATATGAATGATGACTTATGATAATCATAATTTCAAAAGAAATTTTAATAAACTAAGATTTTACATTATTATCAAATTACACAAAGTTCTCCCAACCCTCACATATAAATAAGGCTTAGCACAAATTTAGTTCGTGGAGCTAAGCCCCCCAGCGCCCCCCACGTAATTACGGAACTCTCTGGCACACCCGGAGTTGTTAAACGGAGTATTTAACTCTCGAGTTTTATGCAGATTCGTCCTCGGGAAATAGAAGAGTGAGCTTCCTGCTCCTCCTGTCAGTTGCGTGGTTTGGATTTTTATCAGGAGTTGGTTGAAAAAAAGTTTTTTTGAATGTTTTAATTTTTAATAAAAATTAAAAATTTTCAAACAGCAAAAAAATTTTTTTAATTAAAATTTTTTTCTTGCAGTTGTTTTGAAAGTTGAAATTTTTTTTCGGTTCAGAGTTGGTTAAAAAAGTTTTTTATATTTTTAAATATTATAAAAAATATTTTAAGCTACTGCAAGAAAAAATTTTGAATACATTTTTTCTGCCGTTGTTTGAAAGTTTTTTTTATTTTATTTTATTTTTTTATTTTTTTTTTTGCGGTTCTGTTGCGTTTTGCAACTCTACGATGGATTGGCCTGTGGAACGACGTCTTTTGAATGATGTGACTTTTGACCATAAAGATGAAAGCGAAATTAGTTCATTTTTTTACAACTGTGCGGTTAAAGATTTCACTGATGTTTTGTTTTGGTGACTTTTTTGTTATTTATTTCTCGTTTTAATATTCTTTTTAGATAGTCATAATAATTAATAAAATTTCGGATTCATTAGCTCAAATAATGATGTATCTTTGGATCATAAAGAAGAAAGTGAAGTGAGTTTTTTTTAATAACTGTTCGATTAAAGATTTCAGTGATGGTTTCGTTTTGGTGATTTTTTTATTTTTTCTCGTTTTAATACTTTTTTTAGATAGTCATAATAATTGATAAAATTTCGGATTTATTAGTTCAAATAATGATATATCTTCGGATCATAAAGATGAAAGTGAAATGAGTTTTTTTATAACTGTGTGGTTAAGGATTTTAGTGATAGTTTTTTGTGACTTTTTTTAGTTATTCTTTCTCGTTTGAATATTGTTTTTAGTCACAATAATTGATAAAATTTCTGATTTATTAGCTCAAATAATTATATATCTTTGGATCATAAAATGAAAGTGAAATGCGTTTTTAGTATTGATGTTAAATGATCACAATATTTGATAACATTTCGGATTTTTACCTCAAAGGGTAATTAATTTATTCTTCTAATTTTTTTATTTTTCTTTTAAGTGCTATTTTAAACAATCATATTTCACGATACCATTCTGACTTTCTACGAATTCTTTATTATTTATGGCACTAAATGGTCTTAATAGTTCCCCTTTTGATAGGACTCCCTAAATACCATGTATCCTTTCATCCTTCCGTCAACGATACCTAAGAGCCTGGAAGACTTTTGTCTTGTACTGATGTAACACTCGTTGATTGATTGTATGTTACTCCTTTAATACCATGTATCCTTCTATCCTCCTTTAAAACACAAAGGCTAATATAGCTGTGTAGTCCTGTGTAGAGTTAGTATTGATTGATTGATTATGAGTAACCTGGCATCGCAGCTTACGGTGTCAGTGACGTTTGTTGATTCGATGAATCACCTCAGCGATTCATCCACAGAATTTTTACATTGCTTTCTAGACCTGTTGCTGTTAAACTTTGTTGATTGAAAGATAAAAAGGTTTTGGTAAGTAGTATGGTATTAAATGACTGAAGATTAAGCTATGCAAATAATATTAAATTCGTGATTCCTGAATGTTATACATTTTTGAGGGAATTATCTTTTATTGAATAACTTCCATAAGGAAAATTGAGCAAGGCGCAACCGTAAAATGTTTCAGAATTTTCATATGTTAAAAAAGACAAAACGGAAAAAGTTACGCACCTTCGAAGAAAACAAGAGAATCACTATAACTTAAAACAAACAAGTAAAAATGCGCCGAAGCTTCTTCGCCGCCGTCGATTTTTCTATACATCTTATAATCAAGGCCACCGAAAATAGATCTATCTTTCGGTGGTCTCGGTATAATGCTGTATGAGCCATGGCCCATGAAACTCAAACACGGGCGTGTTGGCCTGTCCTATATCGTTGCCATAAGCACGATTATGGCTAACTTTAACCTTAAATAAAATAAAAACTACTGAGGCTAGAGGGCTGCAAATTGGTATGTTTGATGATTGGAGGGTGGATGATCAACAAACCAATTTTCAGCCTTCTAGCCTCAGTAGTTTTTAAGATCTGCGGGCGGACAGAAAAGTGCGGACGGACAGACAAAGCCGGCACAATAGTTTTCTTTTTAGGAAAAAAAAAAAAAACGCACACAAAAACTTGCATTTCGTTAATAAAGACGAGATGAGATCCTGCGAAAGAGGACGAAGGAAAAATGCGGAACAATGCGAAGGATATTCAAAGGCCTCGCAGGACCTTATAATGGGACGTAAGGTCATGCAATAAAGCGGCTCGTTGTGACCTCATATATTTTATGTCCCGGCCGAAGGATATTCATGGGAAAGTATCCTGATGTCCCTAACCCCAGTAGGAGTTTGGGGGTGGGGGCGGTCTTCGTGTCTGGTAAAAGAGGCCATGTCGTAAACCTCCATTGCATTTACTCTCTCTCTCTCTCTCTCTCTCTCTCTCTCTCTCTCTCTCTCTCTCTATATATATATATATATATATATATATATATATATATATATATATATACAGTATATATATATATATATATATATATATATATGTATGTATGCATACATACACATCATATATATGTATATATGTATACATATATGTGTATATATATGTATATATATATATTTATATATTATTTTGTATATATATAATTTATATATCTATATTTATATATATATATATATATATGTGTGTGTGTGTATGCATACATACATACATACATTTACATATAGCCTATTCTTTAAATTTTATTTTGACCGTTCATTCAAAGACTTCATTATCAAATAATGCTATTCATGGTCGCTGAAGCCGAGCGCGACGGATCAAAAAAATAACGGAAGGCTAAAAATACAATTCTCGAAATATGAAACTGTAGGAAATCTATGGTTGTCAAAATTTTTTTATGCGGAATATAAAAGGACCTCGCCCACGTTCCATTTCAGATTTTTGTACAGCTGACCCCATTTATTGCGACGTAAAAAACGAACGGTTATAGACGTGATGTTATTTTCTTTTTTTATTTATCTGTTTGCCACTTTTTTTTATTCGCGGATGCTTCAAGTTTGTTTGTTCAATGAACAATATGGTACAGAAGGGGTGGGCCCGGGGTTGGGGGGTGGCTGTCGGTATTTATGGGTGGGGAAGGGGAGGTGGACAGTCCGGCCGATGGGAGGGGGCTGGGGGGTCAGATACAGTAGTGCTTTATTATACTTTACGATGACGCCGAATATTTTCCATTTGTCTGTTCTGTTTATTGTGCAGTGTCTCTTTTATGGCGTAGCGGAATGTTTGTGTGTATTAGTCCTGTGTATGTTTATGTGTGTATGAATGTTTGATAGATTTTCCGCTTATGGCGTGATTCATTTTCCCCTCTTGTTTTATTTTTGTTCATAAAGTTAATTTTAGCGAAGCCAACATACTCAACAGAAGCGCTAACTTCGTGGCCCGTAGACTTACATAGAGTATGAATTGGTTTGTGAACTTGATTGTACATAATTTATTCAAGTTGGTGATTAGGTTACTTCTAAATCGTTTCTGTGTCATTGAGTTTCCATCTGGTTTGTGAACTTGATTGTACATAATTTATTCATATATTGGTGATTAGATTACTTCTAAATCGTTTCTGTATCAATGAGTTTCCATCTGTTATCTGATGGGTGTCATTGAATTTAATGTGTTATCTGATGGGGATGACGTAATAATATATATATATATATATATATATATATATATATATATATATATATATATATATATATATATATATATATATATATATATATATATGTAAAGAGAGAGAGAGAGAGAGAGAGGGAGAGAGAGATTATTTACACATATCAGTGGAGTTACTTTTATTTTCTGACAACGCCGAAACAAATCTGAGTCCAGCGGGTTGCATAATTGACAGATGATTTCACGCGATTGCCAGAGTCGAATCACCAAGGCAACGTAATTGATTGCCTAGAAATTCTTTGATCAAGAATAAAGTGAAATAATTGATATTAATTTCCCGCAGTCTTCTTCTTCGAAGAACCGTCACAAATAGCTGCCCAATTAATAGAGATTTTTATTGATTTTTTCTTTTATTCTCTTAGTAGTCTCACCTGGTAGCCATCGTAGTGGATAAGAGGAATTATGAATCAGTTTGTTGTTTTCCTTACTTAGTTATTGTTTTTGTTGTTGTTGTTGTTGTTGCTACACTAAGCCGTCTCACCGATTTTAGTTGTTTTTACTTCTTGTTGTTTATGGTGTTGTTGTGATTGCATTGGAGCATCAGTGTCTCCTGGTATTTTTGGCCCGTCGACGGAGCTGTGAGGTACAGGACTCTATCGCTATTTCGGGAGATCCAGGAGAGAGAGAGAGAGAGAGAGAGAGAGAGAGAGAGAGAGAGAAAAACTCCGTGTTTTTCCTCCAGTGTTTCTTATTTCGTCTCCACGCCTTTACGAATAGAAAATTTTATGTTTGCACTTGAGAGAGAGAGAGAGAGAGAGAGAGAGAGAGAGAGAGAGAGAGAGAGAGAGGGGTAAAAACTCCGTGTTTTTCCTCCAGTGTTTCTTATTTCGTCTCCACGCCTTTACGAATAGAAAATTTTATGTTTGCACTTGAGAGAAAAAAAAGAGAGAGAGAGAGAGAGAGAGAGAGAGAGAGAGAGAGAGAGAGAGAGAGAGAGAAGTAAAAACTCCGTGTTTTCCTCCAGTGTTTCTTATTTCGTCTCCACGCCTTTACGAATAGAAAATTTTATGTTTGCACTTGAGAGAAAAAGAGAGAGAGAGAGAGAGAGAGAAAACTCCGTGTTTTCCTCCAGTGTTTCTTATTTCGTCTCCACGCCTTTAGAATAGAAAATTTTATGTTTGCACTTGAGAGAGAGAGAGAGAGAGAGAGAGAGAGAGAATGGAATACAACATTAGTTTAAATTGGTTCTAACACCTAAACCTGAGAGAAGAGAGAGAGAGAGAGAGAGAGAGAGAGAGAGAGAGAGAGAGAGAGAGAGAGAGAATTCAATAGGGCAGTAATTTAAATTGATTTTGAAACCTAATCCTTAGAGAGAGAGAGAATTGAATAAGGCAATAGCTGAAATTGGTTCTAATACCTAATCATGAGAGAGAGAGAGAGAGAATTGAATAATGCAATAGTTTAAATTAGTTCTAACACCTAAACCTGAGAGAGAGAGAGAGAGAGAGAGAGAGAGAGAGAGAGAGAGAGAGAGAGAGAGAGAGAGAGAGAGTTCTAAAAACTCCCGAGCACAAAAGCCAGCAGCAGCCCCGTGTGTGTGTGTGGCGGCGACGAGGATTTTAGTATGCAGAGTGGAATCCTTCCGGATTAAAAGGCGCTTTTGTTCTCCTGGTGACTTCGGCGGGGAGGGATATATATATATATATATGTGTGTGTGCCCACGGCAGCAGAGATATGAAAGAAAACAAAAACAAAAAAAGACGAGAGAGATTGTAAAATATGAAAGAAACAAAAAAGAAATGTAGGAAATTGTGCGATTTATTTGAAACTGATTTGTTGAAAAGTCTGGCGACTTCGGTGTCAGCGCCTCGTGGAAGGGATGGTGGCTACTCCGGTCTCGAGCAGGTAATTTGAATATTGGCAAACAGGTCGCAAGGTGTGCCAACAGTGGAAGGACCTTATAGATGCCACCAAAGGGGGTATTCGCGAGACGTGTGTAAATACTGAGGGTAAATATTACTCCCCTTGCAGTGCGTATGCTAATCAGGTGTATGTGTGTGTAAGAGAATTCTAATCGTTTAAACTGGGCTCATTTTACTTTTCGTCACTGCATTTTTCTTTTTTTTTCAGAATTTATAATTGGAAAGACCTCCTCAAACGAATGTTATTGACAAGTGACAATTGGTATTGTTATTTTAAGTGGCAATTCTTCCGCCCGAGGTGCGCGCGCGTGAGAAATATATTATCAGTTATTGGATATTTGCTCCAGGAAGTTGCTGCCTTGTCTTTAGGTAAATGGGTTCTTGTTATTTAAAATGGACGAGGCGACTCCGGGAAAAGTCCCCCCCTCCTCCCCCTCCTCCTCCAACTAAGGAGGAAGTCCATTGTCCTCCTCCTCCTCCAACTTAGTTGGAAGTTGCTGCATTGTCCTCCTGTTCCTCCTCCTCCTCCTCCTCCTCCAACTGAATAGGAAGTTTCTGCCTCCTCCTCCTCCTCCTCCTCCTCCTCGTCCTCCTCCTCCTCCAACTAAGTTGGGAGTTGCTGCATTCCCCTCCTCCTCCAACTAGGTTGGAATTTGCTGCATTCCCCTCCTCCTCCAACTAAGTTGGAATTTGCTGCATTCCCCTCCTCCTCCAACTAAGTTGGAATTTGTTGCATTCCCCTCCTCCTCCAACTAAGTTGGAATATGCTGCATTCCCCTCCTCCTCCAACTAAGTTGGAATATGCTGCATTCCCCTCCTCCTCCAACTAAGTTGGGGTTTGCTGTATTGTCCTGCTCCTGCTCCTCCTCCTCCTC
The DNA here is from genome assembly GCF_040412425.1 of Macrobrachium rosenbergii. Taxonomy (NCBI): domain Eukaryota; kingdom Metazoa; phylum Arthropoda; class Malacostraca; order Decapoda; family Palaemonidae; genus Macrobrachium; species Macrobrachium rosenbergii. Next base: position 10,275,772 of record NC_089766.1, read on the forward strand.
CAACTAAGGTGGAAGTGCATTGTCCTCCTCCTCCAACTAAGTTGGGGTTTGCTTGCTGCCTCCCCTCCTCCTCCTCCTCCTCCTCCTCCTCCTCCTCCTCCTCCTCCTCCTCCTCCTCCTCCAACTGTGTTGGAAGTTGCTGCCTCTTCCTCTTCCTCCTCCTGCTCCTCTTCCTGCTCCAACTAAGACATAACCCCCACTTTTTCGAAGGCCCCCCCAGACCAGACCAACTTAGCACCTGATTTTAGCTGCGAGTTAAAAATATCCTTATGATCCCAAATGAATTCTTTCCTCTTTGGAATACATTAACCGAAATCCTTTATTCTTAAGAGTTTCAGCCTTTCCTTCAATGCATAACCCTCTTATTTCGTCCCTGCTCGTATAATGGTGTGTATGTGTGTGTCCTTCAGCAGGAATATTGCACAGCTTGCACATGCACTTTGCTTTTGGTCCCCTGTTATTATTATTTTCTGTGGCAATACAATGGGATTCTTCTTCCTGCAAGAACTTATTCTTGGCCGAATGCTGAAGTGTCATTATACACCGGAGTATCATTATACGCCGTGGCTTTTTATTAGCGCGATTGCAGCTTCGGTTTCGTTTCATAACTGCAAATGGTAAGGTGAGGTCTTCATTGTTGGTGCATTCTGAAAAGCATTAAGGTTTGGTGTATGCGAATAGATTACAGTTTGCTTGTGAAAATTTCATTTTTTTACGTCATTATCTTTGATTCGAAAGCCTAGGTTCTTTACTTATATAAGAAGTGCTTGTAAGAATATATTTTCAGTAATCTTCCTTGATTCAAGAGCCCCCTTTTTTTTTTTTTTTTTTTTTTTGTCTGTATAAAAAATCTAAATCGTATAATATTCTGTTCGTTGTGAGAATGTCCTGGAAATGATGATTGATAATTTGTGTAATCTCTGAAGAATTTCTGAGTTCTATTTGGAAAAAATAGATTCTGTTACATTCTCACTTTGTAATTTGAACAACATTTTGCCAGATAATTTTATTAGGGAAAGTATAGATAATAAAATCTGCAGTTTGATTGTAGTACGATTTAAAGTGTTAAAAATGAATTATAGGATACAAAATTATGGATACACACACACACACACACACACACACACACACACACATATATATATATATATATATATATATATATATATATATATATATATATATATATATGTATGTATGTATGTATGTATAGGATAGATAGGTATATTGACAGATAGATAGTACAATACTTGTAGTTTTAATTCAGAATACAAACCAACACTCAGGAATACTAGATGGTAGAGTGCATGTCATATCATATCTCACACTTTACCATTATTGTTTCCGTGTTTCCAAAAATGGGTTTAAAATAAACGACAAATTCTGAGCTCTTTTTTTTCCTTGTAATTCCATGTGTGTCAGTCATACCAAATGGGAGCGATAATACCTGGCCTTAAATTTGAAAAAAGAGAAGGAGCAACATTATCCCTTTTTGGACGCCGATAAAGGAATGAAATTCAGATGGCCCCCTGAGGTAAGGGAGGTAGGGAAAGGAATTCAATTTTCGACCTTATTCCAGGGACGCGTTAGCATCAGAATTCGGCGGATGTATGGGAAGAGGAATATCTTTCCCTCTTTCAGACAATCCCAAATTGCTTTTCAATTTAAGGATGGGGAATCATCGGAATTGGAGAGAATTAGGAGGGGAAAAGGGGGAAAAAGGTTTTGAGTCTTTGGTTTTTGTATTTTGTTTTATTTTTATTGTTGTAATTTTTCTTTTCGTTGTATTTTTTGTTATTTTGCCGTTAAATGTTTCATGCTGTTTAGTATTAGCTCTGTAACCTTTCATTGTCAAGATTACTCATTAGTAGAAATTCATATATCTTTACTATAATGATCGAGAGCTCTTTCGTTTACGCATGCGCCCCTCTGTTTTCTTTGAATGAACGCATACTCACTTAGGTACTCATGTATTCGTGTTTGTATTTATATATATATATATATATATATATATATATATATATATATATATATATATATATATATATATAATATTATAATATATATATATATGTGTGTGTGTATATATGTATGTAGACTTCGTTAAAATACCTTTAAATACACTTTTCTACTTTGAATCTCTTCCGTATAGATAAGCTGGTTATAGTATTCATGTTTAAGGTTACTTAAATAATTAAACATCACAATTTCCTGAAGGCAAACCTGGAACATTCTAAATATTCAGAATGTTCCTGGTTTGCTTTCAGGAAATTTTGATGTTTAATTATTTATATACTTTTTTAACAGTATCTTGTTATGCTTTTGTTAATTTCATGTGTTTTTAATCTCTCTTTCTCTCTCTTTTTCTCCACGTGGGCATTCTTATTTTCCAAGTCTGGCTTTCTCGTTAGGGGTATCTGCTTATCAATAGTACTATTGTTAATAATAGAAATAAAAATAACAGTAATGCAGATGAAAGAGGTTTGAAACCGGGTGACGTAATTGTTACATTTATTGCATTATGCTGATGCAACAGAGATCAATGCGTGAACTTGCATTGAATGCAGTTGCAGACTCACTTTTCCGCCCCAAACAAAAGTGTTTTGCAACGTTGCTAGAAAGTCATTATCATGATTGTTTTGTTAACATTGTTCCCGTTTTAAAACATGTATTATTCTTTTGGGTGTTTTTGTACGTTCGTGAAAAATGTAGGATGGACTGTATTGCTTCATGTCCGAGACGAAGGTGAATTGTAATAGTACTGTAATAAACAACGCCTGATGGAAGTAAATGATCAATTCTGGGTTTATTGTGTTTCTGATTGTTTTTATTATTTTTTTCTCCAGTTTTTCTTATTTCATCTCCGCGCTTCTACGAATCGAGACTTTATTGTTTTTACTTGAGAGAGAGAGAGAGAGAGAGAGAGAGAGAGAGAGAGAGAGATCAAGCAAGCATATGGGACAAACCAAGAATTGAAATTGGTCCTAACACCTAATTATGCAAAAACAGATAGATAAAGAGAGAGAGAGAGAGAGAGAGAGAGAGAGAGAGAGAGAGAGAGAGAGAGAACACCTAATTATGAGAGAATTTAAATTGGTATTAACACCTAATTATGCAAGAGAGAGAGAGAGAGAGAATTTAAATTGGTCCTAACACCTAATTAAAAACAGAGAGAGAGAGAGAGAGAGAGAGAGAGAGAGAGAGAGAGAGGAGAGAACATTAGGTATCCATATGTGTTTATCCCAGGTAGTAGGAGCGAGACGAAGGAAGTAGATTGTTTCCCAAATAGAAATGATGTACTTTTCAGATTCTTTTTCTCTCTATGTGACAAAGTTTTCTTTTTATCCCAAGTGTTGTCAATGATGAAGTGGTACTGAACGTATTCTCTTTCTTTGCAGGTTAGTGTTGCTGACATTGCACGATTTTATTTGACACCCTGGAGCGAAGGTAAATACTCTTACCATTTTTTCCCGTTTGTGTTTCATGATATTACAGCCGGATTTTGTGTTTCAGTGATAGAATTTAACTTTGATTTGTGGAAACGTGTAACAGGAAATACTGAATAATGGGAAACTATGTAAGTCTTTATAGTCGAAGGAAAGTAACAGTATTTAACAATTAGGGAGGCATATTTCATCAATTGTTTGAGAAGTTAAATTAAGGGTACCTTGACTAGGAATGGTAGAGATATTTAATTATTTAAAATTATTTTAATACTAAGGCATAGAATAATTTAACTAGTTATATCTGTCATGCTTAATTGATATGGAAAACCATGATAAAGAATAATGCTAAATAAGGACTCAAGAAGTCGTATTGATAAAATCTTTGTTAATTATCTAACTGTTTTCCACACTGACGAACCTACAGTAAACAAATATAGACAAAAAGACAGCGATGTGAACGAAGCATATTGTTGTAATCTTTGTTGAATAAGCATTCAAGAAGCCTTATTAACAAACAATTTGTTAATTTCTTTAACTTGTTAATTTTATAACTATTTTCCACGCTGGTAATCCTAAACTTACAAACCCCAAAAGGTAGCGGTGTGAACGAAGCATATTGTTTTAATCTTTGTTAAATAAGCACTCAAGAAGCCTTATTAACAAACAATTTGTTAATTTCATTAACTTGTTAATTTTTACTATTTTCCGCGCTGACGAACCTAAAGTAACAAACAGCATAAGGTAGCGAAGTGAACGAAGCCTATCTTTTTTTAATCTTGGTTAAATAAACACTCAAGAAGTCTTATTAACAAACAATTTGTTAATTTCATTAAATTATTAATTGTATAACTACTTTCCACGCTGGTTAAACCTAAAACTAACAAACAACATAAGGTAGCGAAGTGAACGAAGCTTATCTTTTTTTAACCTTTGTTAAATAAGCACTCAAGAAGCCTTATTAACAAAAAGTTTGTTAATTTCATTAACTTGTTAATTTTGTAACTATTTCCCACGCAGACGAACCTAAACTAACAAACAGCATAAGGTAGCGAAGTGAACGAAGCCTATCTTTTTTTAATCTTTGTTAAATAAGCACTGAAGAAGTCTTATTAACAAAAAATATGTTAATTTCGTTAACTTGTTAATTTTGTAATTATTTTCCACGCTGGTAAACGTAAACTAACAAACAGCAAAAGGTAGCGATGTGAACTAAGCATATTTTTAATCTTTGTTAAATAAACACTCAAGAAGTTTTATTAACAAACAATTTGTTAATTTCATTAACTTGTTAATTTTATAACTATTTTCCACGCTGGTAAACCTAAACTTACAAACCCCAAAAAGTAGCGATGTGAACGAAGCGTATTGTTTTAGTCTTTGTTAAATAAGCACTCAAGAAGCCTTATTAACAAAAAATTTATTAATTTCATTAACTTGTTAATTTTGTAACTATTTCCCAGGCAGACGAACCTAAACTAACAAACAACATAAGGTAGCGAAGTGAACGAAGCCTATCTTTTTTTAATCTTGGTTAAATAAGCACTCGAGAAGCCTTATTAACAAACAATATGTTAATTTCATTAACTCGTTAATTTTATAACTATTTTCCACGCTGGTAGACCTAAAACTAACAAACAGCATAAGGTAGCGAAGTGAACGAAACATATCTTTTTTTAAGCTCTTTAAAGGGACGGTATTGCGACCTCTTCCATAAATACAGTATATTCGACGTCCATGTTTATTTATATATCGCGGCCTCAGTGTGTTGTTGCTCACGAATCTCATGTTTATGCTCTCTGATTATACGGCTGTGCTTTTGGGAAACTCGCGTATACGGCATTCAAATCTTTGGATGCGTTTTCAGATATCATATTTCACGTATTTCATTGTTTTTTTATTACTATCGTTTGCATTTTGGGGCGCTGGCTGTTGTATGCATGTTTTATATTGTGTTCTGAGTTGTGTTCTGTTGTTTTTATTTGATGTAAATTTTTTTTGCTTTGATGGAAAGGCGCGTTTCAGGTAGTTATGAATGAATTGCAAATGCCGTTATTTCCCCCCACCCCCCCCAGTGACTTACCGTATAGGTTACTTGGGTTTTTTACCATTTTTGTCATTTATAATTTCCAATACTCTGCAAGGGATCTCTCTCTCTCTCTCTCTCTCTCTCTCTCCTTCCGGGTAATCCATGAGTCGCCATGTAAATGAGCGAGAATCTTTTCCATTTTATCACTTTTTACCGGCAAATACTCTACAAGCCATTCTCTCTCTCTCTCTCTCTCTCTCTCTCTCTCTCTCTCTCTCTCTCTCTCTCTCTCTCTCTCTCTCTAGTAAATCCATGAGTCACATTGTGAATGACTTAGATTCTTTTTGTCATTTCATACTCTCAAATACTCTGCGAGGAATTTCTCTCTCTCTCTCTCTCTCTCTCTCTCTCTCTCTCTCTCTCTCTCTCTCTCTCTCTCTCTCTTTTTGCCAAAATCCATGACTTACCTTGTAAATGCCTAAGATTGTTTTCCATTTTTATCGCTTTATACTTTCGAATACTCTGCAAAGAATCTCTCTCTCTCTCTCTCTCTCTCTCTCTCTCTCTCTCTCTCTCTCTCTCTCTCTCTCTCTCTGCCGGTAAATCCATGACTCACCTTATAAATGACTTACATTTTTTCAATTTTTTATCATTTTATACTTTCAAATACTCTACAACAAAGACTCTCTCTCTCTCTCTCTCTCTCTCTCTCTCTCTCTCTCTCTCTCTCTCTCTCTCTCTCTCTCTCTGTTGTCATATTCATTTCGAAAGCTCAACTTTAGGGAAGTATGGATTGCATAGTTGAGTTGCCGTCACAGATGGGCAGAATACGTTATGAGTCCCGTCTGTCATTCACCTTTTTCTAGGGAATGCATGGATGTGCTTATTTGCATGTGTGTCCATGTGTGTACGTGTGTGTGTGTCTGTGTGTAAGCAGAAGTATACATAAGTATATTTTAAATTATGTTTTAAATTAATAAGACGAACAGAAAAAAACTGTGTATAAAATATATATATATATATATATATATATATATATATATATATATATATATATATATATATATATATATATATATATATATATATATATATATATATATATCTGTTTTCGATCAGTTAGTTGTATAGAAAGGTTGTACCTTATATGGATATTTGTCATAATTTCCCTATTCTTTCTTCCATGTTATTTTATTTGTCACATTGCCTATTATTATTATTATTATTATTATTATTATTATTATTATTATTATTATTATTATTATTATTATTTAAATAGAAGGAGACACTTCCTGCGGCGGGTGTTAGTGAAAAGAATTGGTTCAGCGGTATTACCTTTATACATAGTTTTTTTCTGTTCGTCTTATTAATATTGTTATCATTATCCTCACATTCACATACAGCAATGCAAATTGGGCATAGGCTTTTGAGAGAGAGAGAGAGAGAGAGAGAGAGAGAGAGAGAGAGAGAGAGAGAGAGAGAGAGAGAGAGAAATCAAATGAAAGCGACAAATAAACAAAAACAATAAAAAATATATATAAATGTGTATCGTTTTAAAATAGCATTCCATTCCCCTCTTAAACTAATGAGCATTTCAACCGGTTGGCGACACCTCAACTTTCATGCTTACTTGGTGAGTGTGATTTGTTTAGTGTGGCTGAAAAATTGAAGTGAAACCGATATGACTTTATTTCGTTAGTTCATTATTTCGCTGTAGTGTAATTAATGGTCTTGTGATTTACTGGACGTGAAAATTTGCATATTCAACGTTAACTTCTTTTAAAGGATTTTGTAATTTTCACTCTCTCTCTCTCTCTCTCTCTCTCTCTCTCTCTCTCTCTCTCTCTCTCTCTCTCTCTCTCTCACACACACACACACACACACACACACACACACACACACACTTTTTAGGCCTCTCTCCACACGTGCAAACATATTAGGAAACAAATAGTCTAGTTATATGAGGAAATAGATAACAGTTTGCAAATGCTTTAACACTTCCAGCATTCCTGTTGAATATGGAAAGTTAGTTGACGTTATAAATGGGCGAAATAGTTGCGAAGTTAATCTTGAAGGGGTCTTGCCAAGTGAATTTGCAGTAAATAGTGGAGTGCTGCAAGGTAATGATGTTTCACCTTTGCTGTTTGCCCTTCTCATAGGACTTATAATGAAAAAGGTGGACGGAGACGGAAGATGAGCGTTAGATTGGAGTAACGACAGAAAGTTGACACACTTAGGATATGTAGATAATGCTGTTTTAATTA
>NC_089766.1:10288507-10296007 GCF_040412425.1 Macrobrachium rosenbergii
TATGAGAGAGAGAGGGGGATAGAACTTTATACATATGCTTTCGATTCATATGCTTTCATAATCGATTTATAAAAGAGAGAGAGAGAGAGAGAGAGAGAGAGAGAGAGAGAGAGAGAGAGGTATGCTTATCGGTTAATGAGTGGTGGATAGAAAGAGAGAGAGTGAGAGTTAGAGAGACTGGGGGAGAATTTTATACATATGCTTACATAATCGTTTTATGTGAGAGAGAGAGAAGCAAATGACCTCATCCAGGGAATGATGGGATTCCTTTGCACACATCAAACTTTGCACAACCGGCCATTCCAGTAGTAAGCGAGACTCTTCTCTATCTGAAACTGGTTTTGCTGAGACGAACGATAAAGGAGAGAGAGAGAGAGAGAGAGAGAGAGAGAGAGAGAGAGAGAGAGAGGAGAGGTGGGGTGAGGGGGTAGAGGGTCACTCCTATTGAACGCGGCAGCAGGATATGCTTCCTTACGTTTTGATAGGATGTAACTCAGGGATATGCCGAAAGTATGTTGCTTTTAACCTGACTGACCTCATGGCTGGAAGAGGACTTTCACGTGTCAGTTTAACTTCCTTATTAAATCCTTCAGTCTGTGTGTACGGTGTCAGGTTTTATGTTACACATATACATATATACATATATATATATATATATATATATATATATATATATATATATATATATATATATATATATATATATGTAGATATATATATATATATATATATATACATATACATATATGTAAATATGTAAATATATATATATATAATTTTATATCATTGTAATTTATATATATATATATACATAATTTTGTACATAAATACAAATACATACATATACAAATATATATATTGTATGTGTATGTGTGTACAGTATGTATGTATGAATTTATGTATGTATGTAAACAAGATTGCAACGAGAAAATGAAGCTATGTCACAGCAATCCACAACTGGTAGCACACATGATGATACGTCAAGACTTCAACGACAAGTAAGGTTGTACCCAATTCCTGAAGTATAATGCGTTTAAAGCCCTGAAACATCCTGAAAAATCTTCTGAAATCCGCCAGTTCAGTTCTCCAGTTCAGCTCGCATTCGCTGCTATGACTGCCTGAACCTGAAGACCCCGTAGGGGGGTAGAGCCGTCAGTGTACTTTATGCGGTGGACTGTAGGCATTACTTTAGGTTCTTTGCAGCGTCTCTTTGGCCCCTAGCTGCAACCCCTTTCATTCCTATTGCTCTCCTAACAATTGTTTCATAGTGCAACTGCTTTGAGGTTTTCCTCCTGCTACACCTTTCAAACCCTCTAACTGTCAATTTCCGTTTCAGCTCTGAATGATCTCATAGGTCCTAGTGCTGGACCTTTGGCCTAAATTCTGTATTCTATTCTATTCTGAACCTGAAGACTGCTGCTGCAAGATTAAGGAGGAGATATCATGGACCCGTCATTCAGAGTGATTGATGGGAGGCGGTTTTGTCAGTGGCTGGGTATTCGTCGAAGAAGGAAGAATGATAATGTTACGATTTTCATGGCGCTTTCAAAGTTTTTGTTTCATGGCGTCGGGACGTATTGGTAGGAGGTGGTTCCTTTTCCTTGTCTTCTGTCTATTTCGTGTGAGGTTGTCGTCCCTTGGTTGATATTTCTTATTGGATGTAGTTTCACATTTTGTGGCGTTTGTGAAGTTTTAGGTTTTATCTAGTGGTCCTTGTCAGGGTATTTTATTTTGGGCTGACAAATAACTGTGATGGCTCAAGTTCATCACAGCTGTGACTGTTTATTTTATTAAACATAAAAATAAATTCAGTTCAGTAATCCTTGCTTATTATATTATGAAAATTGCGTCTCATGTCCCTTTAACGAAGGCCATTTTAACCAGAGAAGGATATACAGTGATTTTGTTTGAAAGTAGAAACGAGCAATGATTGAGCTGCTTGACTCTTGATTTCCCAATTTTTTCAGAAAACCACCAGTCCAGTTTCCATAGGCTAGGATAGGATAAACAGCGGATGAAAAGAGATAAAGAGATGAGGAGGGAGGTCGAAACTGGGTTGGAAAATTAAATGCAGTATGAGGAAGAGAGACTGGGGCAAACCCAAACGCTACCAGCGATAATACGAGGAAGCGGTGTTACTGATGAGTATGGTATATTCTCTTGATGGAAAAAGGACCCTCCCCCGAAATTTTATTATTCATTCATTCATTTTTATTATAAATTATTTATTCAGGTTTGCTTAACGTGCTTGCAGGACAATTGATTTTTTTTATTAATTAGTTAACTCATTCATTCATTTTATTATCATTTATATTTAGACAATTAAATTTGCGTAAGGTGCTAGCGGCATGTAACTATTGACTTTACGAGGCCAGGTGAACGATGATGATTGCAAATAAAAAATATAATCATGCTGTTGGCATCACCTGTACAATAAGAAAACAATTGTGTCCAGTAAACTATCTCCTATTAACTCCCAGTTGCTTCATCATTATCATAGATTCTTTCCCCCCTTTTCTCTTTTGAACCATTCATCGCTACACCTCACCCTCAGGCGAATGTTGAGACGAATGCGCAGGCCCCTTTCATCACCCTTTTTCAAAACGGGCCCAGGTGACAGGCAAGTAAATTGCTTCCTTTAATGTCAACAAGACTCCCGTGGGTCGAAGAAAGGAAAATGATTAAGGATGTGAAGACTTATTTCTTTTATTCCTGTTATTGCCCCGCTTTGGTTCTCCGTTCCGGTTTGTAAATGGCTGTAGAAAGAGAACCCGTGTTTATCTGCCTTTTTTTCTTTCACAACGTATCAACGCCGACCTCCTCCTCCTCCTCCTCCTCCTCCTCCTCCTCCTCCTCCTCCTCCTCCTCCTCCTCCTCCTCCTCCTCCTCCTCTCCCGGCCGTGGCGGCTTCCGTATTGTTTACCATTTTCCGAAGTATTTACGTAGAATTGTTTACATTCTTAGACAAAGCATTAAGGGTTTTTTTTTCCTCTCTCTCTCTCTCTCTCTCTTTTCTCTCTCTCTCTCTCACACACCTTCCGTCTCCCCCCTTCTCTCTCTCTCTCTCTCTCTCTCTCTCTCTCTCTCTCTCTCTCTCTCTCTCTCACACACACACACACACACACACACACACACACACACACACACACGTCCATCTCCTGTCTGCCCCCTTCTCTCTCTCTCTCTCTCTCTCTCTCTCTCTCTCTCTCTCTCTCTCTCTCTCTCTCTCACATGTCTCCTACTCTCTCTCTCTCTCTCTCTCTCTCTCTCTCTCTCTCCACATGTGTTTACATTACCCATACCATACCAGGCTCACTCTTCAGGCACTCTCGCTCTCCCCCTATTCCTTCAATCCCACCCCCTCCCACTCCCTACACTCCCGAGTGGTTGCTTAGATACTGAAATTATGTTGATCTTGTAGTGCTCTCCTATAGGGTCCAATTTCCTATACCCGAACCTGCTTTCATCAACCTTGTGGACTCTGGACCCACCCTCCACCCCCCTCCTGCCTCTCTTAAGTTGTTTATGGCACTTTTTTCAAGTGTGCCGAGATTCCTAAATAGTCCTCTTGAAAATTAGGTTATTATTCTCCCCTTTAATCTCAATTACACATCTGGGGAAGTGTTTAAAGGCTCTTGATTTTTCGGTCTGAACAATGCTTTTTTTTTTTTTTTTTTGTGCTGCCTACGTCAGCGGTAGAAGGAACGTTATTACATTCTTTTTTTTTTTTTGTGTACTATTCTCTATAGAATGGAACATTATTTTTTGTATATAGTCCCGTATACAGAAACTTTGTTTCATTACAACCCTCTGAAGTTATATATATACTAAGTATATCAAACAGAAATACATTTTCACACGTCGTAATCCCGTTTCTTGTTTGAAGAAATGCGTAAATGAAATAGATTTTTATGCGTAAGTTTCCGACTCTATTTCACAAACGTCGTCTAGATCCACAGTGTAAAAAAATGTTGGAACCTATTTACATTATTCAAATGTACTTCGACATTCCGATTTCACAAACTTTTGATTATGTAAAAATTTCACTAATACTGTTTGACGAACGATATATTCCAATTTTTTAAACAACGTCTCCTATATTTCTTGTTTATTTTTGACGTTTAGCCTCGGAGGAGTTTTCGAAACATTGACGCCGCATGTAAACACCGTGTGTTTACGTAAAGGCTCCCCGAGGCCAAGATATGGTAATATTGATAGCCCCGCCGTATTTTTCAACCAAACGCTCTCTGAAGGAGCCGTGTGACGGTGCAGTCCGGGTTCCGAGTATTAGGCCGGGCCTCTGTGGAAACTGAATTAAAAGAGTTCCAAATGTTTAGTTTGTTTTTTGAATTCTGTTGAGGATTGATGGTAAGGCGGGGTAGGGGGTTCTGTAGTCTTTTTTTTTTTTTTTCCTCTCCAGCTGATACCTTCTGTAAGGCTAATCGTGATTGGCTTAAACTCATACACAGCAGCCGCCATTGGTTGCAGAGATATATGCTGTGTTTATAAGTTTTATATATTAGCCCCGTAGGGGGATAGTGCCGACAGTGCACCTCATGCGGTGCACTGCAGGCATTACTGAAGGGTCTTTGCAGCGTGCTCCGGCACCTAGCTGCACCTGCTTTCATCCCTTTTACTGTACCTCTGTTCATATTCTCTTTCTTCCATCTTACTATCCACCCTCTCTAACAATTGATTCAGTGCAACTGCTCTGAGGTTTTCCTCCTGTTACACCTTTCAAGCGTTTAGCGTTTTAGCGCTGAATGGCCTTAGTTTCCCCAGTGCTTGGCATGTATGCCTAAAATCTATGTAAATCAGTCAATCAAATTATATACTAGATCGTTTTTTTTTTTTATCCATTTATACAATTATATAGATATACGTACTGCCCTTTTGCCCTATGTCTTACTTGTGCATGCTCTCTCTCTCTCTCTCTCTCTCTCTCTCTCTCTCTCTCTCTCTCTCTCTCTCTCTCTCTCTATATATATATATATATATATATATATATATATATATATATATATATATATATATATATATATATATATATATATATATATATATATATATATATATATGAAATTTTTATCATGATTTATATACAATCATGAAGCTACAAATGTCGCTTATGTATCCACGCTATATTATATATCTGTTGGAGATTGTCGAAAAAGAATTTATATAAGTGATAAATGAGACTCTCTCTCTCTCTCTCTCTCTCTCTCTCTCTCTCTCTCTCTCTCTCTCTCTCTCTCTCTCTCTCTCTCTCTCAGAGACCAGCCTTACAGAACGTTACTTCCCTGACTTCAAAGGCTGCCACTGCCAAGTGATCAAAATAACACCGAAATATATATATAAAGGAATATATAAAATATATATAGGCCTTTTTCCTAGCCAGTCAACCATATATCCTTCAGATTATCAGTGAATTTAAAGTACCGATCGTCGGGTGAACGACACTGGAGAGAGAGAGAGAGAGAGAGAGAGAGAGAGAGAGAGAGAGAGAGAGAGAGAGAGAGAGAGAGAGAGAATAGTCGTCCTGACGTTAGTTGAATGAAAGAGGTAGACAAGACGGAGAGAGAGAGAGAGAGAGAGAGAGAGAGAGAATAGCCTGATGGAAGGGAAGTCAGAGAGAGAGAGGCCTGATGGAAGAAGTCAGAGAGAGAGAGAGAGAGAGAGAGAGTAGAAAGAGGTAGTGAAGACGAAAAGAGAGAGAGAGAGAGAGAAAGAATGGGGGTGATTGGGGGTGGGGTAGGAGGCAGAGAAGACGAAAAAACAGAGGGGGAGAGAGAGGGTAGGGGTTGAAGGTAGGGTAGAAGGAGGAGGAGGAGGCAGCCTTTCACAGAAAAGGGGGAAAAATAAATTCGACGGGGAAAAAAATTGTCCTTAATGTGACAGAGGTTCTTAAAAGGCTGTTAAATAGACTTGGAATGGAGTGTCACGTTCCAAAGGTAGTGTCGAGGGAAATTGAGTTTTCCCTGGTTTTTGTAATTTTTACCCAGCGTCCAAATAAGGGTCTAAATTTTTTGTGTTTGCTTGTTTGTTGGGTAGCCTACCACTTATAGCTATGTTTACTGGTTCTTTGTATTTTTTTTTTTGGGGCGGCTGGGGTCTAGAGCATGTCTTTGAGGAATTATTAGTGGCCCTAAGAGTCATTTTATCTAGTGGAATGATGTGAGGAAATATTTCAGAATTTTTATCCCATGTAACTAATTTTTTTTTTATCATGAATCTCAGTCCAGATAATAATTCCTGTAAATGTCTTATTAAATATTTCAAGTTTTGCTTTTGTGATATGCTCTGAGAATACTTATTTTCGGCAAATATCAAAAGCATCGAACAGGAGATGGGTTTCAATTCTATATAACTTTGGCTGTACGATTGCCTGGCTCCCTGAGGTTCTAAGTGACCCCTTAATTCTTTTGTAAATTGATTTTCTTTACAACCGGAAATAATTTGAATGCCATATTTGCATATACTTCTTCATTACAAACCTCCATTAACGACCTTTGTAACTAAGTTTCTTAAGTTTCTTTTCTTCCCTTTAAGTGGATATAACTTATTTTCATCCTTGCAGATTGGAGGCATAGTATTTTGTCCACCAAAAAATTACTTTCATCGACTATACATTTCTTCATCAGATTCATCTCAAAGGTATTCAGGTACACCACAACTCAGTTATTACTCTCTGACCTCCTTAGAGTTTTCTTCAGGTGAGGACTACCGATAACTCTCCTCTGAAATTCATTGGGCATTCCTGAACTTATTTCAGAAAGATTATCGGAGAAACCGAAATGTAATCTACTTGAGTTTGTGTTTTAGTCTAGTCTCAGAAAATATGTGAGCATTAATCTTATTGTTTCAACTAATTTGATGTTATTCCAGAGTTCTGAAACTCTCGCTCTTTTAGCTACCTTACTGTTTTTTGTTCCGAATTGTTGCATCACTTAGCTCTTGAGTCTAAGTTACCATTCTTACTGGCTAGGGAGGAGGAGAATATGCTAGCAAAGGCTTGGTTGAATCCTGAGCGACAACTTTCACAACAAAACAACAACAACAACTGCTTAACATTAAGAGTTCTGCAAGTGTAAATAAAAAGGACATTTGAATCTTGTTGCTTTCGACATGGAAGTAAATGGCAAACCTTGACGTTGGGATTGTTTTTCGAAATCAAACATTCCTTGTTTTTTTTCTTTTCCCCTTGTGTTTATAAACCTTCCCTCTTTCGCAAATCTGTGTTTTCATCTAGAGATGGGTTTCTCTCTTTTTCTTTCCTATTTCTAGTTTATTTTTATTAACATCAATGTGTGTTATACATGGTAATCATGTGATGCAGTATTTCATATCTTCCTATTTTATGTCTTTGCTTTTGCAGGGTATACACACACATATATATATATATGTATATATATATTCATATACATACATACATACATACATACATATACATATATATAATATATATATATATATATATATATATATATATATATATATATA
>NC_089766.1:10301007-10308507 GCF_040412425.1 Macrobrachium rosenbergii
GTGGAGAGGGGGTTACGTTGGCCCCTTAAGCCATCGTCCATCCATGTCATTGCCTTTTCCATCGAGGATCCTTCGTTTCCATTGGCGGTGATGACCATGAATATTGTGACTCTATTTTGTATAGGTAATTAATCAGTGACTCCTTTACTTCCTGGAAAACCCTTTGGATCGTTGACCTTTTTTCCATTGCACTCACTTCCGGGAAAAGGTCACCTGGACACGAGAAGAGAAAAGAAAGTGGTACAAAAAAAAAAAGAACAGAAAGTGGAACATGGCTCAGAGCCGATAAAAAAAAAAAAGAAAAAAGAAGTTGGGAGAAAAGAAGTGGAGACAACGACCTTATCTGTCGATGGTGCGAATGAGAAGAGGAAAGGGAATTGAGGAAAAGGTAAAAAAAAAAAAGGTAAGTTAAAAGAGGCAAAAAGAAAAAAAATGAGAAGAGGGAAAGGAATCAAGAAAAAAGTAAAAAGAGAAAGAGGAAGTACGTACAGAAAGGCAGAAAAGAAAAAAATGTCATTACGATTCCCAGTCTTCAGGAAGAAGGGAGGCCAGGAGATAGGAATAACGGGTAAGAAAAAAATCAGATAGAGAAAAAAAAAAACATGGCACGATGACCTTACATAACAAATGACCCCCTCCCCCTCAAAAAAAAAAAAAAAGAAAAGAAAAGGCGATAGTGAAAAAAGATGATAGTTACCATATCTATCCGATAACCGAAGAATGGAAAAAAGACGTTAGTGATTTTTACTCATCCCAGACACGAGGAGGAGGAGTGAGAAGCTTTTCCTGAAAACGGAAGAAAAGAGAACAAGAAAAAAATGCTCCGAAGTTTTTTTTCGACGCAGTCGAGTTTTCTGTACAGCCGCTACAGCGTATAATCAAGGCCGCCGAAAATAGATCTATCGTTTCGGTGGTCTCGGTATCATGAGCCGCGGCCCATGAAACTTTAACCACTTCCCGGTGGTGGCCTATCCTGTATCGCTGCCAGAAGCACGATTATGGCTAACTTTAACCTTAAATAGAATAAAAACTACCAAGGCTAAACGGCTGCAATTTGGTATATTCAATGATTGGAGGGTGGATGATCAACATACCAATTTGCAGCCCTCTAACCTCAGTAGTTTTACGATCTGAGGGTGGACAGAAAAAGTGCGGACAGACAGACAAAGCTGGCATAATAGTTTTCTTTTATAGAAAACTAAAAATCGAGTTTGGAGGAGAAATTTCGAGTTTGGATAAAGAAGAGAAATAGAGTAACTCTGGGACAAGTGGTCTTCATTGTGCAGATTATTATGGAGTATAGGTTTGATTTTTGATTAAAGAAAAATAATTTGAATAGTCCGAAATCTAAGCTTCAATTTGAATTTCCCATGTTAAGTGTCTTGTAACTTTTCAACTAATATATATATATATATATATATATATATATATATATATATATATATATATATATATATATAAACACATATATATGCATTTATTATATATATATATATATATACATATATATATATATATATATATATATATATATATATATATATATATATATATATATATATATATATATATATATATATATATATATATATATATAATATTATAGTAATAGAGAAAAATGTAACTAAGAAAATGTAGAAAAAAACTTAGTTTGGGCCTGTAGTGAAAAGTTTCCTTTCTCTTTAAGGGAGGTTGTAGTATTAGTGTGATGGAGTAATAGAACAATGGAGTATTAGTGCAACATCATGCCCAAGATGTGCAGCAACTAAAATAAATTTCCCGTGAATATTTTTTTTTATTTTTGAAAAAGGGGATTATTCTTAAAAAAAAAAAACTGGTGTGTGGAAATGAGGAGAGTGGTTGATATAGACTATGTGTGTGTGTGTGTGTGTGTGTGTGCGCGCCCGCGTGTATGTGTTGGACATATAAGCCTGTTTTTGTATATACAAAGACTCCATTTATGTTTGAGAGTCTTAATGTAAAATATGTTTACAATAAACGGGAATGTTTTTATTTGTATATGTCATCACAGATGTTATTAGGATATCTCGAGAAATGCGGCTGTAATTTGTTTCATTTTCGGGCAGGCACAACAATAAGATGATCATGAGACGGTATTGGATGCTTAGGGAAGATTATGAAATTTAACACTTAGGTGCTATTAGTGTAATCGCGGTGTGCTGGTAGAAATATGATTAAAGGATTGAATTCAACAAAAAATATAAATGAAAGGTAAAAAGTTCTTGCAGAGAGAGAGATAGAGAGAGAGAGAGGTGTAATCGCTGTGTCCTAATAGTAATATGATTAAAGGATTAAATTCTCAACACTATATATAAATGAAAGGTAAAAACGTTTTCACTGGAGAGAGAGAGAGAGAGAGAGAGAGAGAGAGAGAGAGAGAGAGAGAGAGAGAGAGAGAGAGAGAGAGAGAGAGAGAGTGTAATCGCTGTGTCCTAATTGTAATATGATTAACGGATTAAATTCTTAACACTATATAAATGAAAGGTAAAAACGTTCTCACAGGAGAGAGAGAGAGAGAGAGAGAGAGAGAGAGAGAGAGAGAGAGAGTAATCGCTGTGTCCTAATAGTAATATGATTAAAGGATTAAATTCCCAACACTATATATAAATGAAAGGTAAAAAGTTCTCGCTGAGAGAGAGAGAGAGAGAGAGTAATCGTTGTGTCCTAATAGTAATATGATTAAAGGATTAAAATCGCAACACTACACGTAAATGAAAGGTAAAAAGTTCTCGCTGAGAGAGAGAGAGAGAGAGAGAGAGAGAGAGAGAGAGAGAGAGAGAGAGAGAGAGACTATCGCATCCGTCCCAAAGAAGCCACAGATCCCAGTCTCGACGAAAATGAGCTCACAGCCATGTTGAGACCTCACCTGTCTGCGTTCCCCACGTCGTCGGAGATACCGGAACGTTACAAACATATCTGCCTGATTTACCTGTGACCCTTTTGAAAGCGAAAGCCTGCAGGTGTCGGGTTCACCTTTCGGAAAGCCTTGTCATCCTCGCTGTTAAGGGGAATGGGTCATTAGGCATTCTGGCGGCGGCTTTCGAACGAGGAACAACAATTGCGCAGCGGTTCTTTTCGGAAATGCTGCAAGATGAATTTCCTGGGCGTAACCGTCACCTAACCGCTCCTGATTCTTAGGAATCGGTGTGACGACGTTGGGGTTTTACGCATGCGCGCCCGCGCCTGTGTGCGTGTGTTTGTGTGTGTGTGAGTGCGTGTAGTGTATGTGGTTGTCTGTGTGAATTCATTTTTGGGTTTGTGTATTTATATATCTATATTTTATATGTATATATATGCAAATATATGAATATATATATATATATATATATATATATATATATATATATATATATATATATATATATATTATATATATATATATATATATATATGTGTGTGTGTGTGTGTGTGCGTGTATGGTTTGTGTGTGTAGACATTCATACATATATATACATATACACATACATACATACGCACTTCCTTTCTTTATAATACTCATTATTTAAAAGAGCAAATCATTAAAATATTCTTTTTCTTACAGCCCTTAACAACCTTCCTGCTAAAACTTGTCGTCTCTCTCTCTCTCTCTCTCTCTCTCTCTCTCTCTCTCTCTCTCTCTCTCTCTCTCTCTCTCAAAATAATCAAATATAAGCACTGTCAACACAGCCATCATTAGGTATTCATGAAATTTTGTGTATATATAAAAACTCCAGCAGTTTTTTTTTTAACTATTTCCTCTGCAAAGGGACAGGCTTTACAACCCTAGGGCAAATAATTCGCTTAGTCATTTTTTGTGGAATAGTTTAATAGATTTGCCATCGAGTATTGACATTGCTTTTTCCCCCTTTGGGGAATAAATAAAGTATATGTACATTAGGGGCGAGGAGAGGAGGGGGGAGGAGGGGTGGGATGGAAGGGTAAGATTGGTAGAGGGGTTGGGGGTGGACAGGAAAGTTAAAACTGATAAAAGCTGGTGTGTGGAAATGGGTTGGTGGTTTTTTTTTTTTTGTGGGGATGTGGGGAGGGGGTGGGGAGATTAGAACTTGTTGAAATGATGGTGTTCGTGTGAGGGTGTAGGAAAAAAGAGAGGGGGAAGTACATATGTGTTTTTAATGATAACTGAGGTGAAAGAAAAGATAGTATATTGAAATGTTCCCAACTATGGAAATAAAATTGTTGAAATTAACGTATTACTCTCCTTAAAAGTACTTCGTCCAAAATTGTACCGAGAACCGAAGAGTAGTGATGGTGAATTATATTTCTTGTGTTTCTGCACATATAAAATTGGACGCCCGTAAGAGTCAAATACTTAGACATAAAGACATAAATCACTTTATTATGAAAAATCTTGAGAAAACTCTTCAGAAAGACGAATGAGAGGGGTGAAGAAAATTTAATATCTACTCACGAAGAGGGAATTATGGAAACCCTTGAGTATGAAGATAAGGAATATTGATCTTCGAAGTCAAGTCCTATTATTTTGTTTACCAAATCTAGTTTCCTTGATCTGTGTCAGTTTTACGTAAATTGCTGTTTTATGTAATTAATCAGTTGCAAGAACACTTTCCCTGCATCCACTATAACTTTAATTTACGTGTGATGTATGCCTCCAGCCATATCTCACCATTATATCTAGCAAATTGCTCATGTATCTGCTTTGCACTCACACATAATATAGCAAACTGTTTTTCTCATTATTTGCTCTTTCCCAAGTGGCTCGTCATTTACTCTTTCTCAAGTGGCTCATCATTTGCTCTTTCCCAAGTGGTTCATCATTTACTCTTTCTCAATGGGCTCATCATTTGCTCTTTCCCAAGTGGCTCATCATTTACTCTTTCTCAAGTGGCTCATCATTTCTCTTTCCCAAGTGGCTCATCATTTACTCTTTCTCAATGGGCTCATCATTTGCTCTTTCCCAAGTGGCTCGTCATTTACTCTTTCTCAAGTGGCTCATCATTTGCTCTTTCCCAAGTGGCTCATCATTTACTCTTTCTCAATGGGCTCATCATTTGCTCTTTCTCAAGTGGCTCATCATTTACTCTTTCTCAATGGGCTCATCATTTGCTCTTTCCCAAGTGGCTCATCATTTACTCTTTCTCAAGTGGCTCATCATTAGCGCTTTCTCAGGTGGCTCATCATTTACTCTTTCTCAGTGGGCTCATCATTTGCTCTTTCCCAAGTGGCTCATCATTTGCTCTTTCCCAAGTGGACTTACAGTATGAATATTATTTGGAAACCTTGCATTTCGAACAGTAGAGCCCCTTTCAGATATCCTTTTTTGTTGCAGAAGTTTCATACCTTTCAACAGTGACATTTCTCTGTCACCTACCTTTGCATCTAAATCACCTAGCACAGCCACCCTTTCATATATTCCAAACCCACCCGGGCACAGATCCAGTCTCCCCCCCCCCCCAAAAAAAAAGAAATGTTTTCCAGTCATTGCTTTTCATTATTTGACCCTATTTGCTCTAATCAGTCTCACACCTGTCACCTTAAGAAAAGCTCTTGTATCATTCATTCATATTTCCTCCCACTGGGGGTTCACAACCCTTCACGAAACGGCAATCTGCTTGAAGGTGCATGTTTTGTTAAAAAATAAATTGTATTTGTTAGATATTTTATGGCCAAGTAATGACCTGTGTAAACTTAAACCTAAAGCCAAACTGAGTCAGGCGAAAACATGTTTATATCCACGTCCTGTAATAACCATGTGTAACACCTCCCCCTCCCCTCCCCCGCCCTCCTTCCTCGTCCTCGTCCCCCTCCCCATCCAAAATAAACCACTTCACCCTAAAAACGCCTGTCTGAAATAACACAGAATGAGCTAAGATAAACATTGGCTATTTGTTGAAGCGGAATTTTACACAAAAGGGCTATTACTGAGTAAAATCACAGCAACGACGTGAGACAAATGGTACACACGAAAATGTTTTTAATAACGGGGTCTCATTATGACGCATGCGCTTACGTGTCGCAGCCCGGAATGTTTACCTTTTCAGGTGTGATGGAAACATGTTTTCTGGTAAACTAATTAGAGCCGAGTAGCCTTGGCCAGGATAAATTTACAGGTAAACATAGCGTAATTCATTTTAATGAAGTAACTTGATTTTTTTTTTATTTGCTTGGGATTCCTAATACACTCCGTTTTAGTAGAAGTAAGTGTATAAGCTCTCTTTTTAAGAGTATTTATAAAGCTGCGTAACCCTGACCTCATTCTTACTTTAATTTCAGCTTATTTGTATTTATATAGCTGCGTAATCCTGACCTCATTCTTACTTTAATTTCAGCTTATTTAAACAATTTGGAAGGCGAAAACAAACTGTGAAAAGAGGAAGAATAAAGCCAGTCGAGTCGCTGACTTGGGCTGGGAGAGTGATATAGATTTGTGGGTAGGAACAAAAAAAAAAAAAGAAAAACAAAACAAAAGCCAAATAGTAAAAACAATGAAAAAAAATTACAAGCCAAATAGTAATGTTTGTGGTAGAAATCTAATCTTGAATTTTATAAATGTTTTTGGGGAAAATTCAATACTTTCCATTGCTTAGTTTTCGCTCGAGAACTATTTAGATACTTTTCGCATTTTGTTGTATAGAAATTCTTAAATGATTACGATTCAAGATATAAGAAATATTTGACAAGTAGTGAGTCATATTCCCCCTCCCCTCTCTCTCTCTCTCTCTCTCTCTCTCTCTCTCTCTCTCTCTCTCTCTCTCTCTCTCTCTTCGAGGATGAATATTTTTAACATAAAATCCTTGGTCCTATATGCTCTAGAATTCATCTATGTCTGTTTGTTTGTCTGTACATGTATTCATACCAGTAAAATAGGGTTGCCTATTAACAGTAATATTATATCGATTATAAATGTGTCAAAAATTGTATGGAGGTTGTTTTTCTCGACGCATATTGAAATTTCAATTTTTCCCTTTTACTTTAAAAAAAAAAGTTATTTCATTATAATTGGTGCACATAAAGTGGCATCCCAAAAATGGAATCTGTAATGAATAGGGGGGAATTTATTTCTATGATTATTATTAAAGCAATTATTGCGTAATTACTATTTTTTTTACCGTGGCAATTCCCTTGAAGCCGAGGATCGTTTGAATGAAAATTGCATCGAATATGTATTATTCATAATATGATTGAACATATTTTTTTTTTTATAAATGAAATTATAATTATTTGTTTGTCATTTCAAAGACCCCAGAGACCCTGTTTTGATGAATGTTTTTTAAGGTGGTATACAAAATTGTATTCAGAATAAATTTGTTTATGGGTCGTCGAAAACCATTACTTATTAAGTTATGAAATATTCTTCCTTTTACGAGTTTGGTGTCGCATTTAGCTGTTTCTAAGATACTATTCCCTTTCAAATAAAGTAGTGGGTACTGTTGTACTGCGTAAATTTTTAATAATAATAATAATAATAATTATTATTATTATTATTATTATTATTATTATTATTATTATTATTATAGCAAT
>NC_089766.1:10313507-10318507 GCF_040412425.1 Macrobrachium rosenbergii
TACTGATCTCTTCTTTCTGTATTTCCTGTTAGCTTGAGTTACCTCTTTCAAATGAATACCATATTGTTTGGAAGCATGAATTTCAAGTCAGAGGCCCCTGTGGTGGGCTGGTTCCATATGAATAGGGTTCATCTTCTGAACAATAATAATAATAATAATAATAATAAATAATGATTATGACTATTAGGATTACACTTGTCATCACTTATATCCAGGAAGAAATTATGGAGGTAGACGCGTCTCTGAATTTACTTTCACTAGTAGCATGAACGAGGTGGCATATGACAACTGGCATCGCCAGCGGGTACGTAAAGAATTTATGGCCCAGTCTAAGACGTCAAGCGTACATACGCAATATTTCTCACCTAAAGTGTTTTGTTTGTATGGCTTTTGAGAAAGTATTTATTGTCAGATTTTTCTCTGTCGTTTTTGACAGCTAGAACTGAGTAAATCTTCGTGTAGTTTCACAGCCATTAGAAAGCTGATGTCGTTAATGTAATCTTGTGTGTCGGGTAGTCAAGCACACACGCTGTTGAATTTTTAACGGCAGGTTAAAGAATTGTGTATGATTTTTCTTGCCTTGATGATTTTTCTTTACTTTATATACCTTATATATATATATATATATATTTATATATATATATATGTATATATATATATATATATTATATATATATATGTATATATATATATATATATATATATATATATATATATATATATATATATTATATCTGTATATATAATATATGTGTATGTACACACACATATATATATATATATATAAATATATATATATATATATATATATATATATATATATATATATATTATATATATATATATATATATATGTATATTTATTATTATTTTAAGAAGAATTGTTTTTTTATTTTCCTTTTTTTTCTTTACTTTTCTGCATATATATATATATATATATATATATATATATACATATATTCATACATACATACATACATACATACATACACACACTCACATGTACTATATATGATATGCAAAAACACGCACATACACTGTATATGATATGCAAAAACCTAAAGGAAAAAACAACAAGGAAAGTAAAATTTTAAAAAACATACAATTCTTAAAAGTGCCGTTAAAAAATCAGCCGGGTGCATGACTATGTGACAGACATATGATTATATTATCGACAGAAGCTTTCTACTGGTGTTGAAACCACGCCAAGATTTACTGAACTCTAACAGTCAAAAACGACAGAGAAATATCTTACAACGAACTGCTTTCTCAAACACTCTATCATACTAACAAAACACTTTAGGTAAGAAATATGGCGTATGTACGCGCAACGCCCTAGACACTGAATATGACACTGGCCACATATCGCCTTGTTTATGCTACTGGTGACAGTTGTTTATTCAGTGATGCGACCACCTCCATGTTTTCTCCCTGGATATAAATGATTAGGCTACAAGTGTGACCCTAATGTCATGACCTACGCATGTCTCCATTTTTGGGGGAAGAAGACCGTTATTGCATCTGCGTAGGTTGTTTGACACCATAATGATTTTCGTTACAATGTAAATCTTCTTTCTTTTGTTAATCGATATATGTAAACAGTATTCGGCCATCTCCGTAGGAGGACAGTGCCGTCAGTGTAACTCACGTGGTGCAATGTAGGCACTACTTAAGGTTCCTTGCAGCGTCCCTTCGCCCCCTAACTGCAACCTCATTCATTCATTTTGCTGTACCTCCGTTTATATTCTCTCTCTTCCATCTGACTTTCCACCCTCTCTAACAAATGTTTCATAGTACAACTGAGAGGTTTTCCTCCTGTTACACCTTTCAAACCATCTTACTGTCAGTCTCCCTTCCAACGCTGAATGACCTTATAGGTTCCAGCGCTTGGCCTTTGCCCTAAATTCTTTATTCCAGTCCAGTATCTGGACACGATGAAAGTGAAACAACGGAGTGAAAGATCCTTTGCCGTTATTCAGAGACATTTTCTTTTTAGATTGAAGATCATTTACTATTTATATTTTATATCACGTTTTTGTTCGCTTGATAGAAATTATATATATATATATATATATATATATATATATATATATATATATATATATATTTTATCATATATAAAAATGTGATAAAAATATAATTTTATCAAGAATAAAAACGTGATTAAAAATATAAATAGTGAAAGATCTATTATATAATCTAAAAATGTATGAATAATATATATATATATATATATATATATATATATATATATATATATATATATATATATATATATATATATATATTTATAAAATGTGTGTGTGTGTGTGTGTATTTTCACACGTTCACATAAAGTAACACGTGCGAGTAATCCGGCATCTTTTCCCAGCGCAGAAGAGAAATGTTTGGTAGGAACGGTGTAGAAGTGGTAGTTTGCAGAAATTGCGAATCTTGGATTTAGCTGCGACTGGGTAGTTTAGATCGGGGCTCAGATAAGAGAGAGAGAGAGAGAGAGAGAGAGAGAGAGAGAGAGAAGAATGCTGGGAGACGGAGATTTGTTAGAATTGGAAGGGAAGAAGCGGATTAGATATTTTCTTTATTTCAGAGTTTTTTTTTTTGTTTGTTTGTTGAGCTTGTTTTGCATCGCAGAGAATACGAAGTTGTGCAGGTCTGCATAAGCATGTATGTGTTTTAAGGACACACATATACATACATACACAGGCATACATTATGTATATACATATGTGGGTGTGTGTATACTGTACATATTACAAGACAATATCATCATGAAAATATTATACTATACACACACACACATGTATATATATATACATATATATATATATATATATATATATATATATATATATATATATATATATATATATATATATATATATATATATATATATATATATATATATGTTTATATATATGTATATATCTTGTCCTCTAATATATATATAATGTTGGTTCCTCTAGATTGGTGTTACCATTCGCTTTTTACAATCATATTGTAGGATGAAGTTGCTAGCTCCATACCTCCCAAGCGGATGTTGTTTGGGCTTAAGAGCCATCAGCCACAGGCATTTCTTGGCAGTCGCCTATTCAAGATAGTTGGATAGATACATAGATAAATAGATAGATAATAAGATACAAAAATATTTATATAAACAATCAAAAGATCTAGAGGAATGCATGCATAGATGACGTTGGCAAAATAAGCTACTTGTGTATAGAATAATAGCCTATTATTTTAGATAACCAGGTGAACTGTGTAAGCTAAGTAATGCCGAGAATATCTCCAGCGAAGTGGTTTAACGATAAGCTCATTATTTCCATCTTTTACTTCGTTCTCGATGTTGCTGAAGAGAAATATCTGATTTTTTAGGACAAACTCATTCCTGACCAAATTATGACAGGATTTTTCCACGTTCTGTACTCGGGAAAACTTCTGTATTATACAGTTTTCAGAAATGGAGGTGTGTAACTTATATAGAAATTTTAATTGTTTTTTTTTTTATTTAGTGATGTTGGTGATATGATTTTTTAGCACGTGAGATAAGCCTCGTCAGATAAAAGTTTAGTTTTATTTCATATTCTTTGGTGTTATTCGTGATGATACCATTTTTAGACAACGATAAGTCTCGCTAAGAGAAGATTCGACTTTTGTATTGTTATTTAGTTATGCCGGTTATAGGTTAAGTATATATTAGTTTAACCAGACCACTGAGCTGATTCATAGCTTTCCTAGGGCTGGGCCGAAGAATTAGACATATTTTACATGGCTAAGAACCAATTGGTTACCTAGCAACGGGACCTACAGTTTATTGTGGAATCCGAACAACATTATACCATGACATGAATTTCTATCACCAGAAATAAATTCCTCTAATTCTTCAGTGGCCGGCCGGAGACTCGAACGCGGGTCTAGCAGAGTGCTAGCCGAGAACTCTACCGACTCCTCCAACGAGGAACTATTCCGGTTATAATAATATATATTTTGGTACTAAATATATGTCGTTCTAAGTAAAAAAAAAAAAAAATGCTCTTCCGTCGGTATTCAGGTTCGTGGAAAGATCATTTTCATAGTAGAAGATATGTCTGAGTGAATGAATACATTATTAGGGTTCTGTAGCATTATTTAGTGATGTAGGCAATCACGGTGACGCAAAATTAAGAGGTGTCATTTTTACTTACCGCCACATGGCCTTCCCTCCTTCATTTTTTTAGTTTTTTCTCGAATGCTGTATATATATATTTATATAATATATATATAATCTAAATTTGTTTAATTTTTAATATTTCATTGCATTTTCTTGCGTTGGTTTTGCATTTCTTTTTGTTTAGTTATTTATGACAGCAAGCGTAAGTAGTTGTAAAGCTAATTGACTTAGAATAGTCAGTCTATCAGCTTGTCATAATTTACTTTCTGCTCTTCGAAAGTCTGAATGTCATATTAATGGCAGTCCCATACGAATCCGTTTACAGTTTGTCAGTAACAACATCAGCAGTAATAATGATAACGATAATAATATGCATCTTTCATATATAAAAAAAAAAGGTATGGGTTAGTCTTGTCAAATTTAGTTTCTGCTATGAGAAAGCTGGATCATTGTGGTAATGGGTGTCCCTTATGAATTTGTTCACATTTTGTTAATAACACCATCGATAGTATATAGTAATAATAATAATGACATTATTGTAGTGTTTTTCATTTATAAAAAAAAGCATGAGTTGGCCTTGTCGCCTTGTCAATCAAATATAGTTTCTTCTCTAGAAGGCCATTATGAATCCGTTCACATTTTGCTAATAACAACATAAATAGTAACAATAATAATAGTAATGGTAATACTGTAGTGTCTTCCACGTATATACAGCCATTAAGTCAACCTTGTCCCCTCACCAGGGGTCGAATAATAGAAATACCTGGAATTATCGGCCGTACCTGGCGGAATGCTGCTTCATCTCAGCTGGGTACGTTCAGTGCCCTCCTTCTGTCATTTCAGATGTCTCAC
>NC_089766.1:10331007-10361007 GCF_040412425.1 Macrobrachium rosenbergii
CTCTCTCTCTCAAATATACAAATGTAACCCAATTGTCCTAACATGCAAGGATAAGATAAGCATTAAGAAGATGACTGCGAACTCTAAAATAGAGATTCTGATGCGTCGTGTCTCGTCGATGCTAAGCCAATCTCATCCTTTTCCCATCAGATATATTGGAGTTCATTGTATTGCAGATTCAGATTCTGTTGATACTTTTAAGGATTATATATATATATATATATATATATATATATATATATATATATATATATATATACACATATATATATATACTTATATATGTATATATATGTGTATGTGTATATATATATATATATATATATATATATATATATATATATATATATATATATATGTATATATATGTATTGCCTGTTTTTATTCAACAGTGAGAACAATTGAGAGATTCTGACTTGCTCTAGAGTACGCTCAGGTACAAATTCCTTGTATTGTTTGTTCATATATTTATTTGTTTACGTATTTACCTATTTATTGTTTTAATTTGTTTATTGATATCTGTATTATTCACATAAGTTCACTTTCATTCAACGGTAAATTCTCAATTATATATATATATATATATTCAGATGTAATTATTACTGTTTGCTATTGTATAGATTCTGTTTGCATTTATCTATTAATTTTTACTTTTCCCGTTTTTATATCTGGGTATTATAATCTGTTAACACTTTCTGTTCAAGTTCATGGCGTTTTGTGTTTTCCCATGTGAGCCTATGCTTATTGTGAATGCTCATATCTGTATAAAACCGCAATATGTCTCCATATATTTATTTTGTGTGTCACAAAGTTAGTCTACGGGCAATGACCCCCACGTTTAGGCCTACCGGCCCCCAGCACGGGATCAGCTTCTCTCACTGTTAGCATGTATAAAAATATTTATATAAAGCTACCGTCGCCAGCGTTTCGAGGCGGTACGTAGCGTCCATATTGTGAGGTCTAACGTCTCGGTCTTTTCTTCAATTGTCAATTTTTGACAGCAGGTTCATACCAGTATTACTTCTAGTTGATAATACCTTTTGCCTTTGTTATGGTATAGAGACATTGACTTGTCAGAACAACGTCAGTAGGCTGCAACAGTTTTGTTAATTTCAGAAACGCCTCTTGGAAAGAGGCCGCTTATATAATTCAGTGCAGGAAGTTCTGACGAGGACACAGAATTCCGCCATATGGAATTGAAAGGATGAGACTTTGACTAACCCTGTGGGTATTTGGAGTCTCACTTGCAATTGTGTACGAAGTCATTTCCTGTTGTATGGCCATGACGTTGACCTGACTTCTCGGACTGTTTTTCAGGGTTTAACTTCGTGTTCTGTAGTACAGTACTTTTTAGACAGCTTGTCAGTTTGTGCATAGTACTGTTATCAAGTCACACACACACACAAATGCACACACATATATATACATATATGTATATAAATACATATATATACACCTATTTATTTATTTGTCACATACTGCGGGGTATCTTTTATATTATAGACTGCTGATACTTTGTAAAACTGTCTAGTAGTACAGTTTCGTTCAGACTTCATGGTAGATTTTTTTTTAAACTGTTTATTACTGTGCAGTTCCTGTTAGTGTCCTTTACAGCGTTATGCATGTTTGTTCAGCAATATAGCCTTGTAATACTTCCATAATTCTGTATCCTGGAACTCGGTTGATTAACTACATTGATCCACTTGGTATTTTTTTTATCAAATTTCTTATGTTCTCCATCGAAAACCTTGTTTTTTTTTTACGCCGGGTTTTTATAAACCAGTCAGCATTCGTAATTCATCCGGTAACTGTCATGCCAATACTTTGCAAAAAAAAAATAAATAAAAAAAGAAAAAATAAAATTATGTATGATGCCGGGTTTTAAAACCAGTAAAATTCGTAATTCATCCGTAACTGTCATGAATGAAAAAAAAAAAAAAAAAAAAAAAAAATTATGACACGTACCCAATCGACGCAAAACCACTGATTATTTGTTATAACAAAAAGCCCCCTCCCCCCGTCTCCCCCTAAAAAAATAAATAAAAAAAAAGAAAGTGTCAAAGGGCCATCGCTTGAATTCATAAATTCGTGTTCAGTCGACGTTAAACTTTTGAATTAATATCTATATATTTACTGAAATGTCAGTGTGTGAATTAATTTCGCCCTGAATATCATCCGACAGGGCGAAATAGCCCCTGATGAAAAATGGTTTCGATTATGTAGTCGCGTCAGGTACATGATTTGTAACGGAAAGTTAAGTGATTTACCATCTGACGCGTGCAGCGCTAGTACGCACGAATGTACGCACGCTGTATATATATGTATATATGTGTGTGTATACATATATATATGTATATGTATATATATATGTATAAATATATATACACATACATAATACATATATTCATATGTTTTATTTTAAATCACGAAAAGGTAAAAAAGTGATGATTATACGAACAAAGTTACAGCCACGAAGAGAAGAGTGAAACAATGACATGCTAAGCACTTTCGTCCTATTACCAAGCCGTGGTCACAGCAACTAAAGATATAAAGATAGACAAGGTCCTATATATATGGTGGGTATAAGTCCTAGGGGAATACAAAAAGGTTGGGAGATCACAAAAGGGTCAACATACGCGTATACACCTTGTTATTTATTTATCACAGACACCGGGATATCTTTTATTTTCACAAATATTAAAAGCCACAAA
Source organism: Macrobrachium rosenbergii (assembly GCF_040412425.1). Classification (NCBI taxonomy): domain Eukaryota; kingdom Metazoa; phylum Arthropoda; class Malacostraca; order Decapoda; family Palaemonidae; genus Macrobrachium; species Macrobrachium rosenbergii. Next base: position 10,333,719 of record NC_089766.1, read on the forward strand.
TTTCGTGTTAATATCCAGATAGCAGTGTACCTCGGGAATTGCTTCCATCCATGGGGAATTATGTGACCAGTGGGATCCGGACTGCCTCCTGGTTGGGAAACAACAGATGTAAGGTGAATATGACCGTTGAACCATCAGATAGATAGATTACATATAATGATTAGGTAGATAGATAGATTATATATATTAATAGATAGGTAGATATATTGATATATAGTTAGATATATTGATAGATGTAAATTTTATTTTACTGTAAAAGGAAAACTATTGAGATGGCTATTTGTCTGTCCGTTCTCAGATCATAAGAACTACTGAGGCTAGAGGGCTGCAAATTGGTACGTTGGTCATCTAATCATCAAACATCCCAAATTGCAGCCCTCTAGCCTCAGTAGCTTTTATTTTATTTAAGGTTACAGTTAGCCATGATTCCGGCACCGATATAGGTGCCAACGACACAGGCCACCAATGGGCCGTGGGTGAAAGTTTCTGGGCTGCGGCTGAGCGTTTCTTGGGCCGTGGCCGAGAGTTTAATACAGGATTATACGCTGTACAGAAAACTCGATTGCGCCGAGGAAACTTCGGCGCATTTTTTACATGTTTGTTTGTTACCTGATGAAAACAAAAATCGATGTGAAGTTTTGACCAGAGGTGCAAGTACGGCAGATGTGTTTTGATTTTCACTAAATATGTGCAGAACGGTAAAGAAGAAAAATTGGAAAAAGTCATTAATATTTCTGTAATTATGGAAAGTAAATTTTCATTACATGTGTGCAAAATATTAAAGAAGAAATTGTGGGAAAAAAATAATTATCGTCTTCGAACCACCTAAAGTTTAAAAAAAAAAGTCAAGAGTATCACTTACCGCTAACTTATATCAAAGAATAAAAAAAATTCTATATCCCCTTTTAAGTAAAAACAAACTTGAGAGGTCACCGAATCAAAAAAAAAATTGTGTGGGGACAAAAATCCAATGACTCATACCAGCCCGGAAAAGAATGAATGCAAGCGGCCAAAAAAGCATTACGGGGAAAGTAAATTGAATTTCCAATTCTTTTTTTTTTTCCCGTCGTATGAAAGGCTGAGGTTGATAATATTTCCCCATTTAAATGTTGCAGTGCGTCGGTGGGGGGTTAGTTGGTTTGGAGGGGGGCGTGAGGGGCGGAGGGCCTGTGCATAAGTCGCCATTGTAACTGTGGATCCAGTAACGGTATGGATTTCCTGTCATATCTTTCTGTTGGAAAACTCAGAGTCTGGTTATCTTCTTGTAATGGCTGGGTTCGATTCCCGTGCGAGCCGGGGTGCTTTAGGCACGTTGTGTTAATTCCCACTGGGTCCCTGTCGAATTACGTACTTGGATGTTAGTCGGCTGTGGTAGGGCTCAATTTTCTGAGACTCGGGAGGGTAACATCTTTTGGGAAGGATTTCTACCAGAGGGAAATGGAACATGGTAAACAAATTTATTATTTACTTATTGCGTTCATGAATTTGCATATTAACATCACGCCAAAAATGGGTATATATATATATATGTGTGATATATATATATATATATACATATATATATATATATATATATGTATATATATATATATGTGTATATATACACATATATATGTGTGTGTATATATAATTATATATATATATATATATATATATATATATATATATATATATATATATATATATATATATATATATATACTATATATTAAATCGATGCTATAATAACATTGGAACTGGGAGTCATACTTTGAGAGACATACTCTCACTATTTTTCCTGAAAATTAAAAAACCAGTAGTAAATTGATGTTGTACATAGATTATAACAAAAATTATTTCTGTAGACAAGTCTCGACAAAGTCATAAGTTTGAAACTGTAAATTGGCAGTCGTATGTTCTCGATCACAAAAAAATTATTTAATTTATTTTTCTGTAAAACAAGCTAAGTTAGTAAGGCGCTGAAATATTTTACCAAGTAAATCATGCCTTTTTTCGGAGAAACCTGTTGATTTTATGCTTCCGGTAAATCGGAAAAAATATTTTTAAGTAGTTCATTAACTTTTAAAAGGCAAACCTCTCTTATTTTAAATTCGACTTTTATGGTGCGTCATAAAGGTGGTATAACCACAGACACACTTTAAAGGAGGTATTTTATCTCAAAGGTCTAGTCACAGACTTTTTGGTCGATTGAGCCCATAAATTTCTGTGGTCTACGAGTTATTTGCAAGTCAGTTGGATGTATTCATTTTCTTTGTAGACTATAGGTGAATTCCTTCTGGATTTATAGCGGTATTTGATAAGGTCATCATTACAGTTTGGGAATATTTGTAGGTCAGTATTCTCTATTTATTGTTTTCTTAGTTGCTCGGCAAAGAGAAGCGTCTACATACTGCACCGAAATAATAATTTTGAATCTCTTTTGAGTCAACATTCCTTTATAGTAAAATGGAGTGGCTTATTTCTTTATGGAATCCGTTGGCGTCACAGCAAAGTTTATCGACGCCAAGAGCACAAAAGTAGAGTGGAAGATCCAAAGCATAATAAAAAGAAAATATATAAAATCAATTATCATTTGCGCCATGAAGTTCGAGACATGATAAGTACGACTAAAATGTAGATATTGACACAAAAATAGAAAAATAAAACCTGATGTCTTTTGCCTCATGAAATATTCGTAAAAATCCGAGGGATATAATTTTAAGTATGTATTATTATTATTATTATTATTATTATTATTATTATTATTATTATTATTATTATTATTATTATTATTATTATTGAAATGGATGGCTGTATTCTGCGAATTAATACAGCCATCCTGTTCAATAAGACCCGCCTGAAAGAGGGTCTGCTCCCTCATATATTATTATTATTATTATTATTATTATTATTATTATTATTATTATTATTATTATTATTCTAAGTCTCACACGGTGCTAAAATACAAATTCCAAAACCAAAAATAACAGTCATGGTTATCTGCAGAACTCGGTTGGACATTCGTAAATAAGCTTTCACTCGCCCGTAATCATATATGATCGTGTACCGGAAAGGAATACCGGTGCCTACTCCGAGAATCTCAAAGCGTCATTACCACACGCCATTCAGAAATCCATTACATGAACGGCGGATACAATAGTCATGAAAATCCATTTGGTAGTGAACCGTTATGCCGTATTCACCTTACAAGCTCTTGACCTACATCAGCTGTTGTATACTACAACGAGTATTTATAATAAATTAGGTCACTGACCGAATGATTTTATCAGTAGTGTTTTAAAAGGTACTGAAATAGCTATTTATTTATATTACGTGGTGATTTTAGGCAAGGGGTTTCAGCCTGATATTTTTTATGAGTTCTTTTGAAATGCTCTTAGGAAGTTGAGATTTGGAAAGACTAACGATATATACAGTATATATATATATGTACATATATATATGTACTGTGTATATATATATATTGTTGGCCGTGTGGTTAAATATATCACTGTAGTCCTGAGTTCTTGTCTTCCGTGGTTATGAGCCATCACGGGACGAATCAGAACTTATTATCAACTAAAAAATTCCCCTTCGGTAACATATTTTCATATATGTTACCGAAAATATTTATTGATTTCCGTCCCGGGGGTCGAACCAGCGACGGACGAGGATATTAAAGGACGTTTGTAAGAGAGGTTAATGCTTACACATATACATATATATATTTGGAAATATATTTCTATATATGCGTGTATGTGTAACCTTTTCTAATCCCATAATAAATAGCAGGTTGAAGGACCTTGCCTATAAGAACCACTTAATATAAGAAGCTGCTTCAACAGCTTACACAATACCATTGATAACCATTCAGGTCAATGACCTAACGGATTATAGATGCTCCCTGTGGCATACGACATCTTATATATGTCAAGAGCTTGTAAGGTGAATAAGACATACAGGTTCAACACCAAAGGCTTTGCGTGATTATTGTATCCCCCATTCATCTAATGGATTTCTGAGTGGTTTGTGAGAATGAAGCTCCTGAGATTTTCCGAATGGATGCCTGTATCCTTTTCAGGTTTACGGTCGTGTATATCTACGGACGAGTGAAACCTTGTTTGCATATGTCCCTCTGTATTTTGTAAATAACTGTGACAGCCATATTTTGACTTTGGAACTTTTAATTTGGCACTGTGTGCCGGCAGAGCGTGGATGTAAATAAAAATAAATAAAAGTTACTACTTGTTTGAAATGATTCACCATAGATTTTTACGAATGTTTTCAGTATTTTTTTTTCACTGTATAAGGCAAAAGACTAGTTTTTTTTATAAGGCATAATGGCATCATTTTTTTATCTTCAGTATCTACATTGTCCTTTACGTATTTAATGTCTCAAGCTCATTGGTCCGAATGACATATACTGGTGGCACTTTTAAATATATATATATATAAATAAATAAATATATATATATATATATATATATATATATATATATATATATATATATTTATTATCTATATATATCTATATATCTATGATGTTATGTGTTTATCTATTTATATTTGTCTCGTGCTGTGTGTGTCCGTGTACTGTGTGTGTTAAATATATATATATATATATATATATATATATATATATATATATATATATATATATATATATATATATATATATATATATATATATATATATATATATATATATATATATATATATATATATATATATAATATATATAGATATCATATGTTTATATATATATATACATATATACATATAGATATCCACATGTTTGTTGGAACTCATCCTATCTTCCTGTCCGGTCTTCCATAAACGCAACAATTAGGGGAGAAAGAAGAAACGCATCTCAAAATGGACAAGTTAATTAGCTTACAAATCACCTCATTTAAACTCCCGCTAATTGGATCCAAATTCATTATCTGGGATGCTTAAGAGAAAACGAGAGGCGAAGCCCTTTTCCCGGGGCGTCCCGATGCTGACGCCGTCGGAAGGTGTAACAAGAAACTCCAGAGCAACAATTGTTGAGGATTTTGGGGGCTTTCCTGAAGACGGGAAATCAAACGCCCGGCTTTCGGGCAACGTAATTATCAATTTTGCCGGGCGCATTCAAACGGTTTTTTTTTTTTTCTCTCTGCTAATTGTTTTCGTAATCCAGTCGCTGTTTGGGCTTTGTTTGTTCTTTCGTGAAGTCAGAATGATTAAGAGGAGTTCAGGTCCCTCTGCAAATATGGTTGACGGCAGCGCGCCGGTCTTGAAGACTCCTTTTGTTTTCGCTAAAAGGGCTTCTTTCTTTCCCTTCTTCCTCCTCCTTCCCCTCTCCTCCTCCTCCTCCTGCTCCTCCTTCCCCTCTCCTCCCTCTCCCTTCCTCCTACTGCCCCTACCCTCCCCTCTCCTCCCCCTTGCCCCCTCCCCTCCTCCTCTTCCCCTTTCTTTCCCCTCCCATCCCCTCCCCTCCCGTCCTCCTCCTCCTCCTCCTATCCTACCCCTTCCCTTTCCCCTCTCCTCCCGTTCCCCTCACCTCCCCTTCCCCTTCTCCTCCCCCCCTCTCCTCCTCCTTCCCCTCTCCTCCCCTTCCCCTTCCCCTCCTCCTCCTCCTCCTCCTCCTCCCTCCTCCTCCTCCTCCTCCTCCTCCTCCCTTCCCTCTTCCCCTCCCCTCCTCCTCCTCCTCCTCCTGTCCTTCCCCCCCTTCCCCTTCCCCTTCCCCTCCTCCCCTCCTCCTCCCTCCTCCCCCTCCCCTCCCCTTCCCCTTCCCCTTCCCTTCCCCTTCCCCTTCCCTTCCCCTTCCCCTCCTCCTCCTCCTCCTCCCAGTCTGTACATCCCTCTTGGCAATGCCCTCAGCTTCTTGCGGCCGGAGACAGAGGTTTAATTTACTTTACATTAAAGCGGTCTCTCCACTTTGCTTCGCATTGTCATCAGAGAGAGAGTGGTCTGCTTCTTGGTCTCTCTCTCTGGAAGAATAGTATTTGCACGGGTAATGATGTGTTTTTTTTCAGTTATGTGTTTGTTATGTTACGTATGAAAGGAAGTTTGTTTATGTTTGTGTTTGTATACAGCCTGCTATTTTCAAGTTATTGTATGTTATGCTAGGTATGCAGTGACGTTATCGTATCTTTTTTAAGTTGTATATTGTTATGTACAGTATGTATGCAAGCAAGTTTTAGTGTTTTTTTTTTTTATCTGACACAGCCTTTTTTTTTGGTTGTAGATATGCAAGGATGTTTTCGTACGTTTGTGTTTGTATACAGCTGTTATTTTAAGCTATGTGTATGTTATGCCAGATATGTAATGACGTTTTTGTATCCTTGTTTGCATACAGCCTACTTTTCAAATTATAGTTATATATTATGTTATGTATGAAAGCAAGTTTGGGTGTGTTTTTGTCTGTACACAGCCTGTTTTTTTTTTTTTTTTTTAGTTATGGATATGCAAGGAAGTTTTCGTATGTATTTTGTCTGTTTACAGCTTGATATCTGCGTGTACGAATCACTGACAAAGAATAGAGGGTACTTGACTCTGGCAACATATGAGATAAGAGAAATGCAGTGTAAATTAACCTTAGCATAATAAGAGAAATAACTGAATTATGACTTAATGTGCAGTGTAAGAGAGTAAGAGATTTAAGTATTTAGGAAGAATAGAATATAATTAAAGTTTAGTAAAGCATATGAAAAAATTTGTGTTTAAAATGACAAAAAACTATATCCACAGCTTTACACGATAAGTGAAAAACACTTCTTAAAACGACCTTGTAACAGATTAAGACTGAAAAACGAATTGTTAAGAGAATTATTTACCAAGAATAAAAGAAACTTGTTTAAAATATATGAAAAAGCAGTGATTAAAAGATAATGAGCTATATCCACAACTTTACACGATGAGAGAGGACTACTATGAGCATTTTTTAACAAATCCTTGTAACATATTAAAACTGAAAAAAAAGTAAATAATGTGCTGAAGTTTCTTCGGCGCAGTCGAGTTTTCTGTACAGCCGCTACAGCGTATGATCAAGGCCACCGAAAATAGATCTATTTTTCGGTGGTCTCGGCATAATACTGTATGAATGCGGCCCATGAAACTTTAACCACTGTCCGGTGGTGGCCTATCCTATATCGTTGCCAGAAGCACGATTATGGCTAACATTAACTTTAAATAAAATAAAAACTACTGAGGCTAGAGGGCTGCAATTTGATATGTTTGATGATTGGAAGGTGGATGATCAACATACCAATTTGCAGCCCTCTAGCCTTAGTAGTTTTTAAGATCTGAGGGCGGACAGAATAAAGTGCGGACGGACAGACAAAGCCGGCACAATAGTTTTCTTTTACGGAAAACTAAAACCGAATTGGTGTGACAATTAATTACGAGGAATAAAGCGTACTTGACTTGGCGTAAAATATATGAAAACAGTGATTTAAAAAGGTCAAAAAACCTTTATCCAAAGCTTTACACAACAAGAGAGGACTAATATGAACATTTCTAAACAAGACCTTGTGACAGATTTAAAACTGAAAAAAGAATAAAAAAAAAAAATTGAAACAGAAAGTGAGAGTCTACTGGAAAAAGAGTTCATTGAACTACGGTTGTCTTTCCAGCCCTTCCCTTTGGGAAATGTTTGACCACACCTTATATAGGAAGGTTCATGACAGTGCAACTCGCTCAAAAGCCCTTTGGGGCCAAGCGCTGTGGTTAATGGCGAAATTAGCAAAAGGAAGAGCACATGCTTTGGTTAGGTTTAGTGATGTTAGTAGTTTCTTTGTGGTTCATCGCGAAGGGACGGAACTATACATCTTGGAAGGTGAACTCGACAATGCTGCGTTGTGTCAAATTAGATTTTTTCTTTTATTTTCGTGAATTTGATTTTTTACTATTATTTTTAACCTTATTTGTAATTACTGTCTTGCCATAAATGCAAATCTTATGCAGAATGAAACAGTAATATGTACAAGGAGGGGCTTTTGTAAAATAAGATAAGTGTATTAGATAAAAAATTTATTAAAAATGTTTACTGAATATGTACTGTTACATCATTACTCAATTCAGCGAATTACTCAGCTTTATCATAAATTACATGAACCTTATATACTGCTGTAATCGAACATTACCGAATTATTTTTTTATGTCGTTAACTGTAAGAGAAGAAACAGCGAATGAAGATTTGTATAATTATTTCTTCATATTTACTTACATACCAGCTTGATTACATCTAAGTAAAAGGCTATAATTGTATTTATTTTAATGTTTGTGGTTCTTGTGAATTACCTCCGCATAACTTTTAAACCATAAATTTGTGTTTGAAGGTTACTTCATTTTTTCTTTGCTTTCTTGTTGTACACACATTATATATGTATATATATATATATATATATATATATATATATATATATATATATATATATATATATATATATATATATATATATATATATATATATATATATATATATATATAATACACATATACACGCACACGTATATACACCTTACACCCCATGTATAAAATACGACCGTGTAATGTATAAAGAATCCCCTTATCTCCTTGAAGCAGTCGCCAGCTCATACGTTCTTACGCCAGGAATTATTTATGAAGAAAAATAAGCTGATTAAGAGGGAGGGATTCTTAAAGAAGAACCGACTCTTGTCTCGTCGTTGTCAGGTGATCAGTGATCGAACGGTGATTGATACGATGTGGTCGAATGGCGACTGATATGATGTGATCGAATGGTCGAAGAGTAATTGATATAAGGTGTTTGAATGGCGACTGATATGACGTGATCGACTGGTCGAAGGGTAATTGATATAATATATTTGAATGGTGACTATGGTGTGATCGAATGGTGATTGATATGATGTGATCGAATGGTGACTGATGCTGGTGATCAAATGGTGATTAATACAATGTGATCGAGTGGTGACTGATACAATGTGATTGAATGGTGGCTGATACTGATGATTTGTGTGCGCAAGGTGTCGGTTCATTATTATTAGTAAAAATTGTTTGTTTAGTTTTGAATAAATTTAACCAAACAGTCGATGCTGGAAACCTTAACTCCGAGAGATTGTGGATATATATATATATATATATATATATATATATATATATATATATATATATATATATATATATATATATATATATATATATATATATATATATATGTGTGTGTGTGTGTGTGTGTGTATTTTTCTTTTAATCAAAGCAAACCTAAAAATTAAGATTTTCAGCATCGACCGAGTAATATAATTATTTAAACTAACCAAGCAACTGTGTGCAAACTATAATGGCCTCCGTTGTAATGACTGGTAACTATGTGTCTAAATTCAACTCTTTTATTGTAATATTTTTATGTATAGTTTGTAATAACATAATTACCGTATATTTTTGTGGTTATTTTTGATCAAAATCCATTCCACTTATTTATGCAATTATCATTACTCTTGCATTTGAACTTAAGAACAGTCAAGTTTGAACGATTTTCAAAACATTTAGGAGTATGATTCAAAAATCACCCTGTTCTCTCTCTCTCTCTCTCTCTCTCTCTCTCTCTCTCTCTCTCTCTCTCTGTTAGAATTTCAGAACACTGATTTATGACCATAATTCATCATCTTCTCTCTCTCTCTCTCTCTCTCTCTCTCTCTCTCTCTCTCTCTCTCTTTATTTCTTTCTTTCTTTCTGAACCAGGTAATCCATCATCCCCGGAGAGGCTAAACCTTTCTACAGGTAATCTCTCCTTCTTTCCCCCCCCCTCTCTCTCTCTCTCTCTCTCTCTCTCTCTCTCTCTCTCTCTCTCTCTCTCTCTCTCTCTCTCTCTCTGTCTTGTTCTGGTAGAATTTCATCCACTGATTTATGAACATGTCTACAGGTCTCTCTCTCTCTCTCTCTCTCTCTCTCTCTGAACCCAACCCATCATCCCCGGAGAGGCTGAACCTTTCTGGTAATCTCTCCTTCTCTCTCTCCCCACCCCTCTCTCTCTCTCTCTCTCTCTCTCTCTCTCTGTCTCATTAAGAAATGTTTTCGTCACATAGCTGAATCCATGTTGATGTTAGTTTTCCTCTTTTTCCTGGGGGTCCTTTTATCTTTCGCATTATGAAGGGCAGAAGAAATGAAGGAGGGGGGGACCTCCGTCCCCCACCTGTCCCCCTCGCGTCGCCCCTTCCTTTTTACCCTTCGAGCTTCGTTGAAGGAGATCAAAGGAGAAGCAGAACAGAAAGATATAAGACGTGGGAGTGGGTATGAGATTTCTCTCCTGGAGAAATTCAATAACAGGATGTTCTGGATAAGACCTGGAGGAAAGGATAAAGAGAAAAAACGATGGACAGGAATTGGATTTCCTGGATATTAGAGAGAGAGAGAGAGAGAGGAAGAAGTATTAAATCTTATTATTACGTAGGGAGGGGGGTCTGTGCGTCAAGAAAGATCTCCGTTTGTTGCCAACTTCCATAAAATCACGGTTTTTCTTAGTCCACTGAGGCTTCATAAACAGCTCGTCGGCACCCTGACATTCAGCATACTTCGTCATTCACTTGTCATAATGGCACTCTTGAACATCTGGACATAATGGCCCTTTATTCGACTAAACTCATTGGCACTCTTGTCCTCTAAACACACTTTTTTTAGGTATCTTCTCCACCTTCCTTTCAGTGTAGGTCAACACAGGTGGGGTTAGACCATAGTAAATGACCTTGCTACGCAATGAGTAAATACCCCCTTGTATGTGTTAGTGAACTAGATGCCCATGTTGTAAATCTATTGAAATATTCTTACGCGAACTTAAATTTTGCCTCAAACATTTATAATTACATCTCTTCGTCTGAAACATACGTATAAACTAAACTAGCTATTATCTAGTTAAAAGTCCCTTAAAAAAACTATTTATCGATAAAATTATTTTTTTAAAATAGTATATTGAGCCATACATCCGCTGCATATTCAATATTGCAATTCTGTCAGTTGAATTATAGACTTTCTGTGCCATTGTTGCATGTATGTTGTATATCATCTTTCCCTTGTACTCTCACTCTTCAAAAAACCTCATTCTTATCCCAACTATCACTGCTCTACACCTATCAGACCTTCTGCTAACTTTTTAACTTTCTTAATCAAATTCCTTCCGTATACTTTTCAAGGTATACTTGAAACTGCCATTGTTATTTTCTCTTTTTCTCAACATTTCTTCTGTATTCAGTAATTATTCCTTTCGTCTGTACTTCGAACCCCTGTCTTCTATCGAGACGTAAATTGGTATTATTATCGTTAATTTGATAGTAGTGTTCACTTTCTAAGACAAAATTTCGCGTGTTCACACACACACACGTACACTGTGGCTAGCGAATCATTAACCTTCAGAAAATATCAGAAGATATCAGCTATATGCACTAGTTACCTGTGGGACTTTTCACTTATGACATAAAAAGTGGTTTGGTCTCACCTTGCATAGCTAATCGTAGTGAAGAGATGAATGGTTGGTTGAGTTTGCTGTCGCAAGAATATCTTTCGGTAATAGTTTCTGATGGTAACCTCGCAGTAGTAATTGCTTTGCTTGTAATGTTTGTTTGAATCTCTTACCATTAACTGCTTTGCGTAGTTTGTAAGGCATCTAACCAGTAGCTGTTTGTGATGTTGTAAGACTTATTTCGTTCATAAGCAGATTTGTTGTAATGTTTTCACTGGACTTCTTCATTTTAACTTTTTCTCTGCAATGTGAAGAGTGAAACATGTCTTTGTTTGTGATGTTAGCAAATACTAACTCAGCGTTTGTGAGAAGCTTGTCTGTATTGTGTGTGTTTTAGTGTGTGTAAAGTATTTAACTGCTTTGTTTGTACTGTTTGTAAAGCGTCTAAAAGCCCGTGTTTGTGATGTGTTAGAAACTATTAAGTTAATTAATTCAGTGTTTGTGAGAAGCCTGTCACTATTGTCTGTTTTGTAACATTCAAGTGTCCAATGATTGTGACGTTCCTGAGAATCATCTGACTAGTAACTTTATAGTTCGTACAGTAAACTTCTCCCAATTATTGCTTAGTTTGTGCTCTTTGTAAAGCGTCTAAAAACCTTTGTTTGTGATAATTTAGAAACTATTGATTTAGTGTTTGTGAGAAGTCTGTCACTCTTATCTGTTTTGTAATGTTTGTAAAGTACCTACAGTAACTAATTGTTGTTTGTAACATCTAAAAAACACCTGACGAGTAACTGTGCAGTTTGTATCATTTAACCTTTCCCTTGTAACTGCTTTGTTTGTGCTGTTTGTAAAGCGTCTAAAAGCCTTTGTTTATGATATGTTAGAAACTATTAACTTAGTGTTTGTGAGGAGACTGTCTATACTATCGTGATATGCTAGAAACTATTAATTTAGTGTATGTGAAAAGCCTGTCACTATTATCTGCTTTGCAATGTTTGTAAAGTGTAAAACTAGTGTGATTGTTTGTGACGCATCTAAGAATCATTTGATCGATAACTTTACAGTATGTAAGCAACTCTTGCTATGTTGCATACATGCTTCTATAGAGTATCTGAAAGTAGAGCCTTGTGCTTTTTAACCTATCACGTACGCTGCGAGAGTTTGCGGCAAGTTCCACACTTGTTTTTTGACAAGTGTGCAACTTGCGTTAAACTTTTTCGGCGAGTTTCCGTTCCAGTTGATACATTTACTGTTGCTGTTGCTGATTTTTGTATTGATATGCTGGTAGAATTTGTATTTACATATTTATATGTATAGATTTAGTTCACAGAAAACAGAAGTCATATATGGTTGACTTTTTTTAATATATTTGAATTTCGTCGATTTATATATATACATTATATATATATATATATATATATATATATATATATATATATATATATATATATATATATATAGTATGTATTTATATATATATTTTATACACACGCACACTGCATATATATACATATACATGTATGTGTACGTATATGTATGTATATATACATATATGTATGTATGTATGTACGTATTTGCTGCGTGGGCCCTTGCATAAAATAAAAAGTATGAAAGTAAAAGTTTTAGTTTTACGTGGTCTGATATTAAACTCAGCAAACAGCCATTTTAAAAATTCTTACTCGTGTTTTGACCAGGAACCGATAAATGTTTCATCTGCTGATGACTCTGTCATGTGCCACTTATATATATATATATATATATATATATATATATATATATATATATATATATATATATATATATATATATATATAGTATATATATAAATTTTTGTCACTTACACAATTGTTCAATGCATTAATAAAATTAATGATAGGACCTCATTTAAACTGGATGGTATCTAGTGCAGATATTTATTCAGGAAAAGTTACAAGCTTTCAGGACTAACTGTCCTCATCATACCCGTATATATATATATATATATATATATATATATATATATATATATATATATATATATATATATATATATATATATATATATATATATATATATATATATATATATATATTGTGTATTATATATATATATATATATATTTGTTTGTTTTTACCATATACTGTTAATCAGTCAGAGAAAGAGAGTTTGGCAAATTGTCAAACATTAACATTTCAGTACATAATTACGTCATTACCTGAAAAATAATGAAACAGTTACCATGACGTTCTTAAATGGCTCATCCATTATTTCTGACCAGGACTTAAGGAAAACCTAATAGATACTTCTTTAATGTTTGGATAGTAATTCATGGATTTCTTCAGCCATATCAGAATCGCTAAAGCGTCCTTCAGTTGCAAGAGAGCATGAATTAGTGACCACTGATGGTTCAGTGCCAGAAAAAAAAACTTCATTGAAGGTTTAATACATAAAAAACACTGACCGACTAATGTTAGTTAAAACTTATTGATGGTTTAATGTTATGAAGAAAAAACACTTACGGGGGTTAATGTTAGGGGAACAACACTTGCTGATGGTTTAATGCTAGGAAGACAACACTTGTGGTTTATTTTTAGAGGAAAAAACACTTACTGTTGCTTTAACGTTAGAAAAAACAACTTACTGGTGGTTTAATGATAGGAAAAACACTTACTAATGGTTTAATTTTATGGAAAAACAACTCTTACTGATGGTTTAATATTAGGAAGATACACGTACTGATGGTTTAATGTTTGGGAGCCAGAAACTCTTACTGATGGTTTAATATGAAGAAAAAAATGACTGATGTTTAATATTCGGTAACCAACAACTCTTACTGATGGTTTAGTATTAGGAAAAAAAATTACTAATGATTAATGTTAGGTAACCAACAACTCTTACTGATGGTGTAATATTAGGAAAAACTTACTGTTGTTTACCAACAACTCTTACTGATGGCTTAATATTAGGAAAAAACTTACTGATGGTTTAGTGTCAGGGAACCAACAACTCTTACTGATGGTTTGATATTAGGAGAAAAAACATTTACTGCGGGTTTAATATTGGAAAAAAGACACTGACAGTTCAATTTTAGGGGAAAAACAACTCTTACTGATGGTTTAACGGCAGAGAAAGCTGGTTGCAGTAAGTCTCGTGAGAGCAGAGTTTGCTCTGTCAATAATAATTATAGAAACTAGATTTCATGATCTCTGTGAAGACTAAATATATCAATCAAGTGGTCTTTATGCTCAGTAGCCACTCAAGTTTTGATGAACAGGAACTTGATATTCCTCACGAAAAAGCAAATAAAAAGAGATAAAAAACTTGTGAACGTATCACGCAGTAAAGGGAGCCCATTATACTTCATTGCTAACATCCGCAAGCATAAATCCGACCCCTGTGACCTTGCCAATTGCAACACCAATTGAGGCAGTTTGTTAGTTATCCATCATGCTTTATGAGGAAGTCATGTAGTGCTGTAGCGTTATAGAGGCATTCTGTAGAGTGTGTTGGTAATTTAGAATGGTATACTGCCAGATTGTGCATGTCAGTTAGTCTGTTTCATGTGTTTTTTATTTTTAAAGGTATTTTTCATAAATGAAAATGGGAAATTTTTATTTTTTTGAAAATGGGAAATTTTAATTTATTATCAATGAAAACGGGAAATTTTCATTTATTTTTTTAATGAAAATGGTAAGTTTTCATTTTTTACTATATATATAAAAACTGGAAATTTTAATTTATTTATTGTCAGTGAAAATGGGAAACTTCTATTTATTTATTATAATTAAAAATGGGAAATTTTCATTTATTTATTGTAAAGGAAAATGGAAATTACCATTTATTTATTATGAACGAAAATGGAAAATTTTCAGCTATTCATGTTGCAGTGCAACTGTGAAATTCATTTCCAAATATTTTCTCTCACACGGGCTCTTGCTTTTCAAGTCAGTGGTCGTTTATGCAATGCAATAATAATAATAATAATAATAATAATAATAATAATAATAAATGTTTTAATCTCCCCCATTCCATAAGCAATAACAAAGACCATCCCGGTATTTGGTAGAGCCGTTGATGGCAGACACTAGGTTACATTTTCATTAAGTGGGTCTTTCCGCCCACCCTCGACAGACAGTCTTTGTTTCCACTCTTGAAGCGCATTACGTCCTTAATGTTTGTTTGTACGAGTTTACTAAATATATTTACGCACGAATCTTCGTTCGTTCTTTTCGTTTTTATGTAAGAATTGCTCGTAGTGGTTAAGAAATATTGGTAGCGATGATAAAAAGGAATTTCTTTTCGCGTACGGAAGATTTTTGTATCTAAATAATACTTACCAATAAACAGATTCTTTGTGCGCGCGCGCGCGCGTGTGTGTGTGTGTGTGTGTGAGAGAGAGAGAGAGAGAGAGAGCAGAGAAGGGAAGATTATCTTGAACACGAGTCTATTTGTAGGTCCATAGTACGTGTATGTGTACATACATCATTCAACATGCATAAAGGCTTCCTTTGTCCCCCTATTCAACAGCATCATGGCATCGTACTCGAGAGAGAGAGAGAGAGAGAGAGAGAGAGAGAGAGAGAGAGAGAGACCTTCATTCCCTTTAACAACGCCTAGAGAGATTCAAACGTGAATCCATGGTTGTATATAACAATAGATACTGAGCTCAGTGTTTGTCATTTATTTATACACTGAATGCTTGTTGTCCATATATTTGAATAAGTATATTATGTGTATATTATGGCGTATATTTGAATGCGTATATTATGTGTATATTATGACGTATATTTGAATGCGCATGTTATGTGTATATTATGACATATTTGATTGCGTATATTATGTGTATATTATGACGTATATTTAAATGCGTATATTATGGTTAATGCAATGTTAGTATACGCTGTCATCAGCACGCTGTTGGGTTATAATGAGCTCTTTTGTTCGGAAAGAGTTCTTACTCCCTTCCCCATCTCTCTCTCTCTCTCTCTCTCTCTCTCTGTAGCATCCTGTTCCCTTGGGATGTACCCTTGCTGTATCCCCTTCCATCCTCTCTCTCTCTCTCTCTCTCTCTCTCTCTCTCTCTCTCTCTTGTGTGTGTGACATCCTGTGTTATTGGGATGTATCCTTCCCCTCTCTCTCCCTCTCTCTCTCTCTCTCTCTCTCTCTCTCTCTGTGACATCCTATGTTCTCTGTGACATCCTATGTTCTCTTGTGTGACATCCTGTGTTCATGGGATGTATCCTCTCTCTCTCTCTCTCTCTCTCTCTCTCTCTCTCTCTCTCTCTCTCTCTCTCTCTCTCTGACATCCTATGTTCTTGGGATGTATCCTCTCTCTCTCTCTCTCTCTCTCTCTCTCTCATCTCTGTTCTTGGGATGTATCTCTCTCTCTCTCTCTCTCTCTCTCTCCTCTCTCTCTCATCCAGTGTCTCTTCCAGTGGGATGTATCCTCTCTCTCTCTCTCTCTCTCTCTCTCTCTCTCTCTCTCTCTCTCTCAGCATGGCATCCTATTCCCGGGGGATGTATCCTATCTGTATCCTCGCCCATCTTCCGTAGGATGGGATCCCCAGGCGCGCTCGCATCCTCCAAAAAGATTGTGATCCAGTAGAAAATATCGGCCTAATGTTTATATAAATATTGCAATTTGCCAGGAGCTTGAATAAATCAGGAGTGTTTTATGCAAATGAAACTCCATTTCCAAGTTTCATATATCGGATATTTTTACATTTATTGGTCGTGCCGCGCGCGCCCACAGAGAGGGGAAAAAATTGCTCTGGACGTAGTAGTCTCTAGAGTATATGCATGGAGGAATATGTAGTATTTTGGGTTTTTATTTATTTATTTTTTTTTCTTATTTTCGTATTTCGTCTTTATAGGGCACTTGTATTTGGAACGTATGTAGCATGAGTTTGGGTGGGGGGTGGCGCCTTTGGGGTTGGGAAGGGGGGAAGGGGCCGGTTTTGGACAAAAATATACACAGATAAATTTTACTTCCTGATATGTATATGTTCAAACGTGGTTCCAAGCTGTATACTTAAAAGCATTCGAAAAGTGAATTACATTATATGTATGTATGTATTTATGTATGCATTTTGGTATGGGGTTGCCAGCCTCATGCTGTACCCCAGTCTGGCTACCATCCAACACAGTTGGCCAATCACCAGATCCATAATTCCGTGCTTAGGGGAACAGAATTACAAAGTGATTAAACTGAACGTCTCTCTCTCTCTCTCTCTCTCTCTCTCTCTCTCTCTCTCTCTCTCTCTCTCTCTCTCTCTCCTGAAATTTGTAGTTGTAAATTACTGAACACGGATAATTTCGAATCCATACGCATTTATGATAATATCAGTTAATAAGCAAGCAATATATATTTTTTGTCTAAATAAAAGCGACGCCATTTGAATGGCAGTCAGGGAATGAGTTGTCAGAGACACGTGAATCAAAAGGCACTTTTTGAAAAGGTAAAATGAGTCCTCAGAGATATATTCCAAAGGCACCTTTTGAAAAGGTAAAATGAGTCCTCAGAGATACATTATTCCAAATGCACCCTTTGAAAAGGTAAAATGAGTCCTCAGAGATATATTATTCCAAAGGCACCTTTTGAAAAGGTAAAATGAGTCCTCAGAGATATATTCCAAAGGCATCTTTTGAAAAGGTAAAATGAGTCCTCAGAGATATATTATTCCAAAGGCACCTTTTGAAAAGGCAGAACGAGCCTTCAGAGACATATTTTTCCAAAGGCACCTTTTGAAAATGTAAAATGAGTCCTCAGAGATATATTCCAAAGGCACCTTTTGAAAAGGTAAAATGAGTCCTCAGAATTACATTATTCCAAAGGCACCTTTTGAAAGTAGTTGGGAAGACCAACCGTGTCTATGACCTTTGCGGTATGGAAGCCATTTTTTTTTCTTTTTTTAAATAAACAAAACCCGGGAGAGGGCGACCTTCTGCCTTATTTGCTTTCTCACGGATCGCTTGGAAGATTAGCTCAAATTCTCATGATAAGGTTTCATATTTATGGTTTTGAGTAGTTGTATTTGTCTTGACAGAATTCCGAATAGCGGGGCCTTTACTTTTTTTACGTTGTCTGTTGTTTGTGAATTCAGTGATAACATTTCATATATATATATATATATATATATATATATATATATATATATATATATATATATATATATATATATATATATATATATATATATATATAGATATATATATATATATATATATATATATATATATGTATATAAATTATATATATATGTATATATAATATATATTTATATATATATATATATATATATATATATATATATATATATATATATATTTATTTATTTATTTATAAACATACACATGTACACAAATTGCTCGTCTCTGTGTTTGAGCTCAAGCAAGTGCCCGCCATGCACTCCCTTCAATGCAGAATTTGGTTGGACTGCATTTGATTTAGTAATTCCAAGGAATACTGGAATGTCATGGACCAACCCTCGCCCACCTTCAATTAGAAATCACTCCGGAATAAATGAATATAACCAACGTGCGTTTCAACAGTGTCCCCAACACGTAAAGTCATTAAACTTTCTTTGAATCTCTTTTGCAAATTCATTGCTGAAATAACGCCTCATTTTTTCTTTTTTCTTTTTTAGGACAATGACAGGGAGATAAAAAAAATCATTAAACGCTCCCCTGAGAGAAGAGGAGAGAGAGAGAAAAAAAGTCTTGCTTTATATTTCATGCTAATTGGGGGCATAAATCAGGAATGTGTCGTCGTTAAATTGTTCTAGGCCGGTGGAAGACTGAGGACTTTTTTTTTTCCATTTGTGGTGATGATGTATGTCTACTCTCTCTCTCTCTCTCTCTCTCTCTCTCTCTCTCTCTCTCTCTCTCTCTCTCTCTCTCTCTCTCTCGGCGGTGAGTTATAACTTGGGTACAGGTGTAATCAGTTTGAAATAATGTATTATACAAATATATAAATATATATATATATATATATATATATATATATATATATATATATATTATATATATATATGTGTGTGTGTGTGTGTGTGTGTGTGTGTGTATATATAAAACGCATATATATATCTATATAATGTATGTATGTATATATACATATATACGGGTACTTGAGAATGAGGACTGTTTGTCCTAGAAAGCTTGTAACTGTCTGTGAAAAAATATCTCCACTAGATACCATCCAGTTTGAATGAGGTCCTGTTAGTAATTGTACTAATTGTAGTTGTGTATGTGATAAAAATATTACAGTACATATATGTATATGTAAAATTATACATATATATATACACACATACATACATACATAAATAAATAAGAAATAGTATCTGATACGGAAGAATGCATGGGTGGCCCATATACCCTTGAATACTCTATTATACGTAATTACTCTGGTCTCTAGGTGAGTTGTAAACTTTACGAAGCGTCAAGTATCGAGCCATCCTTGACATTATTGAAGAGAAAGGTCCTTGTCCGACGTCTATGTAATTTTAATGTCGATAAAAGAAGAGAGAGTCAGGTTAAGTATTATTGAAGGCGTCTTCTGTTGGAGGACGCAGTGTGTCAAAACAAATTCGCCTGTTTTATTTAATTCAGTTTCTTATTTGTTTTTGTTGTTTTATGAATCGGGACTGAGCAGGGAAGAGTTTTCATATTCTGGAAGTAATTATTTAAGGGATTTATGAAACTGGGAGAGAATTTCATAAAATGCATGTAAGTGATATAAAGGACTGATATATAACTTGGTTGACCTTGAAGTTCGTGATTTTATAGTACCCGTCAACATACCTTTACTTTGAAAAACATTTAAGACCAATTGGTTTTGTTGGTCATGGAGTACAGTTTCATAACTTACCTTTACATCTCTGTTCTTTTTATTTGAAATAAATTCCTTATTTTAGATAAGAGTGCTAATTTTTCTTATGACTCCTCTCTCTTTTTTTTCACGAAAATACAAACAACAACTCAAAGAAAAATGTAATTTTTTATCATGTTAGTTGGCAATGCCTAATAATTTTTTTCATTTACTGAATGCATTTTTTTATTTTTCTGCCTATTAATATATTTCCAAAAGTCAGAAACATTTATAAGGTTATGTATGTACGTATATATAATATACTATATATATATATATATATATATATATATATATATATATATATATATATATATATATATATATATATATATATATATATATATATATATATATATATATATATATATATATATATAGTCATTAGTCATTTGAGTAGTAATGACTTACTGTAGTATTCAATTCTGAATAGTCTACGTTTTCTGATTTTTACTCCGCACATGAATATTCCAGTGTAAATTCTCATCTAACTTAGTAACTTTGGCATTTTGGGAGGGGTGAGAGTACCGTTGTGGGGAGGCCGCCGAGGAGGGAGTATTTTATGAAACGGCCGTACAAGTTGTGTTAGGTAATAATGATTAAGATTATTCTCCTGTTTTTTTAGAGCATGGAATTCAGTTGCAGTGTGATTCATTTTTAAGACAATAGTGAAGTATAATTTATCTTTTATATACCCCTTATAGGATATTTTATCATGTTTGCGCTATGTTATTTTTCATTTAGAAGCGATTTTGTAATTTGATTACTGTATACTCTGTTTAACATACCTATTTTGAGAAAGAAACTTTATCGGTAAATCTATGCCAAAATAACTACAGAGTCAGTTTCAACAGAGACGCCATCACTGAATATCTCATTCTTCTCTCATTTTAAACTCTAAGCCGAGACTTGTATGAATAATGACTGGTGAGAATAGAAGGCTATTCAGCCTAGTCATGTATATTTCTGTTAGATAAACAAGACAATTTACAGTAACATTAAAGTAACATTAACGACAAATTTAAGGAACATTCAACTGATACTTCTTTTTCTTCTCTTCCAGGTAAATATTGAGGATGCCTGGATACTCCACCGGTCGAGTGGACATGTTTCTTGCAGAAGTTTTTACACCGAACAAAAAAAAAAAAAAAACTTGAATCCACCTGACCGTGAGTTTGTTACGTAAGGTACCACTCTTCACCATTATTTCATTTTTTTTTTTTTTTTTTTGGTATTGAGTGTATGTGCGTGTATGGCTTTTTCCTCCCTTTTGTTTTAGGTTCGCCAAGCGAAAACTCTTTGAAGGCCTTGGCGTGTTTTCTGAAAAAACACGTCCTCGCCTTGAGTGACTTTTGAATTTTGTGGCGCCATTTACCTTCTATGGCTCCGAGGACACTTTGTAGTTCAGTGTCCCTAGTTTCGGTTGAGTTCATTCTGTTTTAATCGCTTCATTATCACCGCAATTGTTTTTGTTATTACAATGGAAGTGAATTCCCTAAAACCATTAGCGCTCTGTAGATTTCCATGACCATTTGCAGTTCAGTGTCTCCCAAGTTTCGCAAGAGTTCATTCTGTCCTGTCATTTTTTTTTTTTTTTATTAAAATGAAATTGAAATAACCAGTTGAATTCTCTGAAACAATTAACGCTCTGTGGATTTTCAAGACACTTTGCAGTCCAGTGTTCCACGTTTTGGTTGAGATAAGTCTGTTTTAAACACTTCATTATTATTGTCATTGTTTTTTATCATTACACTGAAACTGAAATAACCAGTTGAATTTCCTAAAACCATTAACGCTGTATGGATTTTCAAGACGATTTAACGTTCAGCGGACCATGCTGTGGATGAGTTAATTCTGTTTTAAACACAATATCATTATTGTCATTTGTTATTATCAATGAAATTGGATTTAGAAATAACCAGAAGACTGCGTGAGCTTCACTGGTTACCACGAGAGAGTGAGCACCCTTAGGGAACGCAATACGAACACTCGATTTAGTAACTGGTTAAACATCTGAAGCTGACATCAGGTGATCATTGGTTCAGCTTCCAAAAAGGTGGATTCTGAAATGGTCGGATTAATCCCAAATACTGGAAATCACCTTAAAGACACATATAGCTACAGTGTATATAGCTACTGGACACTGGGTATAAACTCGTTCCCGCCTCACTGGAACCCTCTTGGGATGGAACGGGTATATTTAAGCTATTTCTAAAGTTTCTGGAATGGTCGGATTAATCCCAAATACTGGAAATCACCTTAAAGACACATATAGCTGCTGGACACTGGGTACAAACTCGTTCCCGTCTATGAACACGCCTGGAATGGAACGGGAATGGAACAGGTATATTCCTAAAGGTGAAATGCGCTCGAAAATGAGTTAAAAGTGTTCCCAAAACATCGCCGGTCCAAGAAATGGATTCTGGATTTGAGTCGTTCTTAAAGCTGGGGTGCTCCTCGACGGATGTAAACTGGGGCGAAGGTCGTTCTTTGGTTGCTGACGCGGAAGTTCTGTATTTCTTGTGTATTTCTGTATTTCTTGTGTTTCTCTGTGTTTCGTGTAAGAGTTTGTGTGTGTGTTTTGAACGAGTATTAATATTTAACATTAATCTTTTACCCACATTGGAGTCTCTGGCTGTATTCAGAGACAAAGAGTCATACTGTTTCATTTTCATGTCCTGGCAACCTACCATCTAAATATCGAAGTTGTGTTGATATTAGGTCGCCAGGATACGAAGATAAAACTTTCTGACCCAGAAGTTCACCATTTTGCTTACGTTTTTGTATGTTTGACGGAACGTTATTGATATTAAACATAAATCTGTTACACACAGTGAAATCTCTAATTGTATTCAAAGACAGTGAGTCAGGCTGTTCATTTTCACTTCGTAGCAACCTACCAGTCAACAGTGCGTCGACTTGTTGACGGTAGGTTGCTAGGACGCGATGATGAAACCCTCTCACTCAGAAGTTCTCAATTCTGCTTGTGTTTATATGTGTTTGATGGAAAATTATTAATATTTAATACAAATCTGTGACCCACATTGAAGTCTCTGCTGACAAAGGTAGATGATTTCATTATTGTGTCCTGACAACCTACCGTCAACAAGCGACGCCCTGTTGACTGGTAGATTGCCGGGGAATGATAATGAAACCCTGACATTTGTTGGCCGCTGCTGTAGTTTTCATTTAGGTTCTTTGCTGGCGGCTTTCGAGCCTCTTTGTGACTCACTGCCGCTTGAACCGGATTAATAAGACTTGTGGCAGTTTCTTAATACATGGTTTATAATTATATCCCTCCTCAATGATTGTATAAACATTCAGTGCTGTTTTTAAATGAGGTAATTTTCCTGCTCTGTAAAGCTATATATCTAACCATGTATTTCATTATGCTCAATTTAAAACAGTGTCTTTACACTTAACTCGACATTAAGACGTGTCATCTCTTATACAGTATTACTATTGTGACGATAGAGTAACACTGAATATAAATAGGAAACGTAAAAGAGAGACAGACAGACAGAAAGAGAGAGAGAGACAGAGAGAAAATTGAAATGTCGTATGATTTCTCGGAATTGGAAAAAAAAAGCAAGAACTCTTACACAGTATTATAATTATTTTGGCGGTCGAGCAACAATAGATATAAACAAGACACTTGAGAGAGAGAGAGAGAGAGAGAGAGAGAGAGAGAGAGAGAGAGAGAGAGAGAGAGAGAGAGAGAGAGACTTGAAATGTATGTATGATTTCTCGGAATTCGAAAAAAAGGCTCTTATATATAGTGTTACCATTATTTTGACGGTCAACTAACAATAAACATAAATAAGACTGAGAGGGAGACCTGAAATGTCGCATGATATCTGGGAATTCGAGAGAGAAAAAGCAAGACAGGCAGTGAGAGAGAGAGAGAGAGAGAGAGAGAGAGAGAGAGAGAGAGAGAGAGAGAGAGAGAGAGACTTGAAATGTCGCATAATATCTGGGAATTCGAAAGGAAAAAACAAGACAGGCGATGAGAGAGAGAGAGAGAGAGAGAGAGAGAGAGAGAGAGAGAGAGAGAGAGAGACTTGAAATGTCGCATGATATCTGGGAATTCGAGAGAGAAAAAACAAGGCAGGCGATGACAAAGAGAGAAGAGAGAGAGAGAGAGAGAGAGAGAGAGAGAGAGACTTGAAATGTCGCATGATATCTGGGAATTCGAGAGAGAAAAAGCAAGACAGGCAGAGAGAGAGAGAGAGAGAGAGAGAGAGAGAGAGAGAGAGAGAGAGAGAGAGAGAGAGAGAGAGCTGAAATGTCGCATAATATCTGGGAATTCGAGAGAAAAACAAGAGATGAGAGAGAGAGAGAGAGAGAGAGAGAGAGAGAGAGAGAGAGAGAGAGAGAGAGACTTGAAATGTCGCATGATATCTGGGAATTCGAGAGAGAAAAAGGAAGACAGGCGATATATCCCTCCGCCTGTTTTAGATACCTTGGAAATCATGAAATTCTAAAGGCACGCTTTTCGAGCCCACTTGATTTCGGAACTGTGATCCTGAGCCTTTGGCAAACGTGCACCGTATAATCATGAGCAGTTGTGACTTCGGAATTTGCATTCTCAGGGTTTCTGGTTTATGTTAACTAGTGGAGTTTTTGCATTTTTATTTTTGGGAGTTTACTTTTTGAGCGCCGGGAAAACGTTCGGTAACGTTTTCGTGATTTGGGGGGGAAAACGTTTGAATATCTCGTGATTGGGGAAGATAACATTGGAATATAACTTGGTTTCTATTAGTGTCGAAAACGTTATATATTTATCTTGGGAAAACGTTCTTTAACGTTTTCGTGTGTCGGGGAAAGAACGTTTGAATATCTCGTGATTAGGGAAGATAACACTGGAATATAACTTGGTTTCTGTTAGTGTCGAAAACGTTATATTTTTAGCTTGGGAAAACGTTCTTTAACGTTTTCGTGTGTCGGGGAAAACGTTTGAATATCTCGTGATTAGTGATAACGAATATAACGTTAGTATATTTTTTAGCTTGGGAAAACGTTCGGTAACGTTTGTGTGGTTAGCGGAAAAAATTTTAATATGTCATGGTTTCTTTAAGTGTTGAAAGCTTTATATTTTTTGAGGCCGGAAAGCCTTCGGTCACGTTTGCGTGATGGAGGAAAAACGTTTGAATATGTCTCGGTTTCTGTTAGTGTTAATATTTTATGTGGTATGGTGTCTAAGAGTGGCCTTGCGTGTGATCGTTCCAGTTCTGTCAAGGGAGGGGTGTCTGCATTTGTTCCCTGTCTGGATTCTAAGCTTGCAGCAAAAACAAGTATAATATATAAATATATATGTGTACATGTATATATACGCATTCAGCTACAAATGTCGTTTAATATCCAGTTCGCTCTACCTTGGAAATAATATATTTTGTATTATGTAAACCGAAGGGGAATTGTAGTTGAGAAGTTCGTCGTCTAATGGGCTCGAACCACAGAACACGAGAACTCACGACGTTCAGTGACGCCGTAGCTTGATCATATATATGTATGTATATATATATATATATATATATGATGTGTATACTATATATATATATATATATATATATATATATATATATATATATATATATATATATATATAGGTAAATATATATTGTATTTTATATATATATATATATATATGTTATATATATATTGAAAAGTGACCAGTAGATTTTACGTAGAGAGCGTATAGACTAACTGATATACAAGGCTGAATGCTACTGAGAAATCATTATAGCATTTGAAACCAGCCCGAAGGAACTTACTTAACATAATATTTACATAAAATTTTGATAAATACAAAAGATAAAAGCTGAAATAAACGTAAATACTATTCGCATATCCTCAGACCCTGTGAGAAGGCTTAAGAAACGGGTCGAATCTTTAAACCTCAAACAGAAAGAAGCAAAGAATTTCCTCCGTAACATAACTAAAACTCTCCGTTCCGTGTACAGATAACGACGGTAATTACGTGATCTTGTTTCCATTGCAGTTGTTGCCCAACAGACGTACAGTATATATTCCGATTTTGATGGGATGCATTTTTGAGAGATGGACGGTAGTGGATATTCGCGTTTTTTTTTTTTTTTTTGTAGGTTTTTTCATGTTGTTATTGTGATTAAAAATGTTTGCTGGAAGGGTCTTGGGTTCTTTGAGTTGTGCGTTGTTTAAGTTGTTTGCTGTGAGAGGTCCTCTCTCTCTCTCTCTCTCTCTCTCTCTCTCTCTCTCTCTCTCTCTCTCTGTGCCATTAAATAATTTTTCATAATCAACACGTGCTGTTGATTGTATATTATATATATATATATATATATATATATATATATATATAAATATATATATATATATATATATATATATATATATATATATATATAAAGACAAAATCCACGAAGGAAAGAGAAACACTGGAGTGCTGCAGAAGCCTTTCGACTGTCGTCTGCTAAGTAAAGGACGACAGTCGAAAGGCCTCGCAGCACTCCAGTGTTTCTCCTTCCTTCGTGAAATTTGTCTTTATTTATATATTCACCACATTCCATATTTTCGTGATTCAGTTTTACACACACATACACACACACCCACACACACATATATATATATATATATACATATACATATACATATACATATACATATACATATACATATACATATACATATACATATCATATGAGTATATTAAGACATAGGAAATGAAGCAGACCGACGCCCCGACGCCCCATTCGCCCAGGAGCGTTTCGGCTTTAAGGCCGAGTCAGATATATACCGGCATTTTCAAGAAATCTGCTCTGCCACTACATGAATAATTGCTGGCGTAATGAGCGCTTTTTAAATCGTGCGCTTTTTCACGGGAGGTTTTTTTTCTGCACTTTTTTTTTAAATGCCGGCACATTATATCTTGACGTTTCCTTTTCCGTTGCTATAGCACCATTTGCTGAATGCGGAATGAAATGAAATGAATGGATATTAAGGTAAATCAATGTGTAAGTAGGTATACATATACATACATACATATATATAAATATATGTATAATTATATA
>NC_089766.1:10366007-10376007 GCF_040412425.1 Macrobrachium rosenbergii
TATATATATATATATATATATATATATATATATATATATATATATATATATATATATAATCATGTAATCAACACAGAATCACGTGTGGAACAGAAATAAATTTTTGACTCACATCAGGTCTTTCAATTGAAAGACCTGGGTTCTGATCCTGATGTGAGTCAAAAATTTTATATATGTATGTATATGTATATGTATATATATATATATATATATATATATATATATATATATATATATATATATATATATATATATATATATATATATATATATATATATATATATATATATATATACATACATACATACATATTATGTGTGTGTGTGTTTGTTTAAAAGAGGGAGGGGCGCGAGAGCAGGCATATATATTCTGGCAACGTAGAAATACATCTCAACCAGAAGGCTCTACAAAGTGTCCCACCATGTACTCCAGCCATCTCCGAAAGGTCACCTGTATTTTCATCCATCTTTCATGGAGAACTCTGCGTCACTCAGGAGTGAGTTACACGCCCCTTTCAGCAGGTGACAGCCAAAACTTCCGAAGAAAGTCTAGAAAGTCTGTAAGTCATTCTAAAACTTCCCAAGACTTTCCGAGGGTCCATTAAGACGCAGCGGATCTGTTACAGGCCGCTAACACCTGTCCGCGGTTGAAATTAGTACTTACTAAGATCCCCAGGTGTCAAATAAGTGATGAGGCTCTCTGTGATGGACAAGTGGTAGGGGTGTTTATGTTTTTATGTCGTCTTGTGAAAGGTTCCCCTTGTTTTAAAGAAGAATTAACCCCTTTCGACTGATTGCATCCACATTGGCAAAGTTAGACGGTACGGCATGGATTTTTAATTTATCATCCTTTTCACACTCTTCGTTTTTTTACTTCTATTTTAAAACCTATTTTATTTTATAAGTAAACGCTTTGCTTATTTTTAGAGTTCTGTTATGTTTTCATTTGTGAAGCGGTTCGTTCAGCTTATTTCAAAACGTTCAATTCTCAGTAAATCTCATATTTTTGTAGTGGAGGGTTTTACTAAGTAGGCTATTTATCTTTCAAAATCATTATAAAATTATTTTAGAATCATCATGAACGTACAATACAATGTATAATAGTCTCATGAACATGTCTATGAAGAAATGTTCATGAAACTAATTGATAAAGATAGTATGTTTGGGGTTATTTCAAAAAATTTTTAAATAATAAATTACCTATAGTATGAAGTAGTTTCATGAACATGTCAATAAAGACATATTCATGAAACCACCTTTTGTAGTATGTTCATGGGGATTTAAAAATAAATTTTTCGAAATTAAATTACGTACAACATGAATTATTTTCATGAACCTGCCTATAAACTCCAAAATGATTTTCAGAAAAATAAGCCGTAAACCTTGAAGGCGTCTTTTGTCTGTAACACTAGCAAAAGACGCGCCCCCCCTCCCCAAAAAAAAGAGAAAAAGAAAAAAAAGATATATTCCAGAAGCGGTCGGAAGGGCTCCCAGCGCGAGATCTCTCTAAGCCACGACGAAAACCCAGCTAAGCCACCTCCGTACGGTTGCTACTTCCATGTAAATGCGGAAGGAGAAACATCCATCTCTTCAGTTTTTACCTCGCGTTTTTTTTTTTTTTTTTCAACCTCTTATTTTTCGTGTGTTCTGGAAGAAGGACCATAGTTGCCAGAGGGGAATTCAGAATAGTGTTTGTGTGTGTGTGTGTGTGTGTGTGTTTTCCTTGTGTTTTTGTTCCTTGTTAGAAGATGGAGTGAGACGTTTTTGCCCTCCTCCTGTCATGTTGCTGTTGTTTCAGATTAACATTCAGTTACTTCTTCCAAATGAACGCCATATTCTTTGGAAGCTTGTATTTCAAGTCAGTGTCCCCTGTGGGCTTGTTCCATATGAATATCGTTCATCCTCGGAATAATAATAATAATAATAATAATAATAATAATAATAATAATAATAATAAGCAACATTTTGGTAGGGATTCTTGCTTCTAGAGCAGCCCGTAACTTTTGTCTGATGGATGTGTGCGCGCTCGCGCGCCACATTCTCACGTCTCTTCCATTTCTGCAGTGTCAGCAGAAGGACCTGTTAAATTTCATCGCCGGATATATTCCTCTCTATTGTCATGTTGTAAGCCGGTGATTTCGTCGCGTTGAAAGTTATTAAATCATAACCTGAAAGCGTCTAATCGAGAGAAGTACAGTGTAACAGACCTTTTGTTGCTGACGGACGCAAATTATTACCGCCATGGAAGTTGTTGCCACCGAGACCATAACTCGTGTAATGTACATGCGCGGTAATTTCGTAGGCGAGGTGGGGAGGTCTTTAATGTTTAGCGCACGCCAACCACGTCCTTACGACGTCTCATTGCAGGGTGTATTTACTCCGTGCTTTGTACTTTACGTGGAATGAACATGACATCCGCCTAAGAGCCGACGGTACACGGCACAGTGACTAAAAGCGTCAGAATCATTCTTGATTATTAACCATAAATGTCGAGATTAATTTTCTTCATTCATGTCTGGGTCAGAATGTTTTTCACGGAATCTCTCTCTCTCTCTCTCTCTCTCTCTCTCTCTCTCTCTCTCTCTCTCTCTCTCTCTCTCTCTCTCTTGGGACTTCCAATTAAACACTGATGAATCATTTACATTTGAGAAGTAAATGCAGTCCTGTCGTTTTTTATTTATTGACGAATAGCGCCAAATTAATTCTCGAGTGCTATCCACTTTTTACCTCAAAATATCGAGATTTAATTTTCCTATTTCAAGTTCGTGCCAGAACGTTTTATACGAAAGTATATAAATATATACGTATATATGTTTTGTATGAATGTCTATTAAATACAGTCCTGTTCTCTCCTCTGATTTTGCTCTCTTGCAATCAGCTAATGAATGCAGCTTATCCTTGAACGTACTTGGAATATTCCGGGATGCCTAATGCACCGAGGAACTCCCAAGGACCTAGCCCCAGTAGCCTCCTCCCAGTCCCAGACCAAGAGGTTCTCTTTTCTCGCGGAAGGAGGTGGAAGAGGAACAACCGCCTCACTTGATGAGATGCCATTACCTAAGGACGAACACTGCAGTGGTAATAACACAGCACGTCGGTTATCCGCTGGTATAGTCTTGATGACTTGGGCTAGGCTTCATACGTTTTGGGGTTGGGGAGGGGGCCACATTTTGGACTTGATAATCTTGGTAGAAATGAAAACAAAAAAGTCTTTAATTAATGGAGGTCACAGGTATGTACGTAATACGTGGCTTAAAAATTCTTTGTTGCCAATGAGATGTTCTTGCCAGAATTATATTGCTGATCAACAATGATTGTGTACAGTACATGTGTTATCAGACGTGGTTTTTCAGCATGAAATATGACGATAATTTTAAGCTAATGAATTGTGAAAGTGCTGCGTACCGTATGAATGTATGATTTTGCTCTTTCTAAGTGTATCCGTATTAATACGTATATACGATATAAAAAATTAGATATTCGGAGATATAAACTTAATTGTAGAAAGATGGTTGCACATAAATATATACATATATTGGCAATCTGTATATTTTGCATGGACGCTAGTTTTCCTCATTTATTCTTCATTTGTTATTCATTCATCCCCTCTGTGACGTCATGAATATAAAAATTCACAGAATAAAAAATTGGTAGAGAGAGAGAGAGGTTTCTTTAATTTTTGTAAACATCATCTGATTCCTGTTCTGTCACCATTAGCGTTAGAAGTACAGCATATAATTACGCATCTTTCTCCAGCTCTTAAAATGTTATCTCATTTACATCTCATTATAATTATATTCTCTCTCTCTCTCTCTCTCTCTCTCTCCGTTTATCTCTTTGATGAATCTCTGTACGTTCATGACTTTTGAGCGTCATCTTGATTTTGAAGAGTTTGCGGGAGATTAAATCAATGGAAAATTATATGAGACTGGTGAGGATTTATTTTTGGACGTTCAACCAAGGACCAGAAGGTTATGACCGTGTAAGGGGATAGGAAGTTTGTAAATGGGATATGCCCAGTGATAAAAAAAGTTTGATTTGTACTTTGATGTGGTTAATGAATAAATGGCAAATTTGTTTGTTCATTATTGAGTTCTGGAGTAAGGTTGTTCAAGTAAGGAAACCTCTTATGTTTAAGAATAGAGATAATTTGTTATATTGTACAAGAACCTCCTACGTCAGACTTCATTTAGAATGTAGATAATGTATATTGTAATATTCTTGCATTACGTCCTATCTACGTTTGGGGGGGATGAGGTAGTGCCGTCAGTGCACCTCACGTGGCGCACTGTAGGCATTAATAAAAGTTATTTGCAGCGTTTCTTCGACCCCTAGCTGCACCTACTTCATTTTCAGCTTTTTATTTTATCCCCATCCCACTTCCATCTTGCTGTCCAACCACTCAAACTCCCTGGTGTCACTGTGTAAAGCACTGAATGGCCGAAAGGGCCCCAGTGCTTGATTTTATACCCGAATTTTCATAATTCAAATCAAATCATTACGTCTTATAACTCCCTCTTTTTTATGTTTAAAAGCACTGAATGGCTGAAAGTGCCTCATTGCCTGGCTGTAGTCAGATTTTCTTAGATTAGGTCAAATCATTAGATCATATTACTCCTTCTTTTCACTGTATAAAGCACTGAATGACTTATAGTACCCCAGTGCTTGGCTATGTAACCGAATTTCCATAAACCAAATCAAATCATTACGTCTTATAACTCCATTTTTTTTTTTACTGCGTAAAAGCACTGAACGGTTGAAAGTGCTTGAGACCAGAATTTTCATAAACCGAATAAAATAATTACTCCTTACTGTAATTCACATTAAACACCAGATAACATTAGCTCTCATCCAAGCAAGAGAATCGTCAGGATAGAACGAGCGAGTGGCAACCAATTTCACGCATCAACCTGATGCCGGTAGGAGAGAGAGAGAGAGAGAGAGTCTGCAACCATCATCAACCCGTCTTCTCACTTAACGGACCAATAAATCAAGAGAATTGCGTCCACCAAAAAAGAAGAAGAAGGGATAAGGGGGAGGGGTAAGAGGGAGGGGAAAGGGGGCGTGTTGCCCTCAGGAATGACAGCGTCTGCTCCTCTGCTGTAATGGAATTGTAGTTGGTGAAGTCAAGTTGAAATCAATTAGGAAACACAATGCTTAATACAGTAAATTAGTATAAAGTTGATATCAATTAGGGAATACAGTAATTAACACAATAAATTAGTATAAAGTTGATATCAGTTAGGGAGTACAGTAATTAATACAATAAATTAGTATAAAGTTGATATCAGTTAGGGAATACAGTAATTAATACAATAAATTAGTATAAAGTTGATATCAATTAGGGAATACAGTAATTAACACAATAAATTAGTATAAAGTTTATATCAATTAGGGAATACAGTAATTAATAAAATAAATTAGTATAAAGATATCAATTAGGGAATACAGTAATTAACACAATAAATTAGTATAAGTTGATATCAGTTAGGGAATACAGTAATTAGTACAATCAATATGTTTCTTTGTCTCATCTTGATGTCATTTAGGAAATACAACGATTACTACAGTATATTAGTATGTTTTAATCAGCTCAGTGGTCTGGTAAAACTAAGGTATACTTACTTTTTTT
The DNA here is from genome assembly GCF_040412425.1 of Macrobrachium rosenbergii. Classification (NCBI taxonomy): domain Eukaryota; kingdom Metazoa; phylum Arthropoda; class Malacostraca; order Decapoda; family Palaemonidae; genus Macrobrachium; species Macrobrachium rosenbergii. The sequence continues at coordinate 10,371,640 of NC_089766.1, forward strand.
CTGTCTCTCAAGTTTATATTTTAGAAAATACAATAATTCATTGAAATAATTTAGTATATTTCTTTATCTCGAGTCAGTATCATTTAGAAAATGCAATAATTAGTGCAATATATCGGTGTCTCTTTTTCTTAAGTTAATATCATTTAGGAACCAAAGTTACTAATAAAATCAATCTGTGTATATATATTTTTGTCAAGTTAATGTCATTAAGGAAATACAACAATTAATACAAGAAATTTTTTATATTTCTTTCAAGTCCATACCACTTAGAAAATACAATACTTAATTCAATAAATTAGTAAATTTCCTTTTCTGGTCATTTATGGCAAAGAGCAAATTTGAGTGATTTAATGAATTTCAAGTAACCTTATCATTGAGGCGTTTTCTGGCGACAAATCCTTCTTGGCTTTGTCATTATCTCACTTGAGAAAAATGTGCATTGTCATTGTTTGTCATCTTTCCTTTCGGCTACGTGTTTTTAGATTTTTATGGTGTTTATATATATATATATATATATATATATATATATATATATATATATATATATATATATATATATATATATATATATATATATATATATATATATATGAGCTTTTCAGTCGAGAAACATGCCAAGTGCCATTTTTAAGATATAATAAATTAGATTAAAAAATACTTTGACCCAGGATGGCGCTTGGCCTGTTTCTCGACTGATAGCCTCATATATACAAACATTAATATTGAGTTTTGGACATAAATCGTCTGTGATAGGGTGCGGGTCTAGCAACGTCACCCTTAAGGAATTACTGAGTACACTAAAAGGTCTGCATACTTTAGTAATTGTAGGAGAGAAAGGTGTATAGTTATAAAATAAATAAATAAATGAAAACGAATATACATGCATACATTCATAATATACCCACATCTATACATTTCTTCATTTAGTCTTCTGATGCTCTCTGTGTCCAATGCATACATGTATATTGATATTCTATGCATGAATGTTTATTACACTAATACATTATTCATCTGAAGATTCTGTTACAATGAGTACAGCTAGTATGTTATGTATTGTTTTCTGCAGACATAACAAGAGGATTTATTTTTATTTTTCCTTTGTGATATTGTTTTGGTAAATAGAAATAGACATTTGAATTATTCATTAATTCATTGTGCTCCCTTGCTCATGCCGGGTTCGGGTGGTTGCTGCTTGATTACGTTTTAGATTTTATATATTTAATGAGGATTTCTCTCTCTCTCTCTCTCTCTCTCTCTCTCTCTCTCTCTCTCTCTCTCTCTCTCTCTCTCTCTCTCATTGCAGTACGGACGTACAATGCATTATTTTGTAGAAAATTTAATGTATCTTTTGATGGAATCTCTCTCTCTCTCTCTCTCTCTCTCTCTCTCTCTCTCTCTCTCTCTCTCTCTCTCTCTCTCTCTCTCTCGTTGAGCATTGGTATAAAAGTTTTTTTTGTAAAAGATGTAATATTTATACTTTTCGATGCGAAGTCTCTTCTCTCTCTCTCTCTCTCTCTCTCTCTCTCTCTCTCTCTCTCTCTCTCTCTCATTGAAGCATTGGTATAAAAGTTTTTAGAAAGGACCTATTATATATTTTTCGAGGAGACTTGTTTCTCTCTCTCTCTCTCTCTCTCTCTCTCTCTCTCTCTCTCTCTCTCTCTCTCTCTCTCTCTCTCTCTCATTGAAGCAGGTATAAAAGTTTTTTAACTAATATATATATTTTTCGAGGGGAACTTGTTCTCTCTCTCTCTCTCTCTCTCTCTCTCTCTCTCTCTCTCTCTCTCTCTCTCTCTCTCTCTCTCTCTCATTAGAGCATTGGTTTTTGTAAAGATCTAATATTTTTTTTCGTAAAGATTCTCTCTCTCTCTCTCTCTCTCTCTCTCTCTCTCTCTCTCTCTCTCTCTCTCTCTCTCTCTCAATTGCTTTAAAGCTTTATGTTTTTTTATGTTTTTCGATGCGAAGTTTCTCTCTCTCTCTCTCTCTCTCTCTCTCTCTCTCTCTCTCTCTCTCTCTCTCTCTCTCTCTCTGCTAGCTGGTGATTTTAATCTTGTTGCTAAAGCTTTCGTTTGGACAAATTCTCCTTTAAAATTAATAGATAAAAGTTAAGGAAAAGTTAAAAGATATTCACTGACTGAATTGTCAATCATTTCCTTATAAAGTTTATTTTCTGATATTTTGAAAAACATATGAAATATTCACAGACTGAATTGATAAACATTTCCTCACAAAGTTTATATATTTTCTAATATTTTCAAAAAAATACATAAAATATTCACTGACTGAATTAAGAAACATTTGCTTATAAAGTTTACGATTATTTTTCGATATTTAGGAAAAATATAAATTTTTTGTTTCCAGCGAATCAGTCAACCAAACAAAAGACCGTTCAAGCATTACCTAAATAAGCTGATTTGACGCGCATCAGATCAGTCGATTTCGTAAACATCGTGAAGCCAGCAACGGACAGACAGACAGACTTTGCGTGGCATCACAGATATCGTTGAATGAATCAAGATTACTGAGGTTTGCTGCATTATTGGAGACTATTGTTGTTGCTGGAGCTGTGATTCCGCTCTTGTAATTGACGGTTATTATCTGCCTTGTTAAAGACACACGCACATACTCAGACACAGAGGGAGCTTGTATGTGATAGATCACCGATATTACTGCTGGTTTCGGTAACGTTTTTTGTTGGGGGGGGGATTATTAACTGGTATTTCCTTAATGCGTTAACTGGGCGAAATTTGGGCTCAGTGTTGCCAGAGGAACGTTAGAAATAGGTGGCTTTAGTTTTGTTGGTAATGTTATCTTGGTTGTCGTGTTATTGTCGTTGTCATGTTATTAACCTCGATATTAAATTATTAAGATTATATCGTAGGTTTCAGGGATCATTATTTTCATTGTAATGTTGTTAACCTCGATATTAAATTACTTGTATGTTGTTCAAGGTAATGTTATTCATTGTCATTGTCATTTATTAACCTCGATATTAGATTATTAACATTATATCGTAGGTGTCAGGGCCATGTTCAAGGTAATGTTATTCTTATTGTCATTGTCATGTTATTAACCTCGATATTAAATTATTAACATTATATCGTAGGTGTCAGGGCCATGTTCAAGGTAATGTTATTCTTATCGTCATTGTCATGTTATTAACCTCGATATTAAATTATAACCATTATATCGTAGGTTTCAGGGTCATGTTCAAGGGAATGCTGTTATTGTCATTGTCATGCTATTAACCTCTTTATCAAGTCATTAAGACTGTATCGTAGTTTTCCGGGTCATGTTCAAGATAATGTTATTGACTATGTGGCTGTATATGTTGTAGAATGATATAAGGAGTGTTTTATTAATGTTTTCTTATATCTTATTATTTTCATTATAATGGTCATTATCTTCGTTATTATGTTGTTCGCATTATTTTGTAGTTTTCAGAGTAATACTGTAGATAGCATTATTGGCTGTGGTAGGTGTGTATGCTGTAGAATATGTCCAGTATTTCAATAATGTTTTTTAAACAAAAAAATTCTTTTTTCCATTTTTTGTTTCTGTTTTTTTGTGTGTGTGTGTTTTCTAAGACACTGCCTCAAATTTTTTGATGTTGGAGACTGAGTATGTTTTCTTCAACATTGCACATGCCCATGTTTTTATTTGTTTATCTTTTTCATCATCTAGGAATCATTTGAAGAAAAATATTGGTGTTGGCAATACTCGTCCTGTGGTTTTAATATTCTCTTCACAGGCATTCGCAACATGGCACTGTTTTTTTTTTTTTTTTCTTATTGCTTTTAGTAAACAATTCGGATCTCGAATTTTAAACTGACTCAACTACTTCTTTGTATTTATAAAGCTTCTGCATTTATTATCAGTAATATGTTTTAAATTTATAATAGATATACTGTATGTGTGTCTGTCTATATTAACAGGAGCGGGCTTTACATTAATTTTCAGTTGAATATATTTAAAAGAGGGGTGAATTTGCACACCCTACACAAGGATAATTTTGGTATGATACTTTACAGAATGTTTTGGTACTTTCTCAGTAGGTTCGAACCAGCTAACCTAGTGGTGCATGTCCACCTAGAGCTCATGGGAACAAAGAAGTAGTTAAGGGACTTCTGAGTCATTTTGCGTTTATATATACACACCTAAATATACATTGATTTATTTTTTAGTATGTATATATGATATATATATATTTTAGATATATACATGTGTATAATATATATATATATATATATATATATATATATATATATATATATATATACACACATTTATGTATGCGTGTATATATTTACATTGTTGATTGTATTTCCCAGACTAATACTTGTTTCTGTCAGTGCAGGTCAGTGCAGAATG
>NC_089766.1:10383507-10403507 GCF_040412425.1 Macrobrachium rosenbergii
AGTTTACATGTGTATTTTATATATATATATATATATATATATATATATATATATATATATATATATATATATATATATATATATATATATGTGTATTGACGTTTCCCAGATTTCATACCAGGCTACTGCTAATAATACATGTAAGATAATGTACATTTTAACCTGCATATCTTAGCTATTATGCTACTGCATTCCATATTGTTTTGCTGTAACTTTGAACGTAAATGACGTTTCCCAGATTTTATACCAGGCTACTGCTAATAATACGTGTAAGATAATGTACATTTTAACCTGTATATCTTAGCCATTAGGCTACTGCATTCCACATTGTTTTGCTGTAACTTTGAACGTAAAATACCAACATGATTTGATTCTCATTTCAGTATATAAAGGATTTTTTCGTATAGCTTTCGATTATATGGTTTTCCAGACTGGTCATTAGACATCGTAAAAAAAAAATAATAATATAAAAACGCATGAAATGGTCGTCTCATTATCGAGATGCATTTCTCCTTCAATATAAGCACGAACGTAATTAGTTTTTTTTTGCGTCTGGTATTTTTTTTTTATTTAATGGCTGTTTCTGTGCAGCTTGATTAGGTGTCTACTCAGCTGTGAAGTTTAGTTTTTCTTTCAATTTTTACGACCTTCAAGGAGATGGCAGTAGAATTTGCGTTCTTTAAAAAAAATCATTTTTGAAATTCGTGTGAATGAAGTAAATTGAATGATTAAAAAAATTTCACGAAATATTTTGTTGGTATGAGATTACAAGATTTTACATGAAAAATTTATCTTGAAAGAATTTTAACTTATGATAACATTAGTGCATTCATATGTTTTAAATTTATGTGAATGTAATTAACAATTAGTAAAATTTGACCATTTTTTTTATTTCGAGGTTACAAGATAAGTTTTATTTTGAAAATATATGAACTTATTAAAGCTTCAGTTGATGTACTCGCCTATAGGACCGGACGAATTACTTCTAATATTTTTTTTATACAAAAGTATCCAAAATGCACCCATTTGTGTCTACCATATTTCTCAGTTTTTTTTTTTTTAATTAGGTAAATATTTTAAGTTAGCGTTTGTTACGAAGGCTCTTGATCGACCTACCGTTTCGAATACCAACCGATGAACCGCCTCCGATTCGTCCAATCGGAATGCCGATAAACGTCCAATTAGGTTGCACTGACCTCGACATATTGAGTTGTATTCTGAGTTTCATTTTTTTAGGGGGGGTGGGGGGGCGGTCCTCTGGATTTCGTCTGCTCGAGATGAGTTCACGTGACATTTTATCGTTTTTCAAAGGAAAATTTATGATTAATATGTTTTTTTCCGAATATTTTATCGGATACTGATTCCCGAAGTCGAAGTCGTCATCCGTGCATTCGGATGAAGTTTTGTCCCGAGACAAGGCGCCCCCCCCCCACTTCTCGACGGGTCATTTCTCTCTCGGGGCAAAGTTCCTCCCTGGTTGCGTTCGAGTTTGATTGATGAACCTTCGAATTTAGGAGGTTGTCGTGGGAGTTTATTGCGTGGGGGAGGAAGATATTAAATCATTGTTGGAGAATTGTTGGGGGAGAAGCGTGATATGCAGCTGCTTCCTCCCCCGATGTCTTCTTCTTCTTTTTAAAAATTCTTGTCTTAATTTTCATGTTTACTTCGGCCATTTTTTTTTTATTGCATGAACAGGTATTAGTATTTCTATTGTGCCGGCTTTTTCTGTCCGTCCGCGCTTTTTTCTGTCCACACTTTTTCTGTCTGCACTTTTTTCTGTCCGCACTTTTTCCGTCCGCCCTCAGATCTTAAAAACTACTGAGGCTAGAGGGCTGCAAATTGGTATGTTAATCATTCAACCTCCAATCATCAAACATATCAAATTGCAGCCCTCTAGCCCTAGTAGTTTTTATTTTATTTAAGGTTAAAGTTAGCCATAATCGTGCAACTGGCAACTATATAAGCCAGACCACCATTGGCCGTGGTTAAAATTTCATGGGCCGCGACTCATACAGCATTATACTGAGACCACCGAAAGGTAGATCTGTTTTCGGTGGTCTTGAATATACGCTGTAGCGGCTGTACAGAAAACTCGATTGCGCCGAAGAAACTTAGGAGCATTTTTTACTTGTTTGTTTATTAAAATTATTCCGCAAACCTTCACTCCGGTGTTTATGTGTCTGATTTATTTTTAAATGATAGATGGCTCACTGTAATTATTTATTTTTCTGAGATATTTATAGTAATTCCACCAACGTCACTGTTATTGTTCATTTTCTTCATTCAGTTTTATTATTCATTTCACACTTCCTTCCGGGTCTTTCGAATTGCTTGCTGATCTTTCATTTTATGTCGTTTATGTTTTATCTCATTTCATCTTTCTCTTCATTTAGGGCACTTTCATCTTTTTTATATATTTATTTTCCTTTTCCTTTTGTCCCAAGTTCCTTTTGTTCTTGCGACTTCAGAACTTTTTTAATTTCCCTCCCTTTGTCTCGTTCGTTTGTTCCTTCCCTCTTGTGTTATTCGTCTCTTTCTTTCCCCCATGTTTTATTCGTCTTTCTCATTTTATTCTCTTTATTTTATTTTATTTTCTTTCCTTTTATCATATCTCATATTTCTCGCCGTGTATTTTAGCCTTAAATCATTCCCTTAGCCTATTCCTCCTCCTCCTCCTCCTCCTCCTCCTCCTCCTCCTCCTCCTCCTCCTCCTCCTCCTCCTCTTCTTCTTCTTCTTCTTCTTCTTCTTCTTCTTCTTCTTCTTCTTCTTCTTCTTCTTCTTCCTCCTCGTCTTCTTCTTCTTCATACCTATCTTTCATTTGTAATTATCCTTCTTCTTCTTCTTCTTCTTCTTCTTCTTCTTCTTCTTCTTCTTCTTCTTCTTCTTCTTCATACCTATCTTTCATTTGTAATTATTCTTCCCTCTTGTCATTTTGCTTATTATTCTTTCCTTCTCTTCATTTCTGTTCCTCCTGGTCCCTCATTCCTTCTTCTTCCCTTCATCATCCGCATTTCACATTGTTCCTTCTTCGCGTTTTCCTTCCCAGTAATCACTCTCTCTTTGTTGATTCTATTTCCTTTCCTTTAAACCTTTCATCCTTGTTGCTTCTGTTCCTTTCTTTTATTCCCTTTCTCCCTGTTGCTTCTGTTCCTTTCTTTTATTCCCGTTCTCCTTGTTGCTTCTGTTCCTTTCTCTTATTCCTTTTCTCTTTGTTGCTTCTGTTCCTTTCTTTTATTCCCTTTCTCCTTGTTGCTTTTGTTCCTTTCTTTTATTCCCGTTCTCCCTGTTGCTTCTGTTCCTTTCTTTTATTCCCTTTCTCCTTGTTCCTTCTGTTCCTTTCTTTTATTCCCTTTCTCCCTGTTGCTTCTGTTCCTTTCTTTTATTCCTTTTCTATTCCTTTCCTTTGTTGCTTCTGTTCCTTTCTTTTATTCCCTTTCTCCTTGTTCCTTCTGTTCCTTTCTTTTATTCCCTTTCTCCTTGTTGTTTCTGTTCCTTTCTTTTATTCCCTTTCTCCTTGTGGTTTCTGTTCTTTTCTCTTATTCCCTTTCTCTTTGTTGCTTTCATTCCTTTCTTTTATTCCCTTTCCCCTTGTTGCTTCTGTTCCTTTCTTTTATTCCCTTTCCCCTTGTTGCTTCTGTTCCTTTCTTTTATTCCCTTTCCCCTTGTTGCTTCTGTTTCTTTCTTTTATTCCCGTTCTCCGTGTTGCTTCTGTTCCTTTCTTTTATTAAACTCCTCATTTTTGCTTCTGTTCCTTTCTTTTATTCCCTTTCTCCTTGTTGCTTCTTTTACTTCCTTTATGTCTTTCCTCAACCATTTCTCTCCCCACTGCTTCTGATTATTTCCATTATCCTTACTTTTTCACATTGCTTTATTATTATTATTATTATTATTATTATTATTTTTATTATTATTATTACTTCATATTTCCATTATCCTTGCTCATTCACATTGCTTTGTTATTATTATTATTATTATTATTATTATTATTATTATTATTATTATTATTATTATTATTATATTAAGTCTCTTCCATTTCTCTCCCAGCCATCTTGTAGCTAATAACCCTCCCCATCCCCACACCCACCCACCGTATCCCTAGAGCACTGCGAAGTTGGACGCTACCAATGAAAATGCAAATTAATCTGAATTTATGCATTGCAATTGCAACAATAAATGGTTGCATCCTTTATTTGTCTCGACCCGTTTTTATGCAAATCATGCTCATTAGCGTAAGTATACGTGCTAATTAACGTTTAATTATAAAGGTTTCTCTCCCCCAGTCCTCCTCGCTTTCTTGGGGACGTTTGATAAAGGGTGGTCGGTGCCCGTAGAGATATTTGAATGTTTAGTAGTTATTATTATTATTTTTATTATTATTATTATTATTATTATTATTATTATTATTATTATTATTATTATTATTATTATTCAGATAGGTTTTGTGGAGGTTAGGATATCGTGTACAGTCGCCTGCTATTAATCAATTAGAAAATCATTTTAAATTTCTTATTTTAACTACAATCACTTTTATTCTCTCTCTCTCTCTCTCTCTCTCTCTCTCTCTCTCTCTCTCTCTCTCTCTCTCTCTCTCTCTCTCTCTAAAGATCTAGATATATGAAAATATAAAGTATCCCGGTCACGTTATAAATTCGTTTCTCATTTGCATAGTGATTGGATTTTTATACAATTAATAGATAAGATTTCCAAGCTTTATTCAATGGCCCCGTTATTCTTCAGCTTATAAATAACCGTAAGTATTTTCCCCTGCAATTTCTTGACGTAGCTAATGCAGGCTGTCGTTCTTAACAAATCCGTTATCTGAATTATTTTATTTTCATTTTCTATTTTTTGCAAAAATTCTTTATTTGAAATTTTTGTTTTGTTTTTTTGTATTTTTTTACGACATATACTTGTGAAAATAATTTTTTTAGTGATGTGGTGTATAGGTTTCATTGATCAGCGACATTTTTATCTGAATTTAATTGATTTTTGTGATATTTTTTAAATAGTTTAGACATTTCTTACTCTTTATTGAGTGTGATTGATTTATCAGAAAATATGAGTTTTTTGTAACACTTTCTTCTGATTTTGTGAATTTTTTTTTTTCCTTCGAGTTTTGGGTGTTGGCATATTCAATACTGATTTGGCAGCTGTTGCGATATTCTACTTGTTGTGTTATTGTTTTTTTGCATTGTTTATGCGGTTGTTTTTATTGTTTTTGGCTCCATTTTGTGGTTTTATATTTCCTTTAAGAGAAGGGTGAATCATTTAATTTCATGATAAAAAAATAAATTAAACATTGAAATATAAACACTAGCATCATTATTGAATATATGAAAAATATATCCTGACGAAACATTAAACAATACAAATGAAGTTTTGTTAAGAAAAATACAGTATAAATGAAATACAGTTATAAAATAGCCAATATTATGACGAACAGAAATATACGAAATATGAGAGAGAATAACATCGCCCTCATTTTCCACCCAGAGCATTCCAAAACTCGGGAATCAATCTGGAGAATCCTGTTGGCAAAGATGGAGAGAGAGAGAGAGAGAGAGAGAGAGAGAGAGAGAGAGAGAGAGAGAGAGAGAGAGAGAGAGGACCATAATAGCCTCCCTCCTGCCGAGGAAGACGTCGCATTGAATTCCTCTTCAGCGAGCTTTTGTTCTCCGGGAAATTCTTGATGGCCCCGGGTTGGGGGACGAGGGGGGAGGGGATTGGGGCGAGGGAACAAGGGGGAGGGGGTGGGGAGAGGGAACAAGGGGAGCGCTGGGGGAGAGGGTGCAAAGGGAGGGGGTAGGGTGAGGGAAGAAGGGAGGGTGTGTGGTGAGGAACAAGGGAGGGGTGGGGTCAGGTGAGAGGGAACAAAGGGAGGGGGTAGGGTGAGGGAACAAGGTGAGGGGGTGTGGTGAGGGAACAAGGGGAGGGGGAGGGGGCGGGGTGAGAGGGAACAAAGGGAGGGGGTAGGGTGAGGGAACAAGGAGAGGGGTTGGGGGCGAGGGAACAAGGGGAGGAGGTGGGGCGAGGGAAAAAGGGGGAAGGGGAAGGGAGAGAGGAACTAGGGGGAGAGGGTGAGGCGAGTGAACAAGGGGAAGGGCGTGGGGCGAGGGAACAAGGGGAGGGGTGGGGAGGGGAGAACGCGAGGAACAAGGGGGGGGGAAGGAGAGATTGGTTGGGGAATAAGGGGAAGGGGTGAGGCTGGGGGAAACAAGGGGAAGGGGAATGGGTGGAGGATGGGATTGGAAGGGGGAGGGAGGGGGGGAGGGGAGATTGGTTCCTTGGGAGACTTCGACGTAATTTCGGGTTATTGTTACGATTTTGTTCTTCGGGTGGTGTGCTTTGGACGGAATAATACTTCCTCTTGTTTTTTTTTTTGTTTTTCGTCTTTTTTATTTTTATGTGTTTGTCGCAGACGGTTCGGACGCTCTCAAGGTCAGAGTCATTGCGACTTATTTCTTTTTTTTCTCGTATAGATTCTTCTTTCTTAATGTCAGGGGAAGAAGCAGATTTATCTGTCATCGGTCATAATTTTCCGGGTATTACTGTATGTATATATATATATATATATATATATATATATATATATATATATATATATATGTATTTATATATTTATATACTGTATATACTGTATGTATATTTATAACAGTATGTATATATAACATATATATATATATATATATATATATATATATATATATATATATATATATATATATATATATATATATATATATTTTGTGTGTGTGGTTATACCTGTCGAATTCAGGTTCGCTGTTTCGAATAGATATGAGCCCATTTCCACCATGACAGCTGACTGATAAGTATGTAACACTTGGGTAATTCTGAATACTTTGCCACTTACACGCGCGTGACTTTCATATATTTTTCATATATTCACAAATATTAAACCACAGAGATCACGTGACATCGAATTCACCCAACCTTGGGAATAACTTACACCCAAGGGGAATAATAAAAGATAAGTAATAGTGTATGTGTAAAAATAGCCGTTCGTAGGTGTACCGTACCACATGCATTTTCCTTTTACTCCCACACACCAAGATAAGATAGCGTGCTTGGATATTGATTCTCTCAGACGGTTTTTTAATTTTTTTTTTTTTTGTCTGCGTAATGGAAGTCTAATATTCAGGATTAGATGTTTTCGTAATCTTCAGTCACTCGACGGACCTGTAGGTGTTTTGAGGAGCGCTCTCTCTCTCTCTCTCTCTCTCTCTCTCTCTCTCTCTCTATGTAGCTATTTTGTTATATACCAACACTATCAGTGAAATATGATGTTGGCCCTTTAGGTATTTCGAGGAGCTCTCTCTCTCTCTCTCTCTCTCTCTCTCTCTCTCTCTCTCTCTCTCTCTTATTTATATACCAACACCATCAGTGAAATATGATGTTGGTCCTGTAGGTATTTCAAGGAGCTCTCTCTCTCTCTCTCTCTCTCTCTCTCTCTCTCTCTCTCTCTCTCTCTCTCTCTCTCAGCTTTGTTTTTTTATATACCAACACGAGCAGGAAAATATGATATCGGTCTTGCAGGAGTTTCAGGAAGTTCTCTCTCTCTCTCTCTCTCTCTCTCTCTCTCTCTCTCTCTCTCTCTCTCTCTCTCTCTCTCTCTCTCGTATATTTTGTTATTTATATACCAACACCATCTGGGAAATATGATATTCCTGATTGTATAAGATATATTTGTCAAGATTAGGAATATGATACTGATTTACCATAACAAATCAGTATAAATTATCTTGTAATAGCTTAAGATAATATATCATGGTATTTTATATTAAGATAATACAAGAAATAGAAATAATATCAAGTGAAAGACAGATAATAACGAGGCTTTTTTCACCATATTTCTTTCCCCTGACAACTATTGATGATTGCACCTGACTGCACCGCCTTGACTGGATTGCAAGATATCAGTAGGGTTATCGATGCATTGCAAAGTCAGTATGATATTTAGTATTTTTAGTTTTCTGTAAAAGAAAACTATTGTTCCGGCTTTGTCTGTCCGTCCGCTTTTTATTCTGTCCGCACTTTTTCTGTCCGCCCTCAGGTCTTAAAAACTACTGAAGCGAGAGGGCTGTAAAATGGTATGTTGACCATCCACACTCCAATCATCAAACATACCAAATTGCAGCCCTCTAGCCTCAGTACTTTTTATTTTATTTAAGGTTAAAGTTCGCCACGATCGTGCGTCTGGCAACGATATAGGACAGGCCACCATTGGGCGGTGGTTAAAGTTTCGTGGGCCGCGGCTCATACAGCATTATACCGAGACCACCGAAAGATAGATGTATTTTCGGTGGCCTTGATTATACAGTACACTGAACAGAAAACTCAATTGCGCTGAAGAAACTTCGGCGCGTTTTTTACTTTTCTTTATAGTCTAAAACAAAACATCACATATACCAACAGCTATTATAATGAATAAATTGTTTTCAATTTTCTTACCGTAATCTTGTATACCAAACAAGATAAGAGTTATAAGGTTCATAATTTTTAAAAACATCCTGTTTTAATATGTGGCATTGTTGCGTAGATTGCGTAAACATCAACTCTGCCGTGGAAACTTCTTCGAGAAATGTATTGTGCCTGGTTTAATCATATTCTGAATACAGAATTTCTTTTGTGTAAACAAGGGAGACTTGCTTAAGGAAACAGCGTCTTTGATTAAAATACAAAGTTTGCAGCGAAGATGATGTTTCGCAAGAGATATTCTCTCCCGGAGATGCGAGGCTTATTAATATTTACATGCTTGCCTGGACTTAAATAACGAATGTAATATTGCATGATGGTTTTATGTTATTTCAATGCCACGGTCCTTTGTCTGCAGTGTTTTTTTATATATTTCTTTTGTTTAAATGACCTTCCCTTTTTCAAAGTTACAGAATCGTGAGGATCACGGAACCATGCAAATTTTGTCCAAAGTTCAAAAGGGCTGTTTCTTCCTCATCTCGTTGAAACAATCGTGACGGGATCTATAGTTTTTTTTTTTTTTTTTTTTTTGTCCCAACCTCGAACCTATTGAACCTTATCAGCAAAGGGAAGAATAACCCCCTCCCCATCCGTACACCCTCCATCTGATAAAAGCAACAAATCCCCCACCAACCACCAACCTCCAGCCACCCCGCCCCCCTTCTACTTGACCGTGACCGTTCCTGAATGCGGTTCTTCGGCGGCTCCTCCAACCTGTAATTATGATTTCGGGCCACATACCCAGATGCTAATGCCCTTGTAATACCCATGGTAATGCCCGCCTGAGGGATGGCTGGCGCTTAATCCTCTTTTATTTCCAGATGGGTAATGGATTCTCCGATGACCTTCAGCGGACTTTGTTGCTCAAGTTCTCTCATTTCTTTATTGTTTTGCTTTCTGTTTTCGCCGTCCTTGGCTTTTCTTAGTTATTTTTTTTTTATCGTTATCTCTCTTGGCGTTGTAGCTGTGTCTCGTTAATTAAATAACCATTGCCCTGCTTAATAAGGGTATTCCTCCTGTTCGTCTGTGCCCTTGTTTGGGGCAGTTGTAACTGTCTCGTTTTCTCTTCATTTTCTTGATGTTTGTGTTCTCTTTCAGTCTATTATGACTTGCATTGTTATCCTTCGTATTTTATTTCTTTAATGTTACTCCTTCTCTCATTATTTGCGTTTCTGCTTCGTCTTTTTTTTATTTTTATAATATTGCAGTACTGGGATTCTTGCTTGTTGCATCCATTCCCACTTTCATCATAAATATTTATTCCTATTTCGTTATTTACGTCCTCTGTAATCCTGTTTTGGAATATGATCCTCCTTCTCCTCTTCTATACCTTACCTCCATGAGGTATCCCTCTTCAACTTGTTCTTCTTGGTCCTCTTCCTCTTATCTGTTCTTTTTTATGACAGTTGTTCTTCTTTCCTCTTCGAAGTGTTAACCTTAACTTCATCCTCCTTCCTGGAAGTTCCTGCAACAGTTATCACCTCTACCCCTTCTTCCTCTTATTAAAGCTCATGCTTTCCTATTCCTTATACCGAAAATTTTTACCTTTACCCATTTAGTCTTAGATCGTCATTATATCCTTCCCCATCATCCTGCCCACCGTAGTTAATCCTTTTGCACATCCTCTCTTCGTCTAATTCCCCTTGTTACAACTTTTGCTCATTCCTGTCCCTTTGGAGATACCCACCCGAGGAGCTTCCTCCCACTCCCCAATACCCCTATTTCTCCTCTCCTACCCCCCACCCTACTTTCCTCCCATACCCCTCTCCTCCTCCTCCTCCTCCTCTCCCTATTCCGCCCTTTGTATATTAACCTCCTTTACTTTGCCCTCTTGGTATCATTGTAGCTTTGTTGGCTTCGTCCTGTGCTGGGGGCTTTTGTTTCTGTTATTTTTGTTTCATTTTATTTCATGTTCCTTTTATTTATTTATTTTTTATTTTCATCCTCGTCTTGAATTTACATTTTGCCCAGTAAATATCATTGTAGCTTTTGTTGGCTTCGTCCTGTGCTGGGGCTTTTGTTTTTGTTAATTTTGTTTCCTTTTTATTTTATGTTCCATTTATTTATTTTATTTTATTTTCATCCTCGTCTTGAATTTACTTTTATCCTCTTAATATCTTTGTAGCTTTTGTTGGCTTCGTCCTGTGCTGTGGGTTTTGTTTCTGTTATTTTTGTTTCCTTTTTATTTCGTGTTCCTTTTATTTGTCTTTTATTTTCTTCCTCGTCTTGAATTTACTTTTGCCCTCTTGATATCGTTGTCCTCTTGTTGTTACAGCTCTTGTTAGCTCCGTCTTGTGCAAGGGGGCTGTTGTTCCTGTTATTTTTATTTCCTTTTATTTTATGTTCCCATTTTTTCTTTTATTTTCGTCCTCGTCATGGATTATCCTTTACGTCGTTGTCCTCTTATTGTAGCTCTTGTTAGCTTCGTCCTGTGCTGGTGGCTTTTGTCCCTTTTATTTTTATTTACTTTTATTTCACGTACCTTCTTTTAATTTTATTTTCCTCCTCATCATGAATTATCCTCTGTGTCGCTGTCCTCTTGTTGTAGCTATTGTTAGCTTCGTCCTGTGTTGGGGGCTTTTGTTCCTGTTATTTTTATTTCCTTTTATTTCAAGTACCTTTTTTATTTTTATTTTCCTCCTCGTCATGAATTATCCTCTGTGTCGTTGTCCTCTTGTTGTAACTATTGTTAGCTTCATCTTATGCTGGAGCTTTTGTTCCTGTTATTTTTATTTCCTTTTATTGTACGTTCCTTTTTTATTTTTATTTTCCTCCTCGTCATGAAATATCCTCTATGGCATTGTCCTCTTGTTGTAGCTATTATTAGCTTCGTCCTGTGCTGGTGGCTTTTGTTCCTGTTATTTTTATTTACTTTTATGTTACGTTCCCTTTTTTTTTTCTTTTATTTTCCTCCACGTCATGAATTATCCTTTGAGGGTTCATGTTTCCCCGGCTCCCTCTTGTTTCCCTGCTGCGGCCCCTGTAAATTTGCAGTTAAAACAAAGTTTCCCTGCTCGCCTCTCCTCGTAAATATACTCTTCATGCAAATGCGAGTAATACGCACCAGGCACACACCAGAGGAGTCAACTTGTTTATTTATTTTGATCCGTTGTTTTCATTTTTTTTTTTTTTTTGGAGTGTGTGTTTGTGTATTTTGCTTTCACTAATTTTTCAAGATGTCCTAATTTTAGACTGGAAGGATACTCACACGAGAGGGGTCATCTTGTTTATTTTCTTTATACATTGTTTTCCTTTCTTTTGAGTGTGTGTGTGTGTGTGTGTGTGTGTGTGAGTGTATTTTGCTTTCACTAATTTTCCAGGGTGCCCTAATTTTAGACTGGAAGAATACTTACGCGAGAGGAGTCATCTTGTTTATTTATTTAATTTTTTTTTTCCATTGTTTTCCTTTTTTTTTGACTGTGTGTGTATTTTGCTTTCACTAATTTTTCAAAGTGCTCTAATATTGGATTGGAAAGATTTGTCGGCTTTTGTGGCGTAATTTTGAGTTATTTGTTCTTGTTTTGGTATTGCTGTTATTGTTCGTTTGAGTTTATTTGTTCTTGTTTTGGTATTGCTGTTGTTGTTCGTGTTTGTTTATTTGTTCTTGTTTTGGTATTGCTGTTGTTGTTCGTGTTGTTGTTTTGCGTCCCTTCCCCTTATTGAGATTTTTATTCGTAATATTAAGCTTTTTTTTACGGTATATATATACGAGTATATATAAATGATATATATAATGATATAGATTTAGCATTTTCTGTGTTACGCCCGACAGTTTTAAGTGTGTTGACCCGGCCAGATTCAGTTTTATTATATGTACATCATATTACTGTTTATTTTTAAAATTTTGCTAGTCTTTCTTACTGAATAACTTAGATGTTGACAATATCTCAATAATAACCGTGGGACCGTTATTGAATATGCATTAGACGAGAGCAAATTATTTTTTGAAATATTTATCGTATCCAGGAACGTTCTCTTCGACAAATTCAAATGAATAATTTATTAATTTATTTTTTTATTTAGTTATTTATTGGCGTATTTGCATATTGCTAAGGCGGCTCGGATGTCATATCCGATATAACCGGTTTCTTTGTCACTGACAAAATATGATAATTGACCGTCTGGATGACATCCGATTCTGATAACGTTTTTAATGAACGTTTCCCGTCATCCATTAATTGCGTTTTAGAGTGTTCAGGTCATTGGGCATTGCTTGCGTCTCTCTCTCTCTCTCTCTCTCTCTCTCTCTCTCTCTCTCTCTCTCTCTCTCTCTCTCTCTCTCTCACACACACACACACGGGTAACATTGTAGTTCATGTAAAAATGTAAACATTATCGTTCACATTGTTTTGATTTTATAAAAGTTTCAACTTAATTTTGGTATCTCTTGTCTTGCATTGACTCAGTCTTGATACAGTAGTTTTTATAAATACATCGATGAACAAACTGACTTCCCTTCTTACATTGCAACTTGAAAAAGGACTCTTGTACGCACAGTACTGGAAACTCACTCTTTAAAGTTCGATGTCATGATGGAAATTAATAAACCTCCGCTTTTAAAACTGGAGGCACATGGCATTTGGAACAGCTTCACCTGTACATTGTGTTGGTAACTGACGTTAGGTTTTGCATCAGGTCATTTGTAATTTAAAGTCCGAAATTGTTCCTGGACATTTTAACTCGAACCCCAGCCTAGATGGCACCAGGGCTTTTGTGTCCAAATCTACTTACGTGATTAAAGACTGTTTTTGCACCTGGGCTTTTGTGAGTGATTAGTGCTTTTTTTACCTGGGCATTTTGTGACTTGAAATCTACCTTTGCATCAGGGTCTTCGTGATAGAAGACTGGTTTTGTACCTGGGCCTTTGTACCAGGGCTTTTCTGATTTAAATCTACTTTTGACAGAGGCTTTTATTACAGTTAAGTCTTGTTCGAGGGCTTTTGTAAATAAAACACACTCCAGTAAAGGACTTTAAATTAAAGTCTAGACTTGTATCAGGACTTTTATGAAATAAGGAATACTCTCGTATCAGCATTGGAACTCTACTTAGGAACGGCGCTATAGTATTGAAAGTCCAATCTTGTATCTGGGCTTATACAACCGAAGACCACAATTCCTCAGGGCTTAGGGAATTGAAGCAGCCGCCCCCCACCACACCTCCAGCACCTTTGTCTCTGTAAAGGTAACCCAATTAATCCCGATTATTCCCACGACGGATACCAATTCATTTTAGTTAACCTAATGGGTGCCATCCACGCATATCTGCTCTTTTACAATTACTGCCTATTAAAACCTACACCGTTAACGTAAGCCTCCTTAGTAACTGTGCCGTTTTAATGTACTCTCGCTGGAGTAAATTGATAATGCCCTCGGTACCTTCGTGGTGGCGTCTAATGAAAACCCTCTCTCGTACTTTGGATTTTTAATGAAGGTCCATTTGTTCACTTCCTTCTCTTCCTACCTTTCTCTTAGCGTGTTTCCTCTTTTTTTTTTTTTTTTTTTCCTCCTTTGCGGCTGTAATCAGCCAGATCTCCGGGAATGAGGAAGTATGCACTACTTGTTAATTAATTATGTAATGTGTTTATTTATGTAGTTATTTATTTAATTTAATTTATATATATATATATATATTTATATATATATTTATTTTTTATGGAGTAAATATGTAATACTTGGTTAATTAATCAGTTATTTATTTATTTATATAAATTTATTTTTATTGAGGAAGCATGTAATCTTCTTCATTCATCCAATAATTATTTTATATTATATCAGTGAAGTAAAATTAAATGTAATCCTGATAACATCTGGCCTTAATAATGAGATTATAATGTCTTCCTACTTGAACTTGCTCTTAAAATATAATACTGGCGCAGAAAGGAATATTTCGCATATGAGATTCTAAACCATTCCATTCTCTATTTCGTCACAGGTTTGAAAAGAAAGCAGCTATTTATTTACATCTGCAACTCTTCTACATGTTTCAACTATATACTTCCCAGTGCACGTAATTTTCACCATGTTAGGTATATAAGAGGTGAAACTGAATACACATTTGTGTAGACAACATTAGACGTTGTTCCAGTGTTTGTGTTTCAACCTCACTGGTGTAGTGAGTATTAGATGGTGTACCCCAGGGGTATTTTTTACGGACAGTGATACTACCAGTTGTTATTCTGTCGGTACCTGTAGTATATCTCTCAAACCTGATATTGTTTACTTGTTTGTTTTTATTCCAGTCCCTCTTTAGGACTCCGAAATATTAGTATGCGGTGGAACGTACCCAAAATATTTTGAATATCAGTGATAATTTTTTTATCTGAAATTTTTCTCTCAGAACCTTTTTTTTAAAGGGTCAGAAATTGAAGAACTTGAAAGGCTATCTTTTGAAGGAGCAGCAAACTTTTTATTATAATTATATGTTGATTTTATAACAAAGTAAGTTTTATTCTTTCAAGATTATTATGTTACAAGGTGCTGGTATATATATACAGTGTATATATATATATATATATATATATATATATATATATATATATATATTATACCAGCACCTTGTAACATATTCTTGAAAGAATATATATATATATATATATATATATATATATATATATATATATATATATATATATATATATATATGTATATACATATATATATATATATATACATATATATATGTGTGTGTGTGTGTTTGTTGCATGTGACGCAATAAATCGAGGTTTAGCAGTGTCCTTACTTTATAATAATTGTGGTCACAGGAGAAATTTTGATAGTTCTTCATATTTTAGTTTCAACACGCAACAATCAGCATGATGACCATAAATTAGCGTTGAAGGACCGTGGAGACATTGAGAAAATGGATACAGTTTCCCATGTGTGAATATGCGCATGCGCGTTTCCATTAAAAGATCCCATTACAGGGAGGTGAGAGGCAGGTATATTCAACTTCATGGAAACTTATAATTCTTTGTCTTCCTTTGTAGTATTCATGCAGTCTCTCTCTCTCTCTCTCTCTCTCTCTCTCTCTCTCTCTCTCTCTCTCTCTCTCTCTCTCTCTCTCTCTCTATATATATATATATATATATATATATATATATATATATATATATATATATATATATATATATATATATATATATATATTTATATATATATATATATATAATATATATATATGTATATGTATATGTATGTATGTATACATAAATACACAGGCACGAAACTATGCCTATTTGTCAAAATGTAGCTTCATTCAGTTTTCTTTGGTTTTCATATGGGTCTTTTTGAGACAAATAATTAACTGTTACATTACAGAAATTATATATATATTTATATATTATATATATATATATATATATATATATATATATATATATAATATATATATTTATATATGTATATATATATATATATATGCATATATATATATATGTGTGTGTGTGTGTACGTGAACGCGTTTATTGTTTTATATGCATTTATGAGAGTGTCTCAGTTACATGCTATTGCTTTCCACTGATTGCTTTCTTTTTACATTATATTATATATATATATATATATATATATATATATATACCTATATAACCTTGTATCTCATCTCGTTGGTAGCTGTGGCATTGAATTTTGTTCTCCCCTTACAAGAACAGAGGCATCTGCGGTGATGTCGGTGGTTACCTGTACATGTTAATTACCTCAGTGATTAAAGCAGATTTGCCTCAAGAGGCTTTCCTTACGTTACCAATCAACTCACCTGACCTCGGGATACGTTCTCCCTTGTCAAGGATTAGACGTCGTCGACCGCAGTTTTATTTTTACGTTGCGTCATTAAGTCCCGATTTTTAGTTTTCTCTAAAGGAAAACTATCGTGCCGGCTTTGTCTGTCCGTCCGCACGGTATTCTGTCCGCACTTTTTTCTGTCGGCACTTTTTCTGTCCGCCCTCAGATCTTAAAAATTACTAGTGGGCTTGAAGGCTGTAAATTGATGTGTTGATCATCCACCTTCCAATCATCAAACGTACCAAATTGCAGCCCTCTAGCCTCAGTAGTTTTTATTTTATTCAAGGTTCAAGTTAACCATGATCATGCGTCTGGCAACGATATAGGCTAGCCACCACCGGGCTGTGGTTAAAGTTTCATGGGCAGAGGCTCATACAGCACTGTAACGAGACCACCGAAAGATAGATCTATCTTCGGTGGCGTTGATTATACGCTGTACGGAAAACTCAGTAGCGCCGAAGCATTTTTTACTTGTTACAGTATAACTCTCATTCGATCACCGCAAGCAAAAACGATTGGCTGTAAGTAGATCTCTTCGTCACGGCTCCCTCTTGCATGGATTCGATCTGTGAGTTTAATTGCATCCTTCTAAAAAAAAAAAAAACTAAAACTGAAAAAAGGTTTATTGCTAAATTGCTTCCTCGTGAAAGGATACGGAGTGTTGATGAGTCTTCGACCTTTTTATATAAGGTTCGTTTTACCCTGCAATTTTTTTTTTTTTTTTTTTTTATCCTGTCCGGTTTAGATTGAGTTGTGGGAACCCTAAAGCTTTTGGTATGTTGATACTAATTTGTTTTTTCACTAATTTGTTTTATTTTGTCGGGTACTTTTTCATAAAACAGTTATTGAGGGAAAATAATTTCCCATTGTATTTTTTGTTACATTATTTATTTTCTTAATTTGTTTGATTTCTTGTAAGGTACTTTTTCGTAAAATAAGTAATGAGGGAAAGCTATTTAAGCTTACATTCTACTTGTATATTTTGTTAACTTTGGGAGATTAGCCATGTTTTTCATACATACATACATATATGCATACATTATATATATATATATATATATATATATATATATATATATATATATATATATATATATGCATACATGCATACATGCATACATATACCTATTTCATTTTTTCCTTGGAGAATATATTAGAACATTAAGTATTTTCATAGTCACCATGATTATTATTATTATTATTATTATTATTATTATTATTATTATTATTATTATTATTATTATTATTATTATTATTATTATTATTATTATTATAGGTACCCATTCTAAAAGAATAGTTCAAAATCTGGTTTATGTGATATCCAAGCCATGTATTAAAGAATGATTATGTACCAGAACTGATAAGGGTAAGCCAAGGGGAAACGATTACCAATATATAAATGGTACGTGATGTGATGCATAAACAGAGTGCTGTGACTGATACGTAGAACTTACGCTGATAAAATGGAATTAGATAGAGATATGACCTGAATAGCTGCTTAGGAACGAAGAGATTTAATTGTTGGGTACAAATACTGAATTGAGATTGTCTAATTTAACTTCTTTTTTGGCAATGGACGACTGATTACGCTGTAGTAGTTTGTTGCTCTCTCTCTCTCTCTCTCTCTCTCTCTCTCTCTCTCTCTCTCTCTCTCTCTCTCTCTCTCCCTCTCTCGTGAGATATCATAAAGTAGGAACAGATGCATGTTGTACATCGCTATTGTAGATTCTCTCTCTCTCTCTCTCTCTCTCTCTCTCTCTCTCTCTCTCTCTCTCTCTCTCTCTCTCTCTCTCTCTCTCTCGCTAAGATACCATAAGGTAGGAAACAGATGTGTGTTGCGCATTGCTATTGTAGTAGATTCTCTCTCTCTCTCTCTCTCTCTCTCTCTCTCTCTCAGATATCATAAGAAAGGAAACAGATGTGTATTGCGCATTGCTATTGTAGTAGGTTCTCTCTCTCTCTCTCTCTCTCTCTCTCTCTCTCTCTCTCTCTCTCTCTCTCTCTAAGATACCATAAGGTAGGAAACAGATATGTTGCGCATTGCTATTGTAGTAGGTTCTCTCTCTCTCTCTCTCTCTCTCTCTCTCTCTCTCTCTCTCTCTCTCTCTCTCTGTATCGCCTCGTGTTGCGTGGCATCTCTCTCTCTCTCTCTCTCTCTCTCTCTCTCTCTCTCTCTCTCTCTCTCTCCAGATGAAAAAGGATGCGATCTGTAAATCAGATAAAGCAAAATTGATTGCAACAGCGCGGTGTTATTAAAAGTGCAGTGGAAAGATATTGCACAGTAAATTTGACCCCACATCTTTATTGTAATATCAAAAGTCATAAAACTCACTCTCTCTCTCTCTCTCTCTCTCTCTCTCTCTCTCTCTCTCTCTCTCTCTCTCTCTCTCTCTCTCTCTCATACTTTCCTAAAAGCTTCTGAAGTATGAAATATATATATTATGTATATATATATATATATATATATATATATATATATATATATAAATGCATATATATATCATAACTTTTGTGCCGTAATAGAAAAGGTATAATTAACTGATTTTTATTTTCCTTTCCAGGTGAGTGAACGTCGCCAAATTGTCAACTGGTATAATGCTCGAAAGTCAGGTAAAGTCTCTCTCTCTCTCTCTCTCTCTCTCTCTCTCTCTCTCTCTCTCTCTCTCTCTCTCTCTCTCTCTCTCTCTTTGTGCATAGTTGTAATTATAATCGTAATCTTTAAGCTTCCCCATCACTTGGAAATTTGACCCGATCAAAGGTCATTAGATAACCTTTTGCGCTTGTGTCTAAATGTTATGTGTTTAAGATAACTTGAGTTTATTTACTTTACATGACCCGATAAAGTAAGTCTTAAATTTGTCATATTAAAATTACTTTTCTAAAATAGTGATTGCTTTCATCAGCTGAGGCCGACGGAATTGGCAATATTATGCCCATATCTATAAACTATTTCTACTCTCTAGTTTTTATGAATACATCTCGTTAAACCGATTGGTTGGGCCTTTGTTGACCCAAGAAGTGAATTAAGTACCTGAATGTTAGTTGACTGTATGAGTTGTAGCCACGGAGAGATGGGCTTAGGGCTTGCAGCCCCATCCCAGAATAATGGCTGAGAAACGCCCGGGGGTGCGGGCTGTGTTCTCTGGAGGGTGTCACGCCTCTTAATAAAAAAAAAAAGAAGAAGAGTGGAAGTTTGTTTATACACGCGTTCTTAGAAGTCCACAACTCTTGAATTTATTTTTCTGAGATACAATAACAAAGGTAATATCATCAAGGAACCTTCTTAAAGTATGCATAGTTTTAATTTGCCTTTCGTCATCGAAACTTTGAGCTAGGAGTATGAATCCTATGAATATGAATATGAATCCTATGAATCCTTGTGCTAAGACCGATCCATCAGCTTGAAGGACTACTGTCATCATAGGAAGAATTAATTCTGACTTTGTCTCCTCTTAAAACGGGGTCTCTCTCTCTCTCTCTCTCTCTCTCTCTCTCTCTCTCTCTCTCTCTCTCTCTCTCTCTCTCTCTCTCTCTCTCTCTCTCTCACACACACACACACTTAAAGGCTATGTGATACGGTCGAGGAAAACTTAGTTTCGTTAGAAGTATTTGTATTCAGTTATATGGGATAGAATTTGTACTGTCTTTTATTGGTAAAATTCCTGACATTTATCTTATAGTAGGAATTTTTTTTCATCCTCCTCTTAATAGTAGAAAGTGTTTTTTTTTA
>NC_089766.1:10406007-10423507 GCF_040412425.1 Macrobrachium rosenbergii
AAATTTGCGTACAAACTTGCAATTTTTATTATATCCAAAAACAGACCTTTTTATATCTCATTCCAATACATTCCTTATTCTGTCCATTCACAACCTTTTAGATAGGCTATACCCCCTTGTCTCAGTCATGCTCACAGATTTTTGCTATCAGACCTGCACATACCCAGGTGGGGGGTTACCAGTGCCAATTGCAATTTGTCGAGGATTCTGGGGGGTATTGGTATCGCCCTTTGGTCTGAAATGAGTCTTAGGTTAAATTACCAGAAAAAAAATCTCTCTCTCTCTCTCTCTCTCTCTCTCTCTCTCTCTCTCTCTCTCTCTCTCTCTCTCTCTCTCTCTCTCTCTCTCTTGCCTGGAATCCATCTTACTTCAGGGATCACGGACCAAAGTTGTTGTTACATGTTAGGTCCGGGGGGTTGGGGGGTGTGCCTCCCTCAAGTAAATAATTTTTTTTTAAATATTATGAATGGAATTACTTTCATTTTTATTTTATTTATTTATTTAATTTTTTTTTTTTTTAAAGTACCAAGGGAAGTTATCGACCGAGCCAAAGTGTTGATATGTGGGTGAGGTGAAACCGAATGTAATTATTTAAGTTGTAATTGAATTACCTTTCTATTGATTTTTATATTAAGTACAAAGAGACGTTATTACCGCGGGCAAAGTGTTGATATGTGTGTGTTTGAAGTTAAATTAAATCTAATCATTTCAAATCTTACTTGTTTATACTTTTACAGGATGGAAATATTTACCTGTCTCAAAGTGTTTAAAGTTTCTCAGTGAGAATCAGACCACCTTTGTCGCCTCGCTCTCCTGTGTCCTTACATATCAACTTTATCAACTTTATTTTGTTGTTGTTTATTTCGTCTGTTTCTCTCTTATTCAGTCGTCCTCATCTCCCGTTTACTTCCGTCGCTTTCATTGTATCTTCTTTTGTCTGTCCTTTGTGTCCACTCCCCCATTGTCATATTGATGACGCTTTCAGATTAATTCTCTCTCTCTCTCTCTCTCTCTCTCTCTCTCTCTCTCTCTCTCTCTCTCTCTCTCTCTCTCTCTCTCTCTCTCTCTGGTGTCTGCTGGTTTTCATCTTAAAGATTATATAATATATATATATATATATATATATATATATATATATATATATATATATATATATATATATATATATATATATATATATATATATATATATATATGTATTTTGCGTACGTACGCCCACACCCACATGTACATATACATGTAAGTGTATGCATATATTATATATATATAAAATATATGCATAACCCATACATACATACATACACATACACACCCACATATACATGTAAGTGGTGCATATATTATATATATAATATATGAGCGTACACTTCATGTATATGTACTGTATATGCGAGTGTGTATGTGGATGTGTGTATGGGTGTGGGCGTACGTATATAATTAAGTGTATTAATTATTTCTACCTTTAGACTCTGTCGCCGGAACTCTTTTCCCCTTTGTTACTTCATTATATTTCCTTACGTTTGTGTTTTGAGTTTTATTTGTTATTTTTCTTACTCCTTGTATCACCAAACAACATAATATCATTATTATTATTATTATTGCTGTTGGTTTTATATTATTTCTTTATTTTACATTATCGATTTTAGAACACGATCTTTTTAAGGGGAAGATATCTTCAGAATAATTTTTTTTAACTTTTACTGAAAGTTTCATAACGAATAGACCAATATAGGCCAACTTAATACTGTTCCTTGTCTTTCACATTCTTTTAAACCTGTAGAAAATATTAAAAGTATATTTTCAAAGTCAAGCCCCTGTCCTTGTCCTTGTCCTCTTTTTACACAATGTTCTGCACATTCTGCAAAACGGGGGAGGACCCTTCCCTCCCCCTCCTCCACCGCGTGACGTCATTACGGAGACACAGGATGCTTCTGCCTTAAATTGCAATGTATCATTATTTCTCGCCGATCGGGTCTCCCCTCATTTGATGTTTACTTATGATTTCCAGATCTCTCTCTCTCTCTCTCTCTCTCTCTCTCTCTCTCTCTCTCTCTCTCTCTCTCTCTCTCTCTCTCTCTCTCTCTCTCCCCTCGAGTCTTCGCTCCCCTCGTACGATGATACCTTTCATCTCTTCTTCCCATTTTTTTTTTTTTTTTTTTGTCTCCTGATTTATTACTTGCTCTTTGAAGTCTTCATTTGCACCGTTTTCTTCCGCCCTTTCATTTCCTTCAGTTCCTCCTCCCCTCTTTTTTTTATTTCTTTTTATTCTATTCTTGCTTTGTTCTTCTGTTTGATTGTTATGTGATTTATCTTTGTTTTGTTTTTTTTTTCTTGATCAAAAGACACCGGTGTTACAAAAAAAATTGTGAACGAATTACTCGATAATTTGATATATTGGATTAAGGGTGATTTAATGAATGTTGTTTTTCAGTTGTCATTTGATCATTCCGGGGTGATATTTCAACATTTTTTATCATCTTTTTTTTCATATCTCCTTGTATAATATCACTCTTTCTTAACCGGTAAGATCAGAAGGTAATGTAAGAGCCTTTTCATACAATCAGAAGGTAGGACCAGTACACCTGTTGTTGGTCAAAATTAAGGTGGCTTTATGTCAGCACGGGCTCTTGCTGCAAGAGCAGACCGTCCGGTGTATTTTTGTCCTGCACACTTGTATGGAGGCCGGTGTTGAGAGGCTGGCCCCAGACTCGACGACGGTAATTTTAAGCATGGGGTTCATTAAATCTCGTCCATATTGATAGAAGAATATAAATATTAATGTTAATAACGCGCTATATTGTTGGAAGGGTTGTAATGACTTCTCAAAAAACTGAAAATTTGAGATTTTAACTTTTAATTGTAGTTTAAGGAAATGGTTCCTTTTTGTGTGGTTGTAGAGAAGTGTCTCTTTATTGTGTGATTGTTGTAGAGAAATGGTTCTTTTGTGCGATTGTTGTAGAGAAATAGATCTTTTTTTATGTGGTTGTTGTAGATAAATGGTTCTTTTGTTCTTTTGTGTACCTGGTGTGGAGAAATGTTTCTTTATTGAGTGACTGTTGTAGAGAAATGGTTCTTTTCTGTGATTGTTGTAGAGAAATGGTTCTTTTTGTGTGGTTGTTATAGAGAAATGGTTCTTATTTGTGTGGTTGTTGTAGAGAAATGGTTCTTTTCTGTGATTGTTGTAGAGAAATGGTTCTTTTCTGTGTGGCTGTTGTAGAGAAATGGTTCTTATTTGTGGGGTTGTTGTAACGAAATATGATTGTTGTAGAGAAATTATTTTTTGTGATTGTTTTAGAAAAATGTTTTTTTATGATTGCTGACGAGAAATGGTTCTTTATTGTGTGATTGGTGTAGAGAAATGGTCCTTTCTGAATGGTTGTTGTAGAGAAATGGTTCTTTTCTGTGATTGTTGTAGAGAAATGTTTCTTTTTTGTGTCATGGTTGTAGAGAAATGGTTCTTTTATGTGATTGTTGTAGAGAAATGGTTCTTTTCTGTGACTGTTGTAGATAAATGATTCTTATTTTGTGATTGTTGTAGAGAAATGGTTCTTTTCTGTGATTGTTGTTGAGAAATGTTTCTTTATTGTGTGATTGTTGTAGGGACTACATTTAATTCCATTTATGCTGTAGGTCTCTTGAACTCCATACAAGAAGAATGAATCTTAAAACCTTCATCAAACAGCAACCGTTGCTTTTTCTCTCAGTCATGGGTGGGTCGTTTTCAGCTTGCAGCCATCAGGTATAATGAACGAAGCCCCACTTCTCTTTTTGTCTGTCCGTCTGTCTCTGAAAGTTGTGTCCATTGGAGAATCTCTCTCTCTCTCTCTCTCTCTCTCTCTCTCTCTCTCTCTCTGTCAGAAAGTTATTTCCATTGGAAGGTCTCTCTCTGTCTCTGTCTCCCTGTCTCTCTCTGTCAGAAAGTTATTTCCATTGGAGGGTCTCTCTCTCTCTCTCTCTCTCTCTCTCTCTCTCTCTCTCTCTCTCTCTCTCTCTCTCTCACTGGAGGAGAGTGTCTACGCCGGCTTACAATGAGGAGGGGAAATGCGGATGGCAGTAATGCCGGCGTAAATGGCTTTGTTTACTTGGCTTCTCTCTCTCTCTCTCTCTCTCTCTCTCTCTCTCTCTCTCTCTCTCTCTCTCTATTGTTGCCTGCAGCGTTTCGTCATATAGCTCCTCCTTGCTAATTGCTCATTGCTTGATGCTTATTCCTAATTGCTTGCCGGTATGTCCAAATTGCAGGGTTGTTCTGCGAAGGCCATGCAATCAGCACAACAGGGAGGAATTGGCTTGTTTGTGTATGTGTGCGTGCGTACTTCTTACTCATGATTATATATATATATATATATATCATATATATATATATATATATATATATATATATATATATATATGATTATTATCACTTTTGCCGTGATTCATTTATCATCCATTACCACAGGTGAAAAATAAGAACAGAGGTGTAGGTCCTGACCAGTTTCGACTTTATTTCCAAGCCATTGACGAAGGACTGATACAGAGTGTGAAGTCACAAATATATATACTACAAGAACAGTACTGACGAACATACACATATGGAGCCTCTGACGGTTGTGTATGTTCGTCAGTACTGTTCTTTGTAGTATATATGGTGACTTCTCACACTTTGTATCAGTCCTTCGTCAATGGCTTGGAAATAAAGTCGAAACCGGTCAGACCTACACCCTGGTTCTTATTTTTCACCTGTGGTAATGTGTGATATATATATATATATATATATATATATATATATATATATATATATATATATATATATATATATATATATATATATATTTCACATATATTTTTAATAATGTAATATATATTATATATTATGTACATGATATATAAATTCTCTCTCTCTCTCTCTCTCTCTCTCTCTCTCTCTCTCTCTCTCTCTCTCTCTCTCTCTCTCTCTCTCTCTCTGTTTATATATGTATACATATATATATATATATATATATATATATATATATATATATATATATATATATATATATATATATATGTATGTATGTATGTATGTATGTATACGTATATAAACGTTTGTGTATTTACATAGTTTACGTGTCTGTCATGAGCTCCCTTTATCACTTTTGATATTGAGAATTTATCACTTTTGATACTGAGAACGTATATCACCATCATTAACTTCCTTGCTAGATCAGTGTCGTGTATCTCTTTTGAAAAATTGATTTAAAGAAGTGACTCGATTTCAATCTGAATACGTAGTTTAATATGACAAGGTTAAATTGGAATATCAGAGGGATAAATGCATATGAAGATAATTAACTTCTTGCAGGTGACTTAGTGGGTTTACGCTGAAGTCAGGCGTAAATGTGCAAATAAGCAGTGTTTTACACGATAGGATCTCCTTTTACAAAGATGAAAAGCTGCAATAGTGATTTTGCTACACAATAGAATCTCCCTTTACAAAGGTAAAAAGGTGCCACAG
Organism: Macrobrachium rosenbergii; assembly: GCF_040412425.1. Lineage (NCBI taxonomy): Eukaryota > Metazoa > Arthropoda > Malacostraca > Decapoda > Palaemonidae > Macrobrachium > Macrobrachium rosenbergii. The sequence goes on from NC_089766.1 coordinate 10,411,481, forward strand.
TGATTTTGCTACACAACAGAATCTCCTTTTACAAAGGTGAGAATGTGCAACAGTGGTTTTGCTACACAATAGAGTCTCCTTTTACAAAGGTGAAAAGGTGCAGCAGTGAATTATCTACACAATAGAATCTCCTTTTACAAAGGTGAAAATTAGCAATAGTGATTTTGCTACACAATAGAATCTTCTTTTAGAAAGTTGAAAAGGTGTAACAGTGAGTTTTCTACACAATAGAATCTCCTTTTACAAAGGTGAGAATGTGCAACAGTGATTTTGCTACACAATAGAATCTCCTTTTACAAAGGTGAAAATGTGCAACAGTGATTTTGCTACACAATAGAATCTCCTTTTACAAAGGTGAAAATGTGCAACAGTGAGTTTGCTACACAATAGAATCTCCTTTTACAATGGTGAAAAGGTGCAATAGTGATTTTGCTACACAATAGAATCTCCTTTTACAAAGGTGAGAATGTGCAACAGTGATTTTGCTACACAATAGAATCTCCTTTTACAAAGGTAAAAAGGTTCAACAGTGATTTCGCTAAACAATAGAATCTCCTTTTACAAAGGTGAGAATGTGCAACAGTGATTTTGCTACACAATAGAGTCTCCTTTTACAAAGGTGGAAAGGTGCAACAGCGATTTTGCTACACAATAGAATCTCCTTTTACAAAGGTGAAAATGTGCAACAGTGATTTTACCCAGCTGTCGCCTTATTATCGAAATCAGTGATCGATTTTGAATATAATTCAGGGAATAGCTGAAACATTACTTCATTAGTGGTATAGATAGTAATTATTGCTTGGTGTTTGCTAAATACTTACGGAACAGTGCTTAGACAATCGTGACAGCTTAAGCGAACTGTAATTCGCGACTTTTAACCTTTGTGGGGAAAAGCATGACGAATGGGTCTGCCCTCTCTTGACCCAGTCATTATCGTTCAGTGTTTTCTTTAATCCACAGTATTGTCACATCGCCCCCATTCCATTTATCCTAAAATTTTCGCTTTTATTCCGATCCAGAATCTCAGTTCAGTGGAGCTCTTTGACGTTGTTATAGTATGGTCAGTATTTTGTGAATTGAATTGAATATAGAATTTAGGCCAAAGGCCAAGCACTGGGACCTGTGAGGTCATTCAGCGCTGAAAAAGGAAATTAACAAGAAAAGGTTTGAAAGATGTAACAGGAGGGGAACATCGCAGTTGCACTATGAATCAGTTGTTAGGAGGGGGTGGAAAGTAAGATGGAAGAAAGAGAATATGAAATTATGTGTGATTGCTAAAGGAATTTTCTGTATAACTTTTTCGGACAAATACTTAGAATTACCTCAGTAATATTTCTTGATGATCTCACCTGTGTTACCCAGCAGTTGGCTGGTGTTGCGAAAGAATTTTGTATAAGCGTTGTATCGTCTACAAATTCTGGATGAATTTGTAGAAGGTACCTCATTGCGAATAGCGTCCATACATTTATATTATGTGTTGTGACAATGATTCCTTGTTTTTTCTTAATTTATTATTGAAGTTGGTTTCATTTTCTTGGACGTTTTAATTTTTGCATATGCAATTCGTTTATATATGAATATATATATATATATATATATATATATATATATATATATATATATATATATATATATATATATATATATATATATATGTGTAATAATATATATATATATATATATATATATATATATATATATATATATATATATATATATATATATATATATATATATATATATATATATATATATATAGCTTGTTCATATTGACATATTCTTTTTCCCTTTTCCTTCCAATTTATATTTGCATAACTATTTATTTACTTCATTTCTGTTTCGTTTTGCGTTTGAGTTGTCATTGTTTCAGCCAATATTGCCCATTTTAATTGACTCTGATTTTACAATCCAAATATGCATATTTCCTCACTTTGCCTTTTGACACTTGAATTTCCTCTTTTTCTCTCTCATCATGTCAGACTAGTTATTTTATGCCTGAAAAGTTTCTTTGGAATCATTTTAACTCGATTTTTTTTATTCAGATATTTTTACCCTTTAGTTTCCTGTGCAGCCATTTATACCATTTTTCCCCAGCCTAAGAATTTTTGCTCTTTATTCCCACTTCGCCATTTATACCATTCCAACCCCCTTTATTTCCCGTTATTTTACCCTTTATTTTACCCTTTATTTATCCTTTATTTCCACCCTGCCATTTCTGCCATTTTTTCCCTACACCTAGCAGTTTTCACCCTTTATTTCCTCCCAGCCATTTTTTACCATTTTTTCCCTCACCCAGCAGTTTTTACCATTTTTTCCAACACCTAGCAGTTTTTACCCTTTATTTCTACCCCGCCATTTTTTACCATTTTTTCCCCACATCCAGCAGTTTTTACCCTTTTTCCACTCCTATTCATTTTCCGCCATTTCCCCCTCACCCAACCATTTTTACCATATTTCCCACCCAGCTTTTTTTTGACAATTTTTTCCCAAACCCTACAGTTTTTACTATTTTCTCCACCCATACATTTTCGCCCCTTTTTTTCTAACCTAACAAATTTTGCCCTTTTTTCCCACCCATTCCTTTTCGCCCATTTTCCTCCATGTAACATGTTTACCCTTTTTCCCCATCCACTCATTTTCGCCCATTTTTTCCCCCTAACCTAACAAATTTTACCTTTTTTCTCCCAACCATCAATTTTCGCCCATTTTTTCAACACCCAACAACTTTTACCCTTTTTTTCCCCACCCATTCATTTTCGCCCATTTTCCACCGAGTAACAGTTTCTACTATTTTTTCCCCCTCCCATTAATTTTCGCCCATTTTTCCCACGCCTAAAAGTGGTTAACCCGAAAGACTTGTTCTTTTCCTCTTAACTATTTTCATCTCGCTGTGTATTTTCAACGAAGCGGTTACTGTATTCTTTTCTGTATTTTTCCCCCCAAAGTCTCTTTTTTTTTTTTTTTACCTTCATTTTGTATTTTTTTTTTTATTTCACCGTTCTCTTTTATTAGTTTTTTTTTCTTATTAAACGTCGTTGATAATCTTGTTATGTCATTTTGGCTTTTGAATGCCTTTATTATTCTGTTTTTTTAACTTCATTATTCCGTTTTATCTTTTTCCTCAGGCTTTTTTTTGTTTTGTGTTGTGTGCGTTTTGATTTTCACTGGAAATTTTGCTCTAATTTGCTTTTGTGTTCATTTTTTTTTTATATTTTCTACGCTAATTGGAATATATCGCTGTATAATGAGTGATGTATTTCATTATGCTTTTACTTTTCTGTCAAAATAAAACTATTGTGCCGGTTTTGTCTGTCTGTCCGAACTTTATTCTATCCGCACTTTTTTTCTGTCCGTACTTTTTCTGTCCGCACTTTTTTCTTTCCGCACTCTTTCTGTCCGCACTTTTTTCTTTCGCACTTTTTCTGTCGGCACTTTTTTCTTTCCGCACTTTTTCTGTCCGCACTATTTTCTTTCCGCACTTTTTCTGTCCGCACTTTTTCTGTCTGCCCTTAGATCTTAAAAACTACTGAGGCTAGAGGGCTGCAGATTGGTATGTTGATCATCAAACATACCAAATTGCAGCCCTCTAGCCTCTGTAGTTTTTATTTTGTTTAAGGTTAAGTTACCAATAATCATCCTTCTGGCAACGATATAGGACTGGCCACCACCGTGCCGTGGTTAAAGTTTCATGGGCCGTGGCTCATGCAGCATTACACCGAGACCACCGAAGGATAGATCTATCTTTGGTGGCCTTGATTATACGCTATACATAAAACTCGATTGCGCCGAAGAAACTTCAGTGCATTTTTTACTTGTGTCCCCTCGTCTTTTATCTCTCATATTTCGCTTTTTCCTCGCTAATGTTAATGATACCTGAGTCTTTTGTTTCTCCTTCCACTCAATTTTGACGCGCTTTTTCCAACACATTGATCGTTGGCACCAGGCCGTTTTACCCTCTGATCCTCCGTCGTCTAGCCCCTCCCCTCACCCTGTGTATTTTCCCCGTCATTTGACGCTTTTCCCCTCTATTACCATGTCAGTTACTTTTACGCTTTTCTTTTGAAACCTGATGAAGTTGGGTTCTGACTTCATGTGTGATGTATTCTGTAGTTGTGTGTGTGTGAGAGAGAGAGAGAGAGAGAATTCACTTGTCATGTAGATGTATATATATATATATATATATATATATATATATATATATATATATATATATATATATATATATATATATGTGTGTGTGTGTGTGTGTGTGTGTGTGTGTGTGTGTGTGTGTGTGTGTGTGTGTGTGTATGACAAGTGAATTCTCTCTCTCTCTCTCTCTCTCTCTCTCTCTCTGTGTGTGTGTGTGTGTGTCTTTGTGCGTCACAGGCACACAACAACAAAATGCAAATTCCTGCAGAAATCAGTGTGGAAGAACAGAACAATGGTAATGGCTTAGGAAATCCATGAAATAGAATTCAGAAAAGTGTTTTGCGACAGACGGAGATGAAAGAGAATACATGAAAGGAGCGGAATAGAAAGAGAGAGGAGGAGGAGGAGGAGGAGGAGGAGGAGGAGGAGGAGGAGGAGGAGGAGGGGAGGAGGAGGAGGAGGAGGAGGAGGAGGAGGATATTATTCATAAGAGAGTATTGAAACGGAGATTGCAGGAATGCATCTCGGCCCAATTGAATTATGGTTATGGTTATTATAATTCGAACGTTTTAAACCAAATGGGCTCTGTCTGTCTGTGATGCTCCGGAATTTTGTTTTGCTATCATATATTTCTTCCGTTTTGCAGTAGGAGCTTTTCAGGATTGTTTAGGAGTCTCTCTCTCTCTCTGTTTTTTTAACTATATGGGAATATCATGATATTCGTTCCTCGTTAGCCCTACTATTTGCAAGTTGAAGCATTTTCGAAGTTTTAATCTCTCTCTCTCTCTCTCTCTCTCTCTCTCTCTCTCTCTCTCTCTCTCTCTCTCTCTCTCTCTCTTCCTTTACGTTGCCCTGTATTTTTTTCAGTACGGAGTTGAATCTGCGCGAATAAACACACTCTCTCTCTCTCTCTCTCTCTCTCTCTCTCCTTTACGTTGCCCTGTATTTTTTTTTCAGTACGGAGTTGAATCTGCACGAATAAACTCTCTCTCTCTCTCTCTCTCTCTCTCTCTCTCTCTCTCTCTCTCTCTCTCTCTCCGCTGCCTCATAGTTTTCCCAGTTTGGAGTTGAATCTATACAAACAAACCTCTCTCTCTCTCTCTCTCTCTCTCTCTCTCTCTCTCTCTCTCTCTCTCTCTCTCTCTCTCTCTCTCTCTCTCTCTTCCTTTCCTTTACATTTGCCCTGTATTTTTTTTTTTTTCAGTACGGAGTTGAATCTGCACGAATAAACTCTCTCTCTCTCTCTCTCTCTCTCTCTCTCTCTCTCTCTCTCTCTCTCTCTCTCTCTCTCTCTCTCTCTCTCTCTCTGTAAGTTGTTTTACAGACTTCCCACTTTAGAGTTGAATCTACACAAACAAACCTCTCTCTCTCTCTCTCTCTCTCTCTCTCTCTCTCTCTCTCTCTCTCTCTCTCTCTCTCTCTCTCTCTCTCTTCAGCCTCATAGTTTTCCCAGTTTGGAGTTGAATCTATACAAATAAACCACTCTCTCTCTCTCTCTCTCTCTCTCTCTCTCTCTCTCTCTCTCTCTCTCTCTCTCTCTCTCTCTCTCTCTCTCTCTCTCTCTCCTCTGTAAGTTGTTTTTTACAGACTTCCCACTTTAGAGTTGAATCTACACAAACGAACCTCTCTCTCTCTCTCTCTCTCTCTCTCTCTCTCTCTCTCTCTCTCTCTCTCTCCTCATTCCAACAATAATGGGCCACTTCCATCATCGCTTTGTGAAGCGGTTCTTTCGTAATGCATCCATTGGTACATGATACACAAATTCCTCTCCTTATTTTTCGTCCCCATTTTAGAAGGGGAATCATTCTCTCTCTCTCTCTCTCTCTCTCTCTCTCTCTCTCTCTCTCTCTCTCTCTCTCTCTCTCTCTCTCTCTCCCAGGTCCGTTCAGCAGAGCCAAATAAAAGGGGAAAATGAATATTTTGAGATTTGTTACACTTCTAAATGTGTGCTCATTTCCCTGCGGATGCTCGGGTATGTAAAAGTATACGTATGTTTAAAAGCACACTTGACAGGTAGTTAAAGAGTGTGTACGCCATATAATAACAGCGTGCGTATGTGTGTTTGTGTTTGTATGTTTGAAGGGCACATACGCTGTGGTATTATTTGAAGCGAGTAATCTTTAATTACAGTATGTTAATTATGCTTTTAAAACAAACACTTACAGTAGTGTCAATTTGAATGCGCATTTTACGAATATATGTATGCAACACGTATGTATTTTGTTACACACACATACATACGCTATAATTTCAAGGACTATGCATTATGTGCATACACTAGTAAGACTATGTATTATGTGCATATAAACGCGTTTATTGTACATGTAAATGCGTACTGTATAATTACAATACATTAACAAATAACTTATGTAAATTATAATTGTAAATTATAATGTCGCAACATCAGAGATGCTGAGTGTTTATCAGAAGAGAGAGAGAGAGAAAAAAAGTCTTACGAAGTGAATTTTTTTAATAAATAAAACTCACATTGTTATTTATGCACTGGAATAAAAAAAAAAAACTCATATTACGAACAGTTCAGGTGGAAGTATGAATTAAAACTCTCCGTGTAATCCCATTTGAATAACGGAATGAATGATTCGAATTATTTTTTTAATCAAGAGAAGTAATTATCTCTCATAATATAAGGTGATGTGAAGCGTTGTATTCTTTGACTCATTTTCCTCTCGTTCTGTGGATTATGAATTTGGTTGATGCAGGTTTTATGTATATATATGTATATATATATATATATATATATATATATATATATATATATATATATATATATATATATATATATATATATATATATATATATATATATATATTATATATTATATATATATAATTTATATTTATATTTATATATTGATATATGTATATGTATATATACATACATACATACAGGAGATTATTTACTTTACAATTTAAGGGCATTTGTTCCATTTCGTTTGACGAGCATATTTCCCCTTTATGGGAAATAAGTACTCCTTTATTGAAAAGTCCTGTATTTAAAAGCCTAATTTTCGCTGTCTGTAGGAGTGAAATTGTTTATTTTTTGGACGCCAATAACTTTACAGTTTCCTTGAGGTCTCTCTGTTAGCCAAGTGCTGAATCAGGTTGTGTCTATATAAGGGCTGTGTTGACCTTTCTGTTATATAAGATTATTTCTTGGAAAGGGGCGTGTCAGGTTACCCATTGTGCGGAGGTTCCGTTTTTTTTTTATATTTTTATGACTTTTTCTATTTTGAATTTTAGGTTTTGACACTTGGAGCTCTCTCTCTCTCTCTCTCTCTCTCTCTCTCTCTCTCTCTCTCTCTCTCTCTCTCTCTCTCTCTCTCTCTCTCTCTCTCTCTCAGGCTTCGATGCTTGTTGATACTTTTATAACTTTTTTATTTTGAATGCTAGGTCTTGAAACTTGGAGCTCTCTCTCTCTCTCTCTCTCTCTCTCTCTCTCTCTCTCTCTCTCTCTCTCTCTCTCTCTCTCTCTCTCTCTCTCTCTCAATCAAGCTTCGATGCTCGTTGATACTTTTATGAGTTTTTTTTATTTGAATGCTAGGTCTTGAAACTTGGGGCGCTCTCTCTCTCTCTCTCTCTCTCTCTCTCTCTCTCTCTCTCTCTCTCTCTCTCTCTCTCTCTCTCTCACGTATGAGGTATTGGCAACAATTCCAGTAACATTTTCTTCTGGTCATTACAAAGGTTAAATATTGTTAAAAAGCGACTCATATATTTTTTAAAATCTCCAAGACTCTAAATATCAGTGAAAGCGGCAGTAAATGAACCGTAATTGTGTGGGCTGTAAAAATTACTCTCATTTTTAATGCAGAAATAAAAGAGTTTTGAAACGAACACCACTTAGAATTACGACTGTGACTGGAAAGCAAAATTCCCAGCTTAAAGTTGTCTGTGTTTTTCTAACTTCTTTTTTGATATGCGAATGGGGTGACTTATTTATTTATTTATTTATTTATATATTTATTTATTTATGTATTTCTATTATACTCAAGTTTATCCGGCTTTTTCGCGCACGTGTTTCCTGTTCTGCGGAAGCTTTCGTAACCATCTAATGGTCATTGAAAATGTTGTGTGTTAATGTAAGCGTATTTTGGTGATCAGAATTATTGACGAAGCATCACCTGTTTTGTTACCGATGATAATATTAGTAATAATAATTGTTTTAAGAATGGTAGCAGACGGTTGGAACAATAACAACGACAAAATTGTAATAGTTTTTAGATTGTTCACTGTAAATATATTCGTGCTTTTGATAATAATAATAATAGTATTGATAATTATATTATTTAGTAATAATAATAATAATTTACTACTGCATTCAGTTATTGGTTTTATAATAATAATAATAATAATAGTATTATTATTATTATTATTATTATTATTATTATTATTATTATTATTATTATTATTATTATTATTATTATTAACACTCGGTGAACGTAACATTCTGCATTCATTTCCCAAAACGTGTGTAATTTTCCACCAACAATAACACTTAAGAATAATTTTAATAAGGGCTAAAATAGAAGCGTTGAAACAGCTGAGTGCCACATACCGTATCCCCTCTCTGGTCGAGCCCAAGTAATCCTCACTTTTCAAGTGTGGGGAGAGGGATCAGCGCCCCCCCTCCCACCTCCCAACCCGGTATTTCCACAAGGAACATTGCGCGGATTGCAAATCGATGGAAGCATTTAGTTAACATGCATTATGAGTTTTTTGTTAAAGAGATTACGTGTTAATTGTTAGGGCCCGCTATTAATATTATAATTTAAGATCCGAATGCTTTTAAAGGGATTGGAGCCCCCTTTTTTTTGGAGTATTGAAAGTCTCTCTCTCTCTCTCTCTCTCTCTCTCTCTCTCTCTCTCTCTCTCTCTCTCTTTCAAACGAGCGTATTTATCTCTGGCTTTTATGCTTGAATTAATATTTTAATTTTTAGATAATATTTTCTGTTTGAATATTAACTCATTTACATAATATACTTACAGTATTACAGTTAATATTATGTTTTTGAATATAAAGAGAAAGCTGTAAGTAAACTGAGTGAATGACTGACTTACAGGAGTGGTTCATAATCTATAGATACCTGAATGAAGGTTACAAGCTAAATTATCTACTGTTTTGGCTAGCGCCTTTCATTTGGAAATCTCCACCTTCCTCAGTATTTCCATAAGTATTCAACCTGCCTCTTGTCAGGGAACCAGGTCCATTGAGGCACTAAGCTTAAAAGTCTGTGCCTGTTTTAGCTAGAATTTGCCCGTCTTTGTTCCCATGCTATCAAAATAATATTTGAAATGTTTTCACAAAGAATATTTTCGTAGATTTTGGAAACAATATTATTTTTTTATTGATTTATTTCCACATAACTTTCCATAATATAAAGATAATACATAAAACGTTTTCACAAAGAATATATTCGCAGATTTTGGAAACGATATCATTTTTTCATTGATTTATCTCCATATAACTTTCCATAATATAAAGATAATATATAAAACGTTTTCACAATTGATATTTTCGCAGATTTTGGAAATACAATATTTCCACATAACTTCATTAACTGACGATACTCATCATCTCATTATTCGACATATTTTCTTCATCAAGTTTATCTCTCCAGCGTCGTTCGTCCCTTCTTTTCGTCCCCTTTCGTCCTTATTACTGTCCCCCTCCCCCCCTTCCAGTTTACCCCCTTCCACCCCCCTCCCTCCTGGTCCTTCTTAAGCTCTACCGTTAATTAAACTTGGACAAATCCGCTTCCCATGAGTCTAATTATCTCATCTGGCCAACTAGAAAGCCCCTCCCTTTTCCCCTGGGGAGGTGGGGAGGGGGTAGGAGTGGGAGCGGGGGTGGGGGATGGCCTCCTCCGTCAGGGGACGTGTGATTGACTGGACGGACTCTGATCAATTTAGTGTGACTACTTTGTCGTGTGCGTTTCTTGAGACGTGCATATATATTCTCTCTCTCTCTCTCTCTCTCTCTCTCTCTCTCTCTCTCTCTCTCTCTCTCTCTCTCTCTCTCTCTCTCTCTCTCTCTGCTCTTAATTATCCAGGCTGATTGGAGTTTCACGTTATTCCTTTTGCTATGCCTTGTATCGATCATACACACACACACATTATATATATTTATATATATATATATATATATATTATATATATATATATATATATATATATATATATATATGTAGGAAAAATATATATATATATATATATGTATATATATATATATATATATATATATATATATATATATATATATATATATATATATGTATGTATATATATCACACATTACCATAGGTGAAAAATTATTTTCACCTGTGGTAATGTGTGATAAATAATCACGTAAAAAAGTGATAATACTTATCATATATAATATATATATATATATATATATATATATATATATATATATATATATATATATATATATATATCGCTTTTCAAATTAGAGTGGTCTAAAGAAATAGCACTGCAACTGTCGCTGCCAATTCACACTTTTAACAACTGAATCAAAAATTAATTCCTCTGAGAAAATACTTAAGTTACAGTAATCATATATATATATATATATATATATATATATATATATATATATATATATATATATATATATATATATATATATATATATATATATATATAATAATAATAATAATGGGAAAAAATGCACGTTAAAGACGAAGAAGAAGAAGATATATATATATATATATATATATATATATATATATATATATATATATATATATATATATATATATATATATATATATATATATAGCCTATATATATATATATATCAGATGGAAGAACTCTCTCTATCTTTTATATTTGCATTTATTTTCGTCAAGTTAGTAAGTATTTTTACTCTTTGTTCTTGTTAACTGTTTGCTTTTTCCCAAGATGGCCATCGTCTACAACGCTTTTCGCTTTAATATAAGTTTTTCTTGGTCTTTGTCACGCCTCATACTTATCGCAATATTCCTTATTCCTTGTCCTTTGTATAACATTCGTTTATTTAACGTCGGTATATTTCCCCAATTCTGGTTATTCCATCGTGGAAAGTTTTCTTTTTGGCACGAGCACTGAATTGCCAACATATATCAAACCCCTGGAAAGAGAGATATTGTTCAGGTCCTTTACATTCGGACGCCAGTTTTAATGTGCTATCAATCATGCAAGCCTCTTAATTTTGTATCAATTTACGCCGAAGGGAAACGTCTGTTTCGTGATACCTGATGCGTGTCTTATTGACTGGAAGTAACCTCTCTCTCTCTCTCTCTCTCTCTCTCTCTCTCTCTCTCTCTCTCAGTAGGTGTTACCTCCTACGGTTTGCTATTGTGAACCTGGAGATATATTCTTAGAAGTCGTTCTTTTAGCCATAAAAGTCGAGTTCCTCCCAAACGCTGTTTATATATGTATACATTTTATATGCAAATGTGTTTGTGTATTTGTGCTCTCTCTCTCTCTCTCTCTCTCTCTCTCTCTCTCTGTAGTGTCAGTAATAGCTTTCTTTTATAAGTTCTAGAAAAGAACGTTGGATACATTAGCACCCGATACAATACATTTGGAAATAAAATGTGAAATATAAGCTAATATATCATATGATGAAATGTCCATTTAGCGGGTGGCAGCTTTCATATATTCTTTTCCAATATCGGTATCGTGATCGGCTTTGAGTGGTATCGATGATAAAGTTCTTTCTCACTACTACTACTACTACTACTACTAATAATAATAATAATAATAATAATAATAATAATAATAATAGATGCACTACTGTTGTTATGGTTTTAGTGTAGAGAGAAGTTTCTTATTTTGAAAGAGTCAGAAATTATTTTAAATTTAAATTAAAATTTTTTTTTTTTCATTTTCACA
>NC_089766.1:10428507-10433507 GCF_040412425.1 Macrobrachium rosenbergii
AATAATAATAATAATAAATTTCATTAGACAGAATGGACATTGGATGCCGTTTTGTAGAGAAATTCTCATAATAATATATTGTTATTGCAATAAAATTATTATTATTATTATTATTATTATTATTATTGTTATTATTATTGTTATTATTATTAGTAATAATAATATTAAAATAATAACAATAATAATAAGGAATATGGTAAAACTAGAAGCTGAAGTACCTCCAGAATCATGCAGAAAAGTATGCTACTAGAAACAGCAAGCGCACATAGTGAGAGAGTGATGGACTCCTAAGGAGGCAGGATGAAACCAGGAACACACTATAAAACCACCCAGTCGAATAGGATGACTGTGATAGACAAAAAATAAATAAATAAATAAAAATAATGATAATAATAATAATAGGTTTTGGTTTGAACTGTGAGGTTTTAACTGACTGTTTTCAGTTAACCTTCACTGGACAGGCTAAAATACATTAAGTGTTAATATTCCTTTTTTTATAAATACCCACACTTAAATGAAAGACCAACTCACGAATGTTTTAGCAAGACATAATACCCAATTCATCCAGATCTGAAGACAAGCATCGACTCCTTAGCCGTGACGAATCTCGGTTTCACTTCTTACTCATTTAACTCTCTCTCTCTCTCTCTCTCTCTCTCTCTCTCTCTCTCACTTTTTATTCGACTCTGAAGATGGCTGGTTGCGGAATTGTAATTAAGCTTCCCTTAATTACAATATGGAAATGCGGGCCCGCCCCCCTTCGAATTTACTCAGCTAAATTGCATGTGTCGGTTCGCGAATCTTATGTTGGTTTTAATGAAAATTGCGCGGCTATTTACTCCAGGTAATTACTTGAGAAAGCAGAATGTGGATGCCTAGATATATGGAGATTAGTGTGTGCGTTGGTTCTTGATTTTGTGTGCGCGTGCACACACAGGTGTATATGTATATATATGTATATAATATAATATATATATATATATATATATATATATATATATATATATATATATATATATATATATATGTGTGTGTGTGTGTGTGTGTGTGTGCATGTGTGTGTGTAGTGTGTGTGTGTGCGTTTTAAAAAGCACTCTATCTTAATTTGATGTTAAAAATTACATTAGTCTTGAAAAATTTTGTATTTATATACTGCATATATATATAAATGCATATGTATATTTATATATATATATGTATGTATATATATATATATATATATATATATATATATATATATATATATATATATATATATGTTTGAGTGTACTCCATCTAGAAAGTGATGTTTAAGTTTCTTGAAAAAGTATCTGCAACATCACAGATTTATTTTATTATATCTTAATAGAAAGGATAATTAAACTTGTATTTAAGTATAGTTATACCCTTGATAAAGAAAATCTTGTGTATGCTCAAGAGACAATTTTTCGTTTTTGTAAAAATGAATAACTCTAATTATGGACTGTAATTCAACTGAATTACAGTTACAATACATTTTGACTAATTTTACAGATTTGATTAAAATGTAGGGCCGTGAAATAGTGTTGAATAGATAGAAATTTTCAAATCATGTTCGTTCACGTATATGAATTCATACGGATTCGGTCGTTTTGAGCAATTGTTCTGTCCAATTCAATCTTCTGTTTTCTCTCAGACTCGTCAGTTCGTTTGTTCTGTGCTTGTGGTTGACGATGAATTGAAACAAATTGAAACTCAATATGTAGTTGTGTGTGTGTATATATATATATATATATATATATATACCAGATATAAATATATATATATATATATATATATATATATATATATATATGTGTGTGTGTGTGTGTGTGTGTATATATATATATGGTTTAATTTTTATATACATATATGTATATATATGCATATATATACATACATATGTATATATATATATATATATATATATATATATATATATATATATATATATATATATATATATATATTACACATACATATATGTATATATAAGTATGTATGTATGTATGTATGTATGTTTGAGATGTTGACATCAAGAACTATCAGGTTCTGCACATAAATCCTTACAGCATCCACTAAGTAGATTCTGAGATTTCTAATTTCATACATAACATACTGTATACTTTATACATGCGTAGCAATTTCAGGGGCCAACCCCACTAACGGCACAAGATATGTGAAAAAAAAAATATATATAATTTAGATCTGTAGTTTTTATATAAATGCACACACTGCTCGCCACACAACGCACAAACAAAAAACGAAATAATGAAAGAAGCACAAAATAAATAACAACAGAACAAGTAGCATGGATAATTACATTTTCTGGGAACAAAGGAACTTCCGAAAGCGGCTCCAAATACCGTGGAGCTTCCTTCCATTCTTTTCATAAATTATTTTCCTAAGTAATGGAACCCGGGTGGGAAGGGCAGACTGCAGGCACTAGGTTTCCCCTTATCTTTCTCTCTTATTTTCTTCTTTTTATTTATTTATTTATTATTTTTTTTTTTGGGGTGGGGTCAAGTTGTGTTATCACGTTTCTCTTCATTCTTGGGAACGTACTTTGTGTGTGTTTATGTGTATTTTTATATGTATATGTATATATATATATATATATATATATATATATATATATATATATATATATATATATATATATATACAAGTTTGTATACACATAAAGCATACATACATACGTACATACATATACTGAGGCATTTAATTTCATTTATCTTTTCGGTTTTGTATTACCAAATTGTATTTCCATATTTCTTTGTATTCGTGTGAGCGTGTACTTTTGTAATATATATAAATATATAAAGATATATATTATATATATATCTGTATATATTTATATAATATATATATATATATATATATATATATATATATATATATATATATATATATATATATATATATATATAAACATAATTATACACATTCACAAAATCATTCATAAAGCAAGTGCATTACCAAGAAGGCTCATGGCACCCGTGAAAGCATACTTTGGCCCGTATGTCATCCTTTTCTTATATCCTTATTTATGGTCAGACTTCCTACTCCTCTACATCCTCTCTTACTCTCTTCCTCTATGCATATCAGGGCGATATATCGTACCCTGAAAGTTTTCCTCTTTCTCGAAATGAATGAAGACTTCCTTTTTTATTTCGTAGTAGAGTATAAGTTTTTGTGTTATTTAGAAGTGGTATGTATGGTTAGAAATATTTCCGGGTTATCATTACAAATTAACTGCTCTTTATATTCATATATATATATATATATACATATATATATATATATATATATATATATATATATATATATATATATATATATATATCCGTTATTTTTCATAAAAAAATTACATTCAGAATCAGTCATTCGGTGTTCCATAGAAATTAGATAACTATTTTTTGTTATTAAATTAAGAAAAAGACTGAGACTATTTCACTAATGTAGATGATTCATTTAAGTGTTCCAGAAATAGATCTGTGTACACGCATCTGCTGAAAAAAAAACTAGGTTATTTCTTTATTGAAAAAAAATGTATTCTTTTGTTGAAAAAGTACAAATATTTTTTATTGAGAATATATATAATTTGTTATCAAACATGAATATAAAAATCTTTAAAATCTGGATGACTTACGAATGCTTTCCAAAAGTACAAACTTAACCGAAGCGCATAAAGCATAATATATACATACATATATATATATATATATATATATATATATATATATATATATGTGTGTGTGTGTGTGTGTGTGTGTGTGTGTGTGTGTGTGTGTGTGTGTGTGTGTGTATAATATGTTATACAAGATACCTAATCTTATATAACGTGACATCTTATCAGGCGTACGGTCTACCCCCAAAGCCAAATCAAGTCCTTCAAAGAGGCATCGTGCTTTACAAAAATGGAAAAAAGCACGTTAAAGAAGAAGAAGAGATATCAGGAATAAAACAATTAATCCAACCACATATCTCCGTACGGAGTCATGGAAACTTAAATAAAAAAGTCTCCTGGTCCATAACCTCGTCTGCATAGGAAAGGGGGGCGCCGCGCCCTTTCTCCCCCACCACCATCTCCACCACCACCACCAGTAGTAGTAGTAGCACCAGCAGCGGGAGAAGATAAGGGAACGTTAACAGAGTCAATAAAGGGGCTAGGGGCCCCGTGAAATGGGTGGGAATGGGGAGTGGGGGGATAAATATGATAATGCATGGTAATGGAGCCAGGCTCCAATTTCTCGGCTCTGCCTCCATGAATTGGGAGCCCATGGCGAAAGCATTAAGATTATAATTATTATTATTATTATTATTATTATTATTATTATTATTATTATTATTATTATTATTATTATTATTATAAAAAGGCGGTATTTGTTATCGTTATTTGGTGTACGTTGGTTGTTTGTATTGAGCCAATTTTGCCTTCGTTGTATTAAATATTTGGTGGCCCTGGGGTCATGGGAGACTGGGGGGTGGCTGGTGATTGTTCTAGTAAATATTGGGAATGAATTTTCATATATTAACCCTTTGATTTCGGTTGTAACGTATTATACGACACATTTAATAAACTGGCCCGGAACACTGTTGTGTCGTATACGAGCACCGGTAATTTCCTTTTATGTGAAGGACTGATGATTGAAATACTGGCCTCTTTCTTGATATGGTAATGTTTGTCAGTTGCCATACAGTGGTCATATAAATTCGTGTTTCCTAAAATTCATTAGTCTTCATCAAGATGTCACGGGAGGACGAGTCAAGGGTACGACATCCTCGGGATTGACCGCCGGCAGATCGAGAAGAGCTCTCGACGAAGGATAGCTAACTATTTATGAACCTTCTCGACTCATTTTCTGGATATGAAAATGAATCAGTTTAGAAAAAGGAAATGAAATGGATAATTATGGTCGCAATTTGAAGACCCAGTGATGAAATATCAACCGACAGTGAAATGACGAAAATCTGCCACCTACAAATGAAAACCAAGGTGT
>NC_089766.1:10438507-10441007 GCF_040412425.1 Macrobrachium rosenbergii
TGGGCCCTCTCCAGGCCTGCTTCCCCAACCTGGCAGGATACCTGCCCCTTCCTCGAGGAAGCAGCCTCTGGGGTCAGACCCTTCCCTTCAAGGCTGCCCTCAAAGACTGGCCAGCGGAGGACTTCAGGTCTCATCCTTGAAGTTCTTGGGCCCTCTCCAGGCCTCTTCCCAGCCTGGCAGGATACCTGCCTTCCTCCGAGGAAGCAGCCTCACGATCGGTCCTTCCTTCAAGGCTGCCCTTAGAGGCTGGCCATCCGGAGGACTTTGGGCCTCATCTGGCAAGTTCTTGGGCCCTCTCCTTTCTTCCCCAGCCTGGCAGGATGCCTGCCTTCCTCCGAGGAAGCACCCTCTGGAATCGGACCCATCCCTTCAAGGCTGCCTGCTCCTTCAAGGCTGCCCACTCAAGAGACTAGCCAGCCTTGGAGACTTTGGTCTTATCATGGGGTTGTTGGTCCCTCTCCAGGGCCCCGCTTCCCCCAGCCTGGCAGGATACCACCCTTCTCCGAGCAACCTCTCAGTCAGACCTTCCCTTCAAGGCTATCCTTAAGGAGCTGGCCAACCTAGGAGGACTTTGGGCCTCATCCGCGAAGTTCTTGGACCCTCGAGCCTGCTTCCCCAGCCTGGCAGGATGCCTGCCTTCCTCCGAAGGCTTGGCCTGGGTCGGACCCTTTGCCCAAGGCTGCCCTCAAGAAGACTGGCCATCCTTGGAGGACTGGGTCTCATCCTTGAAGTTCTTGGGCCCTCTCAGGCCCGCTTCCCCAGCCTGGCAGGATACCTGCCTTCCTCCAGAAGCAACCTGCAGATTCAGTTACTTCCCTTCAAGGCTATACCCTTAGAGACTGGCAGTCCTTGGAGGACACTGGTCCTCATCTTGAAGTTCTTGGGCCTCTCAGGCCTGCTTCCCCAACCTGGCAGGATGCCTGCCTTCACTCCGAGCAAACCTCTGGGGTCGAAGCCCTTCCCTTCAAGGCTGCCCTCAAGGAACTGGCATCCTTGGGACTTTTGAATCTCATCCTTGGTTCTTGGGTCCTCTCCAGGCCCGCTTCCCCAGCCTGGCAGGATACCTGCCTTCCTCCGAGCAGCCTCTGGGTCAGACCCTTCCCTTCAAGGCTGCCCTTGAGACAGCCATCCTTGGAGGACTTTGGGCCTCATCCTTGATTCTTGGGCCCTCTCAGGCCTGCTTCCTGGCCTGGCAGGGATGTGCCTGCCTTCTTCCGGAAAGCAGCCTCTGAATGGACCCCTTCCCTTCAAGGCTGCCCTCAAGAACTGGCCATCCTTGGAGGACTTTGGGCCTCATCGCCAGTGTGGAGGCCCTCTCCAGGCCTCTTCCCCAGCCTGGCAGGATACCTGCCTTCCTCCAAGGAAGCAGCCTCTGGGTCAGACCCTTCCCTTCAAGGCTGCCCTCAAGAGACTGGCCAGCCTAGGAGGACTTTGGGCCTCATCCTTGAAGTTCTTGGGCCATCTCCAGGCCTGCTTCCCCAGCCTGGCAGGATACCTGCCTTCCTCCGAGGAAGCAGCCTCTGGGTCGGACCCTTCCTTCAAAATTTACCCTCAAAGACTGGCAAGCCTTGTAGGCTTTGGGGCCAATCCTTAAGGGCTTGGAGCCCGCTTTCCATGGGAAGGGGTCAGACCCATGAGCTGCTTCCTTGGAGGAAGGAAGCGGCCTCTGGTCGGACCATCCCCTCTGCTCCTGCTGGCACGCTGCTTGCCCTGCGCACCAAACTGACACTTTCTGTCTCCGAAGGCTTCAGACGATTTGAAGCATCTCGGAGTTTCTTGGACACTTTGAAGCTCGGCGCATGCGCGAATGGCATTTCTCTCGTCCTTCCAGGAGCCGGAGGACTGAAGGATTCCAAAATGTCTTCAAGGAAAATCTCGAAGGTTTTAGATCATTTCAACATCGCGATAACCATTACTTGGAGTTCTTTTTCTGACACATAAACAGCTTCTTTGCTTTAAGGAGTCGTCTTCTATAAACTTATGAGATTCCCTCTTACTGACGATATTGATCATCCCTTCGATTCTTCCTTGCTTCTCCGAAAAGTAATTCTGTGAATCCAAAATCTTTGAAGTAGTTTCTAACACCTCAGGTTATCTACTTTATTCTTCGTCAGCATTCTTCAGTATACCTCCACGCCGATGTCGTCTCTTTTTGTTCCTTCTCTTTCTTATTTCGAGCGAAGAACTGCTCAAGCGGTAATTTTGGGCATCAAATCCTCTCAATCGCTTAGAAAACACGCAAGTTCTACCTTTTATTTCGTATAAATTCTTCAGTTCACTCCGTTCCACTGTCTTCCTCTCTTCTTGATTATTTCCTTCCTTATTTCGAATGAAGAGCTTGCGTCCGTGGTGACAATACGACTAATGAGGTCTGGAATAATCCCAGAAGGCAGGAACCTCGACTTCATACTGCTCCATAAATGGATCCATATTTTTCAGCAGTAAACAATTACAGACTGAAGCTATCTGCCATTCTCGTGATGTACTTTTCCCTCTTGAA
>NC_089766.1:10443507-10446007 GCF_040412425.1 Macrobrachium rosenbergii
AGAGTTTCACGATGAGATATCCTTTTGAGTGAAATATTTCAATAATAATTGTTTTCCATCACGACTTTTTCAGATCCTAAATAAGCTGCTACTACGAAAATGACTCCGGCAACACCTGAATCGACTGTGCCGAAACTAAAGATGTGGCACAAGTTTCCCTTTCGTGCATGATGATACTTTGGGAGAAAATGCACAGCCATTATTCAAAGGATTTTCCAGCTTTAAACCTGAAAATCATCCCGAAAAATCCCTTTACAATAGGATCTCTGTTCAGTCAAAGACCGGCTCAGTCCTGTTTTCGTCAGCACGTTGTTTACAAGTACACTTGCCCGGGATGTGATCACGGGATATACATATGTGGGATGCTGAGAGTGGCTGTTGAGGTCATATAGATTCCCACAGGGGCAATAAGTCATAGAACAGGTGCAGGTTCATCTAATCTGAGCAATCAAATATACGAAATCATTCAAAATTATGTAAAACATATTGACGGCAAGGATTTTCCATCATCTAGGCCGAGTGCAGAACAACAACGACTTAACCATCCTAGAATCATAATTATCAGGAAGACTGTGTGAGTCGTTAAATACTCAATCGTCCTCAGTGAAAATTGTTTATAGCCTAGTTTTGGGCAACTGGTTTCCTCACTCTGTTTGTACTTATTATGTTGATCTGATTAACTCTATTTATATGGGTAGGTTGTTTTAAGATTTGAACTCCTTTTACTCATTATTGACATCTTTGGAATGAGGTGTTTTGTTTAAATATTTTTACTACATAAGAGCTGTTGCCATTGCATTAATTTGTTATTGATGTTCATAAATTATATTATATTTATAATATTGAAAATGCGACTTGGAATTCGTCATGAAACGTCATTGAAAATAAACTGCAGATGATGAGGATGCCTTTCCCTACTGCTTCTTACATTGATCATATATATATATATATATATATATATATATATATTTCTATGTATATATATATATATATATATATATATATTACTAAAGGACCTCATTCAAACTGCATGGTGTCTACATAGATACCATCAGTTTAGTGAAAGGAGTCCTAACTGAGCAGATATACACAGAATAAATCATTGTGTGTGATAAAGTTAATATATATATGTATGTATACATATATGTGTGTGTTAGTGTGTGTATTAACAGATAGTTAGACACACAGAGATAGATGCATAGATAAGAAAGATATATATATATATACATATATGTACATATAAATACATATATATATATATATATATATATATATATATATAACATATATATATACATATATGCATATATAGTAGGGAGTACGGAGTAGGAAGACAGTCAAGCTCATCATTGATATGTTTATTAATAGGTGCGCTTCGGGATCACCCATATCCCATCTTTCTGGCTAAAAGATACAAAAACACTAGTAAACGACAGCAGAGCTTACAAAAATTAAAAATGCTTTAAGATTGGCGTGAGCAATGACAAAACAAAATAGATTACCTTCAGTAGTAAGTCAGGATGGCAGATGATAAACAAGGTTAGCAAATGAAACAAGAAGGCCGGGGTTACTATAGTACATTACGTTTTAGGAAGAGACTTTGCCCCTCTTAAACGATATTAACCTTCTGACTTCAAGCTCTCATTGTTTCGCATGTTATCAAGCACGTGTACTATGCAGAAAGTTCTGAGGCAGTTTTGTTGTCCCACTTAAATTTTAGATAAAAAAAAAAAATTCAATATATGAAAATGATAGATGCAAGAAATTTGAAGCCTAGATGTGCTTTCTGTTTCAGTTTTGTTTATTGGATGCTGTGCCCGAGCAATGTTCTTGAGTTACGTCATCTACTACTATAGTTTTTATTACTGTTCCTTTAACATTTATCGAAGTCATATAATTGTGATATAGTTTTGAGCTTTTGAATTGTTTCTTTCGTGTATGCCGTGATCCGTCTTTACCTCCTTGCTGTCAAGGTTGAATTTTCACTGTATTGTGCAATATAAAATAGCTCATAATAATATTCTTTAAATATTTTTATATATATATATATATATATATATATATATATATATATATATATATATATAAGTGTAACAATACTAATATCAATAACTTATTGAAAAAAAAAAAATAATCAAATAAACTATGTCACAATCTCTCACTATACTATTTAACTATATATATATATATATATATATATATATATATGCTATATATATTACACATTTATGATGATAGATTTACCTGTGGCACCCCCCCAAGCACTGTACTGCATATTTCTCATCACTGTGGCATTTCATTATATGTGAATTTTTAAGATATTTCTGCCACTTTCTGTCAAAAAAACAGATATATTTCAATTTAATTTCAGTGTTCAACCGAGTTATCACACAACAAGGAAAACAATAATTTATTTACAATCGGTATGAGGAGACATTACTTATGAAGAATCCTCATCAGAGGATGCTACATCGATAACAAAAGAATCTATATATTTATC
>NC_089766.1:10451007-10471007 GCF_040412425.1 Macrobrachium rosenbergii
AAAAAGTCCATTGGAAAACAATTTGAAGTCTGAAGAATTGTCAAAAGTTGTACACACACATATATATGTATATATATGTGTGTGTGTAGGTGTATGTATGTGTATATATATACATACATATACTATATATATATATATATATATATATATATATATATATATATATATATATATATGTATATATATGTATATATATATATATATATATATATATATATATATATATATATATATATATATATATATATATATATATATATATATATATATATATTATTCACTAGATAATATATTCCTCAGTAGGTGTTATATATAGAATTAGTGTGAAATGTGAATTATAAATTTGAATTACCACCCGCAGCCCATGTACTCATTCTGTTAATTTTTTCACATGAGTAATCTTTACTTCCCGTTATGGGAACTGTCATTTTTAAATGCTGTAACTACATTTTGATAAACAAAAATTACAGTGAAACCTTTCAAAACCACAAAGTTAATTAACCCTGTCAGGTTCCTATAGGTCAGAAGTACTAATGAAACGGAATTTTTTTTTTACCAATATCCCGTTGTTAGGGAATCATAATCTTTATAAAGGTGATTTACCGTTTTTAGTTTTCTGAAAAAAAAACTATTGTGCCGGCTTTGTCTGTCCGTCCGCTCCGTCCGCACTTTTTCTGTCCGCCCTCAAATCTTAAAAATTATTGAGGCTAGAGGGCTGTAAATTGGTATGTTGATCATCCACCCTCCAATCATCAAACATACCAAATGGCAGCCCTCTAGCCCTCAGTAGTTTTTATTTTATTTAAGGTTAAAGTTAGCCATAATCCTGCTTCTGTCAACTATATAGGATAGGCCACCACCGTGCCGTGGTTAAAATTTCATGGGGCGCAGGTCATATAGCATTATACCGAGACCACCGAAAGATAGATCTATTTTCGGTGGCCTTGATTATACGCCGTAGCGACTGTACAGAAAACTCGATTGTGCGGAAGAAACTTCGGCGCATTTTTTACTTGTTTTTATTTTGACGAATTGGATAACAGTAGTTTTAGAATAGAAAACATTGTTTTCAAATTATGAAGCTGATTTTTCATGTTGAATCCAGGCGTCTGCGAGGGTGAGATAATCGTGCGTTGTGTGATTGATTTTCACGTGTTTGTATGAAAATGCGATTTCCTATATCCTAGAGAAGATTTAAAGATAAATATTTAACAAGTCATGGCCCCCTTTTTATAGAGAATGCTTTTACTGATGCGAAAGGTCATCATTCACAATCCTATCATATAGTTTTATTGACCTTTGTGTCTCCCTTTTATTTTATGCTTGTTTGATCGTATTTCCTAAGAATTTATTTTTATGTGTTGACGCTTGACAAATATGCAAATGAGGATCGTCGTTGATACCGCTTTTATTCGGATAAAAGGATCGTATTTGACAAGCCTATTTTACAGTCTTATTGGTTTTGGTTATTCTCAGTCGCTTTATTTTATCCTCTTTCACGGGAATTTGTTTATATTTGTCATGTGTTAACTCTGGACAAACGAAAACACCATCATTATCAACAACTCTATTCCTCTTTGTTCTTTTCTGAATAGCTGTGTTCTTCTTTGTTCTTTTCTGAATAAATGTGTTCTTGTTTGTTCTTTTCTGAATAACTGTGTTATTCTTTGTTCTTTTCTGAATAACTGTTCTTCTTTGTTCTTTTTTGAACAACTGTGCGTGGGCGCAAGTGCGATTTGATTTTGCAGGTAAATACGCATATCAACTTGATTATTTCTTGACCTTCCGTTGCATAAAATTCATACGTATACTTTATTGACCTTTAGTTTCAAAAGAGAGAGAGAGAGAGAGAGAGAGAGAGAGAGAGAGAGAGAGAGAGAGAGAGAGCATGTAAGGTCACTACTCCACGTCGGTCATTTTGCCAGAGCGGACTTTATTAATGCAAATTAGAGCATTGTTACCGGATGGAATTAGCGTTAATCAAAATTTAATTAGATTCCGACCCCCTGACTCCTCACCCTTCACGTACCTCACCCGTCGGTACGCTTCACCCTTCACTCACCTCACCCTTCACCCACCTCACACACCCACCCCCTCCCCTTTTTATTATCTGTCTTTGGTCAAAAGGGCTTCGGGTTCGCGTATGCCGAAGCGGGCTTAATGAAAGGACTAATTGTTGGATTATCAAGCGCATTTCGGCTGCACCTCTCAATAGCATGAGCCCCTCCCCCCCTTCCTTCTCCCTCCCCCTGCTCTCCCCCTAACCTTTCTCCCCTCTCCTCTTCCCCATTCCCCTTCTCCCCTTCCCCTCATCTTTCCCAACCCCTTCCCTTCCATGTCCCTTCCTCTCCCCTACCCATTCACTTCCATCTTCCCTCCCCTGCTCTCCCCAGAACCTTTCTCTTCTCTCCCTCTTCCCTTCCCCTCCTCTTCCCCACTCCCCCCCCCTTCTCTCCCCTACCCCTTCCCTTCCCTCCTCTTCCGATCCCCATCCCATCCTCTCCCCCCTCCCCCCTTTCCTTCCCCTCTCCCCCTCCCCTTCACTTCCCCTCTTCCCCTCCCAATTCCACCTTCCTCCCTCCCTGGTCTCCTGCAATCTTTTTCCCCCACTGGCAAAGTCCCCCTCTCCTCCCCTCCCCTCTCCTCCCCTCCCCTCCCCTCGAAATCAAAAGGAACCTTTTGTTGATTAGCGGCAATTAATCACATCCAATTTTCGGCGGCTCGGCTTTTAGCAACGATTCATTAGTTAAAAAAGTTTGGAGGCGCGCGCGGGAAGTCGATTTACCTGGGAGTGACGCCGGGGTTTCGTTTGCTTGTTTGTTTGTTTGTTTTATTTTTTTTCGTTTGTTAGGACTCTCTCGCCAACAGCAAGACAAGAAGTCCCGGTTTCGATCCCCGGGCGAGTCGGATGTCTGTCGGTGCCTTATGTTAAATCTCGTTGCATTCTGGTGATGTTGGCAGTGAGGCATTTGTGTGGTTGTTTGTTGGTAGTTGAGCGGAGAAAGGTATAGGCTAGCTGCCTCATCCCTAAAAAAAAAAAATATATTTATAAATATATTTATGTGTATATGTATATGTATTAATATATATATACATATATATATATATATATATATATATATATATATATATATATATATATATATATATATATATATATATATATAAATATATAATATATATAACGTGTAATGTGTGCTCACGTCCTTATGCATTCAGGGATATAAAGATTGTTTAATTTTTCACTACTCTCCCTTTGAAGCTACGTAACTTTCTATACTATCAGTTCGTATACCAGCCGTAAGGCATGCGTATACATACCCACGCCAAATACCCTTCTGGCTACGTTGTAAAAAAAAAAAAACCGGGAGTTGCTTTGCTGGAATTTGCTCACTTAATTAAATTACGTTCTCTTTTTACCTGTTATATCGACCAATAAATATTTAGGATATTGGCGAACGGCGTTTTAGGGGAGGGGTTTGGATAGGGGGCGGGGGCTGGTGGCGGGAAGTCTCTAGCAAGCGCCGTTTCCTAATCTAATTTCAATTTTGCGAAACCGGGAATCTCTCTGAATTTTGGCGGGGATTTAAATTAGCTGCTCTTTGGGAATTCTCCCTTACCGGGTTTTAAATTTAGCGAATTGCTTGTGGATAACGGCTAGAAAGGGAGAGGATTTCTGTTATTCATGGAGAACCTATAGAATTCTCTCTCTCTCTCTCTCTCTCTCTCTCTCTCTCTCTCTCTCTCTCTCTCTCTCTCTCTCTCTCTCTCTCACACACACAAAGTTGATTTGACTAACATTTTTCGCTGTTGGTGACCTTTGTTGTTGTGACACCAGATAATTTGACATTAAATCATTTTCCCTCTCTCTCTCTCTCTCTCTCTCTCTCTCTCTCTCTCTCTCTCTCTCTCACACACACACACACACACACACAAAGTTGATTTGACTAACATTTTTCACTGTTCGTGACCTTTATTGTTGTGACACCAGATAATTTAATATTAAATCAGTCTCTCTCTCTCTCTGAAAACGTTGGTTTGACTAACATATTTCTCAGTTGTTGTTGACCCTCGTCATTGTGACACCGGATAATTTAATATTAAATAAAACACTCGCTCTCTCTCTCTCTCTCTCTCTCTCTCTCTCTCTCTCTCTCTCTCTCTCTCTCTCTAAAAACGTTGTTCTGACTAACATGTTTCTCGGTGTTGATGACTCTTGTCGTTGTGACACCGGACATGAAACTCTCTCTCTCTCTCCCTCTCTCTCTCTCTCTCTCTCTCTCTCTCTCTCTCTCTCTCTCTCTCTCTCTCTCTCTCTCTCTCTCTCTGAACCGCTTGGGTTTGTGTTCATTTGCATACCCTGGGGGATTTTCATCCGTCCATAGAATTATCACCTTTTATTCCCCTCACACTATTTTATCTCTCGCTTTGAATAAGTAATCTGTCATAGAGATAAAAATCCCATTTGTTTTAGCCTCCACATTTGCATTTCATCAATACCCTGGTTTTCATCTATTAACCCCAGATCTATTGTTTAACTCGGCCGGGGTCGATAAAATCGGGTCGTTTTCTCTTTTGTTGGTCTTAATGTGAAATACTTGGATAAATGATTTCAGTCATTCCCTTCCATTATTAAGTCTTATCCTTCTTTTGGTTGTATTTGGGAGTTATCGATAATTTCATAACGCGTGTTATCCTTCTTTGTGTTGGTTATTATTATATTTTACCTGATTATATTTGTTCCTTGATCGTTTTTATTTAGTTATTACCTGAATGTTCTTGTTTTCTGGGTCGGGATTTACGGGAATCTTTGAATTTTTTTAATCCAATATTTATCACAGCACTGCGTCTTTGTCATTGGTTTGTGATTAAACTTTAATTATATTTTTTTTTTTTTTTTTGCATTAGGTCATTTTCCCCAAAATTGTGTCAGCCCTTTGGAAGACCGCCGTGACATATTTCCTGCCGCGCGATGAGACAAATTTATGGTTTGTGTTATAAAAGTAATGAGTGTGTCATGTGATAAGACGCCTCTCAGTTCATTTTAACTAAGGACGTTTGTTGTCACACGGTCAAAAAAAAAAAATTCTGAGTCTTTTTTCTTTTTTTTTTTTATTGAATATCTTACATCGTTATGTTTTTACTCCGTCCCAAAATAATAAATCTTGAGTTTTTTCTTTTTTAATTAAATATCTCACCTCGTTATGTTTTTACTCCGTCCAAAAAAAATTCAGTCGCGAGTTTTTTATTTTTTTAATTAAATATCTCACCTCGTTATGTTTTTACCCCGTCAAAAAAAAATATCGAGTTTTTTTTATTTTTTAATTAAATATCTCACCTCGTTAATGCCATTCCGGGTATACTTGTGACCCGGCGTGAGTAATTTGGCGGCCTCATTACACATTCAAGTGACCTTAATGTTTGTAAATGCTAGTCACTTGATGGCCTCCCCTCCTCCCCGCGGGCACATTCAAGTGACACATTCAAGTAATGTTTGTAAATGCTAGTCACTTCGATGGAAATTTATTTGCATGGCCCTGGGCCTCGTCCCCCCCCCCTCCCCTTCCCCTTCCCCGCGGGCAATTTTTTGGCATTTCTTCCGTGAAAGAGAAGGTGGTAATTAGTAGTTTGTTTATTTTATTTATTTATCTGCTTGTTTATTTTTTATTTATTGCCTTTTAATTTTTAGTTTTCTGTACAAGAAAACTATTGTGCCGGCTTTGTCCGTCCGCACTTAAAAACTGCTGAGGCTAGAACGCTGCAAATTGGTATGTTGATCATCCACTCACCAGTCATCAAACATACCAAATCGCAGCCCTCTATTATCAATAGTTTTTATTTTATTTGAGGTTAAATTTAGCCATGATCGTGCGTCTGGCACCGTAGCGACACAGGCCACCACGGCCGGCTGAGAGTTTCATGGGCCGTGGCTGAGGGTTAGTTTCATACAGCAGTATACACATTTTTTGTTTGTTT
Organism: Macrobrachium rosenbergii; assembly: GCF_040412425.1. NCBI lineage: Eukaryota > Metazoa > Arthropoda > Malacostraca > Decapoda > Palaemonidae > Macrobrachium > Macrobrachium rosenbergii. Next base: position 10,456,984 of record NC_089766.1, read on the forward strand.
TTTTGGAGGACAGTCGTATTGTAGGGTTATTTATCATTTTTTTTATTCAGTTATTCGGGTTTGTGTGGTAAGCCTAATTTATATATATATATATATATATATATATATATATATATATAATTTATATATATATATATATATATATATATATATATATATATATATATATATATATATATATATATATATATATATATATAACTTTCACCTTCATTTTATGCGGACATGCGTATGTGTGGTGGGATTACTGTTAATGTGCAATTTCATATTTTATTTTTTTTAGTTAAGATATGACATATTTCCCGACCAAGTTAAAAGTGTAAGCTTTTAGCGGTAAATGTCTTCCTGTTTGGCAACGTAAACTAGCATACTTAATGCCTTTTGTCCCAGGGCATTCTATATTATGCAAAGTCGACTTAGCTTATTAATATTATTTTTTACTTCTTCCTTATGAATATGTATTGCATAAGCAATGCCAAAATGTAATGCAGATATTACGCATATTTTTGCTTTCATTACCAGTGTCTAGATATTATTATTATGCATTAACATTCATGGCGGTAATTATGCAAATATTTTCGTCTCTTTGGAAGTATGTTTTGTAGATGCATTAATTTGTTTTTAATGTTTTTAATGACGAAAATTTACTTGCATGCTTAGAACATTTTTAATATAATATTTTGAAAACATATTTCATTTCCTAATTTTTAAAAAAGAAGATATTTTATTCATTTTTAACAAGGAAAATCATTTATTTTTCTAAAGAGGTGACATTTGAATACAAAACGCTGTCTACCCAACCTGGGCATGGTGGCTGCCCAAAAACGAATAGTTAACGGTTAATGTTCTTCTTAAATGTTGACAGACGTTCCTGGTAAACCCGATTGTTTTTCCACGTAACCTTTGTTCGCGGGTTTGGTGGAACCGGAACGCATATAATTTACAAAAATATGTATATATTTATATATGATTGGTAATGTCAGTGTTCTGGTGTCTTTGTATGTGGGTTTTCTTTCTCGTCGTGTGTAGGTGGCCATGATTGTATTGCATGGCGTGAGTAGACAGTGAGATCGTTTTACTGTTTCATGTATTATATATATAATATACATACATACATATATATATATATATATATTATATATATATATATTTATTTATTTTCTTTTATTTATCTATTTTGGAAGTGTTTCTCAGCGTTTTCCATTGAATAGGTATATGTTTATTATATATTTATTTCTCCGTTGTACAGTTTGTGTAATAATTTTAAATTTGTTGTATTTATTGTTAATAGATTTTTAGGAGGTTTTCATTTTTTTTGTGATATTGTCAATTTTTTGCTTACAATTATACATTTGCAATTATGCGTGAATATGTGTTGTTCAGTGTATATATATATATATATATATATATATATATATATATATATATATATATATATATATATATATATATATATATATATATTTTTTTTTTTTCTTTCTTTCTTTTTTTTTCTTTCTTTCATTTCAATAAATATTTTTAGCAAATATCCACGAATGTTCCTGTGTCATCGACACAATTTTCTGTATATAATTATATTTATATTTTTGCAATTGCACACGAATATATTTATTGCACGACTTCATAAGTCTGTACTATCTAATATCGCACGAATGCATGCACGCGTTTTGCGTGTTCAAGCTCATGAATCATGCTTTTCCCCAAAAATATTGGCGGCCGAGCTCGGAACAGATATTGCTTGCGTTTTGCCGGCGAAAATTCCGTTCTGTGTCGCCCCATAAACTTTGCATTAAGCAAGAGCGATGATGATTGAAAATAGTTTTCCCATAAGTAATGAGGGAAATCTTAGGTAACAGTTTTAAGAATGCAGTTTTTTTATTTCTTAAAATGCAGTTGTTTCTTATAAGTGCAGGTTGTTTATTAAGAATGTTTTTTTCCTTACAAATTTAGTTTTTTCCCTAAAAAATGCAGTTTTTTCTTGAAAATGCAGTTTTTGCATTAAAAATGCATTTTTTAATGCAGTTTTTTCTTTAAAATGCAATTTTTGCATTAAAAATGGAGTTTTTCCTTTAAAATGCAGTTTTTGCATTAAAATTGCAGTTTTTGCATTAAAAATGCAGTTTTTCTTTAAATGCATTTTTTTAAATATAGTTTTTTCTTTAAAATGAAGATTTTTTAATGCAGTTTTCTCTTAAAGTGCAGTTTTTTGTACCCTTTTAGTTGCGTTATTTTGTATCGCGTGTCTCTGTTACTAAGTGGGTGTTATTTATGATTTATAATTTAGGTTTCCGAAATCAGCATAATTTTTTATGTGATATTTTTTTATTTTTAACTGTTGACAAGTTGATATTTTTAAAGTATTTTAGTTTGATATTTTCGGTATGCTTTAAATGTTGGTATCTCAAATAGTTGATATCTTTTTTATGTCTTTGTCTCCAAATATTTGATAAAAATATGATTATGAGCTTTGCCGTTTATCTTTCAATATGTTTATGACTTTTCTTCTGTTGTATTATATATTAATTTTTAGAAGGTTTCGCGTAATTTCCCAAAACCCCAAATTCGTCGCACCTTGAAAATGTGGTCCGCTCTTTCGCCACCAAAAAAAAGAGTAAATTAATTATTGAAAACAACCTTATCTCGCCGTAATATAAAGATATCGCGTTCATTCAAATTAAGTAGAGAGCTATGCTGAAAGTAGATAGATCACCCCCTTACCTCAACACCAACCCCTTCCCTCCCCTTCCACACCTCTGACGTCAGGTGGATCACTTCAGATGGACCCTTTCCCCTCTTACTTTCCCCTCCATCCTTCCCCCGCCACCCCTCCCCGAAGTGAAGCTCCTCTGTGAAGCCTCGTTGAACGATATATATACATCGTGAATGGCACTCGTCCTTGATACGGCGTCAAAGGGGCGTCCCGAAGCCGGCGATCGAGGAGCTGAAATGGCCCTTATGCTTAGGGATCTGAAAGTCGGAATTGGCTCTCCGGCTGCGCCGGGCGATTCAAGCGCTTGCTTCCGGAGAGTCTGTCTGCATTCTCATTGGTGTGTTTTTGGAGCCGATTTTTTTTTTTCCGACGACAAAGTTACGATATTGTTGGGCAGTCATGTGCCGACGGGCGCTTCATGATTTCGGCTGGTGAGCACAGCTGATGAGGAAGCTGTCTTTAGGGAACGTCTGAAATGGATTAGTTGAGGAGACTTTGTCGGTTTCTAAATAATATGGAACCTCTTGGTACCGATACTGGCAGCGGGAAAATGAAATACGAGGTATGGAGTAAGACTGGAAAATAGTTGATGTTGTGTCTGTATTTAATAAACGTATCTATCTGAATTGCTTTCTTGGTAAACTTTTGAAATGGATGAGTCGAGGAGACGCTATTGGTTTCCAAAAATATGGAACCTATTGTTACCGATATTAGCAACGTGAAAATGAAATATGAAGCACAGAGTGAGACTGAAAAATAATTTATGTTATATCTGTATTCAATAAGCGCATCTTTTTACGGCCATACCGAATTGAATTGCTTTCCTGGTAAACTTTTGAAGTGGATTAGCTGAGGAAACCCTATTGGTTTCCAAACAATATGGCACCTATTGGTATTCCTTTATTGACATGAAAAGTGAAATACGAGGTATAGAGAGAGTCTGAAAAATAGTTGATATTTTACCTTTATTTAGTAAACGTATTTTGTAATGGTTATGCTTGATTGGAATACCTTAAAGAACAGCACGTTTCGTTTAGTATTAATTGTATTTAACGAAACATTTGTACTTTTCACCTCTTGAAAATGTCTAGTTTTGATATTATAGTAATTACATATATTGAAAAATTTCTGGGTTGAGGATACAGTACTATTGTTGACGAGGGTTGAGTTTTGTTGATTGATTGGTTTAAGATTCTATGGCGACGTGGTTCCTAGTATGGAAACCGGTAGAATGGACCTGATTATTTTACGCAAAAATGTTTTTTGTGTTTTTGGTGTAAAATATATTTTTGTACAGATATTTGATTCGATTTAAACACTGAAATATACAGTGGCTAACAATATCTTTCTTTTTCTTTGCAGGTTAGTTGATTATTACCTGGCTTACTTCAGGCAGTCTTAGATTTTTTCATGGATGAAAGCCATCAGGTAATTATACTTTATATATATATATATATATATATATATATATATATATATATATATATATATATATATATATATATATATATGATTATTATCACTTTTATATGATTCATTTATCACACATTATATATGAAAATAATATATATATATATATATATATATATATATATATATATATATATATATATATATATATATATATACATATATACAGATATATATATATATATGCATATAACATATATATATATGTGTGTGTATGTAAGTATGTGTGGGTGTGGGTGTGTATGTATGTTTGTATGCATGTATTTATATGATTGTATGTGCTTCTTTTTTAAGAGTCTACTAACTTCTGTATCCCCAAAACTATATGAACTTTTAAGTTGGACTTTGCAAGTAATTATTAATATGTATAAAAGTCGTGAACCAGTGTTATAACCATTATAGGAAAAACTGCAGTCATCCTAGAGAAAAAGAGAGAGAGAGAGAGAGAGAGAGAGAGAGAGAGAGACAGAGAGAGTTACAAGGAGCTACAAGGATTATGATGTCTCAGTGACTTATCAGTCTGAGGAGACATTTGTGCTCACTTATCTCTAGGAGCAGGTTCTAATGATTTCGTCTAACTTTCCTGAGAGAGAGAGAGAGAGAGAGAGAGAGAGAGAGAGAGAGAGAGAGAGAGAGAGAGAGAGAGAGAGTTACAAGGAGCTACAAGGATTATGATGTCTCAGTGACTTATCAGTCCACCCGAGGAGACATTTGTGCTCACTTATCTCTAGGAGCAGGTTCTAATGATTTCGTCTAACTTTCCTGAGAGAGAGAGAGAGAGAGAAATGCACCGGTATCAGATTGCCGTCTGGCGAAGTATATTAATCAGGGTGTTGGGACAAATCGTCACGTATTCCTGTGGGATTACCTGCCATTAGCTGACTCACAGGTAGATCTGTCTGCTCACCTGTCAATTGTCGCGTTCGGCAGTCTACCCTTTCATTGACGAGGAACTTGAGAATGACGACTGGTTCCGAGACGTACGTACTTCTGTCCATTCATGAGGACTGACCTGAATGTTTTATTCATTTTTCGTTTGTTTTTTTTTTTTTTTTTGTTTATTGAATTATTAATTCAGTTGCTTATTTATTGATTGTTGATTAAATTATTTATTTATTTATTTATTGTTATTTATTTATATATTAAATTTATTTATTTATTTATTTATGTATTAAATTATTTATTTTATTTATTAAATTTATTTATTTATTTATTAAATTTATTTTTATTACATTTATTTATTTATTAAATTTATTTTTTATTTATCAAATTTATTTATTTATTTATTTATTTATTTATTTATTAAATTATATATTAATTGTTTATTAAGTTATTTATTGAATTATTCAATTAATTATTAATTTATATTATATTTATTTATTAAATTTATTTATGTATTTATTAAATTATTTATTTATTAAATTATTTATCTATTTATTTGTTTATTTATTTACTTATTTGTTTATTTATCTATAAATCTATCAATCTATTCTGTCTTGAGATGTGACGGGCGTACCAGCAAGGAGTTTTTACCGCATTGATTATTTTTGATTGAATCGATGACGTGGCGTTCATTGTTTCTGCGATTGACCATTGATTTTTATTTTATCAGTCATTGTAGTCGTGTCTTGGTAGCAGTGTTATTTTGCTTGATCTTATTCATCAATCTGTATTGATTTTCACAGCATGAATATTTAAGTCATAATTATGTGTATTTACAATTCAAGGAGTTATAAAATACTCACAGTAGCATGAGTCTTGAATTGGAGAAACAGAATCACAGTTATGTATGGGTATACATATATTTAAAAATATGTATTTACATTGTGTATTTACAATTAAAAGTATTAAAAAATACTCTTAGTAGCATGAGTCTCGACATGGAGAAACAAATCCACAGTTATGTATGGGTACACATATTTGAAAATAAATCTTCCTTAGAGAGCCATCGGGAATCTGCTTCGATTCCCATTTTCAATCGAACAGATTCCCAAAAGCTTTCTGTAAAGGCTTATTCTTAAATATATGTCCCGTACATAACAGTGGATTTGTTTCTCCATTCGAGGTATTATTCAGATAGCTGGGTGGGTGGTCTCTCTCAAACGCGATGGCAATAATACGTATATCACTTTAAAGATAGCTAACTTACGCATATGATTACCACCTCTTGTTATAGCCGCGGGTAACCAAGCCTTCCACGCTGCTTAATAACAGCTATCAATCTCTAAAGCACGAGATTTAGCACGCGTGTTTGTCTCGGCTTCAAGTGCACGTAATCTCTCTCTCTCTCTCTCTCTCTCTCTCTCTCTCTCTCTCTCTCTCTCTCAAGTACGGCGATTTCGCCGGGGGACATAAGTAGGCACATTTCATTCGAACGAGCCCAGATACTTATAGGCTTAGAGTCTCTTCCGATGCGAGGAGTGCCTCGTTTCCTCAAGGTCGAAATTCCCGAGGAATTTTGAGGCGATCTCGGCGTTATGACTGGCGTAGGAGTCTGCATAATTACCTTGTCCTGCAGGGATGTGCATGGGAAGGTTTATTGGCCCTGTATGCAAATTTGGCGAAATTGCTTCGGCGTTAGAGTCAACAGATTCCTATAATGAGAAGGAGGAAGAGAGAGAGAGAGAGAGAGAGAGAGAGAGAGAGAGAGAGAGGGTGGTTATTGAGTTACTGTGGCTATTATCTTCGCTTTGCAAAACAGAAACGGTTGATGTGGAGTGCTTGTTTATATTTCACGTATATGTATATTTGTATACACATGCTTGTGTGTATTAAAGGATGAATACACCAGGGTTTGTTGCGGATGTATGCGTGTCAGTTAATTACAGGGATCCAAAATATCAGATAATAAAAACTGATCAGAGATGAGTTTTAAGACGTATTACTCTAAGACATAAATTATTGGAATAAATATTAAAAAAAATAAATGATATGGATACACACACACACACACACACACACACACATATATATATATATATATATATATATATATATATATATATATATATATATATGTGTGTGTGTGTGTGTGTGTGTGTGTGTGTGTGTGTGTTTTAAGCCTCTCCCAGAGAGGGTCATGGACTTGCAACCTTTCACAAAAAAATATCAGCTCGAAATCTGGGAGATTGAAATCTAAAGACGCAAATGAATATATTGGGAACAAGGACACTTTCATCAATTAAAGCAGCATGATTGAAAGGAGGGGATGTTGTAGTTATGCTGTAGTTTTTTTAGTCATACATTCTAGGTATTGGGACATATTTCTATTTTCTTAAGTGGCTCTATATTTGTAAAGACATGGGTTATTGTATATTTGTAAAGGCATGGGTTATTGTATATTTGTAAAGACATAGGTTATTGTATATTTGCAAAGACTTAGGTTATTGTATGTTTGTAAAGACGTACGTTATAGTATATTTGTAAAGACATACGTTATTGTATATTTGTTAAGTTATTGTTTATTTGTAAAGGCATAGGTTATTGTATGTTTGTAAAGACTTAGGTTATTGTATATTTGTAAAAACATAGATTTTTAGGTTATTGCATATTTGTAAAGAGATATGTTATCGTAGGTTCAGATTTTTCTTTACTCTATAAAAATTTCAATTAAAACTGTTGCGGATTGATTTTCAAGATGCCTGCTTTTGCGCTTGGTACATTAGTTTTTCTAAACATTGTAGAATACTGGTTTATGTAACTGCTATGTAGATGGGTGTCTGTGGCATTTTAATAAAAGTGAGAGTCAAAAAGCAGGTAGTATTTACCAGTAACCTGATTCTAAATAAGAATATAAAAATTTATATATTTATATAAATATACTGTGTATGTGTGTATATATATATATGTACACACATATATATATATATATATATATATATATATATATATATATATATATATATATATATATATATATATATATATATATATATATATATATATATATATATATGTGTATGTGTGTGTGTATATATATATGTATATATATAAACATATATGTTTTTGTAGGGTACCTTTCTTTTTCACCGCACGGCGTTTACGTAGCCATTACTAAGTGTATGCGTAGTTTAATTCTTTTATATAGTGTTCATTTCCATATATATAAACTAATATACTTTTGTTCGTAAGGGAACCACGGACCCAGAATCATACGAGACGGTGGAATCTTTGAAATTCAAGTACATGCGCTCGCCTCGCCTCACGTTAACTTTTGTGTTTAGGACCCCTAAACTTCTTACATGAATAAGTAATATAAGCCGAGTTAGGCAATGTCATGGACGCGCTGGGGGACGGGGGGAGGGGGGGGCCGCCGTTTAATGGGGGTAATGAGTATGAAAGTTTCCGAAAAATTCCCTCTTAAGTAACTCGAATTACCATCCTATGTCTTCTCCGGTAGCTTACTTAGTCCGTATTGCAAGGGGGCCAAAATGTAATAGATGATAATGTGCAAAGTGATGTAAATCGTGTAATATAAGAAGTTTATCTTCGAAGTATGATGACGATGAAGGAATATTTTTGATATTTGTGTAGATAGGACCGGTCGTTACGAGAGTTTTGAAATTCTAGTTTTGTGAATTTGTCCATTAGGGAAATGTAAAGATAACATTGTTATGGCGATGTGCCTGAAGGTATTTTCGTACGGAAATTTAATAGAATAATAATAATAATAATAATAATAATAATAATAATAATAATAATAATAATAATATTTTATATGGAAATTGCAAAGGAAAGCATCATGGTTAATGGTCTGATACAAAAATATTAATAAAATGAAATATACAACTTAGTAACAAATTGAAATTTTAGAGGAAGTTAATTACTTAGTATTTTCATTTAAATCTTTTGTACAAAAGCATTGTATTCCATATCTTCGAATAAAAAAAAAACTTAATTTTCTCTAATATACGGAACTGAATTTTATGGGAAAAAAGCTAGTATATTTTCAAACAGAAATTCCTTTAAAAAAAAAAAAAAAAAAAAAAAAATTGCTCGGCGCAATCGAGTTTTCTGTACAGCCGCTACAGCGTATAAGCAAGGCCACCGAAAATAGATCTATCTTCGGGGTCTCGGCATAATGCTGTATGAGCTGCGGCCCATGAAACTTTAACCACGGCCCGGTGGTGGCCTATCCTCTATCGTTGCCAGAAGCACGATTATGGCTAACTTTAACCTTAAATAAAATAAAAACTACTGAGGCTAGAGAGCTGCAATTTGGTATGTTTGATGACTGGAGGGTGGATGATTAATATGCCAATTTGCAGTCCTCTAGCCGCAGTAGTTTTTAAGATCTGAGGGCGGACAAAGAAAGTGCGAACAGAATAAAGTGCGGACGGACAGACAAAGCCGGCGCAATAGCTTTCTTTTACAGAAAACTAAAAAAACCAAGTTACTCCAAATTCCCAAACGTGAAATTATAGAGAAAAACAGTTTATTTCTTATAGATAAAAACCTTTACTAATGAAGTCTGTGTGTAAAGGACCTTTCAACGCTGTTACTCTCAGCCTTCTATTGTGTTACTCGAGTTCAAAAGCTCTCTCTCTCTCTCTCTCTCTCTCTCTCTCTCTCTCTCTCTCTCTCTCTCTCGGGCTGAAGATATTTCGTCATCCAATTGGGCGATGGATCCTTGAACACGCCTGGTTTTGTAAAGAGTCCTTAGACGCGGTTCCTTTCATTTAGTAGTAAAGCGTAACACGATTTATATATATATATATATATATATATATATATATATATATATATATATATATATATATATATATATTTACATAAAATATATATATACTGTATATATTATATATATATATATATATATATATATATATATATATATATATATATATATATATATATATATATATGAATTTTATCACATCACCATGACATTTTTTTATATTCACAAACATTGCTACAAATGTCGTTTAATATCCAGTTTGCTATACCTCGGAAATAATACTGAAGGAGAAATATTAATTGAATAATTGGTTCCTTACCTGGGAGATTCGATCTCCAACAGCGAACATCTCAGACGTCAGCCGAGTGGTAAGAGAACTCATCACTGAAGTGGGAGGTAGTTGCTGCCGGTGGATCGAATCCGCCAGGTGACGAATCAGTTATCAGTTATGATTCCCCCTCGGTATTGTTTCCGAGGTAGAGCGAATTTGATATTAAACAAAATTTCTATCTTCATATTTGTGAAAATATGATTATACATACATTTATATGACAGACTTGCCTCTGGTGTGTGGCTTTGCATACAATGTCAGGGTTGATAGTTGCAGATCGAGTGTCAGTACAAGCAAAATGCCTGCCTGAAATTTAAATTTAAATTTAAAGACAGAGAATTTATGTCAAAATAGAAATTGATGTGAAACAAAAAAGATAATACAAATGACAAAAACTTATATAAAAATAGAAATTGAGATGAAACAAATAAAAGTTAAAATAAATGACAAAAATTCATATAAAATATAGAAATTGAGATAAACTAAAAAAACGTAAATGATAAAAATTTATATAAAAATAGAAATTGAGATAAACAAAAAATATAAATGACAAAGATTTATATGAAAATAGAAATTGAGATGAAACAAATAAAAGATAAAATATATGACAAAATTTATATCAAGATAGAAATTAAGAAGAAAGAAATAAATGATAAAATAAAAGTCACACATAAACACTTCATAACAGACACATGCCAAGTGACATTAATTCTCTTATTGTTTGTCGTATTCATCTCGACATTCTGGAAATCCGTGTTTTAACGCGGTTCTCAAAACATCAAATTTTTAAAGGATATTTTCGTTAGTGACTTTAAATGTTTTCAATAAACATAAAAGCGTCGGAGCTCTAGTGGTGCTCTTAATGTTTAATTCAACACAAGTTTTCACAAGATGTATACGGTGATGCCCACGCTTAGGACACCGACCCCCGGTTGTAGACTTTTGAAGTTTCATCACTGTAGACTTTGATAGTGGTGTGTCCCCTTTGAAAGCGCCGTTGATTACAATTTTAAAAGTTTAACGGTAATTACCGCCCTTATATAAGGGGTTTCTTCTCTCTCTCTCTCTCTCTCTCTCTCTCTCTCTCTCTCTCTCTCTCTCTCTCTCTCTCTCTCTCGCCTTATGGTGGAAGATCTCGATTTATTTGGTGTCTGTAGCTAATGATAATTTTCACGTTTGAATTTCGTTTATGATTATCATTGCCCAAGCCTCCCTTCACATACATGAAGTCAGTGTTTTAGTCTCTCTCTCTCTCTCTCTCTCTCTCTCTCTCTCTCTCTCTCTCTCTCTCTCTCTCTCTCTCTCTGTGGTGTTTGTAGCTAATGGCAATGTCACGTTTGAACTTCGCGTATGCTTATCCTTAACCAGGGCTCATTTTTCCATTCATAAAGTTATTAGTTCAGTTCTCTCTCTCTCTCTCTCTCTCTCTCTCTCTCTCTTCTCCATTCTCTCTCTTCTCTCTCTTCTTTCTCCCCTTATGGAGGGAGATCTCGATTTATTTGGTATCTGTAGCTAATGATAATTTCGCGTCTGAACCTGGCGTATGGTTATCGTTACCAAGGCTCCTTTTTCCATTCATAAAGTTATTAGTTCAGTTCTCTCTCTCTCTCTCTCTCTCTCTCTCTCTCTCTCTCTCTCTCTCTCTCTCTCTCTCTCTTTGGCCTTTTACCAGTCTTCACCGGTGGCTGTTCGTGGAAGTCCGTCACTCCGAAACATACCGAATGACATCTCGACATTAACTTCAGCCGCACTTTAGCGAGCTCAAGTTCATTATTAATAATGCATCTGCTTCATTATTCAGTGATGACTTGCAGATTAAGAGACGGGAGGAACGTTATTACGTGGCCATGCATTAATGTCAGAAGTGAAGATTATTATTCCGCATACCCTAGTAAGAGCATTTGGGTCATTTACAAATGCTGGTGTTTAAAAACTTCTGCTAAGCGCATTTGAATGTTTGTATTTTGTCGTTTTGTTTAAACTTCTCCAAACACCTGTCATTTGTGTTGGGTCATTTATTAAAGGATCCTGGCGCTCTTAGTAAAACCTGGCATCTGAGAATGAATATTTTGTTTTATTTAACTCCACGGTAACCATATAGCCAATGTCTTCAAGCTCTGTGTTGTGCCATACCTCTCGACTGTACTGTACCATGGCCTGTCATCTGAGAATGAGTATTTTGCTTGGTTTCACTCCACGGTAACCATATACCCATTATCTTCAAACTCTGTATTTTGCCATACCTTTTCGACTGTGCTGTGCCATGGCCTGTCATCTGAGAATGAATATTTTGCTTGGTTTCACTCAACGGTAACCATATATCCAATGTCTTCAAATTCTGTATTGTGCCGTAGCTCCTCGACTGTTCTGTACCATGGTTATCCACATAATTTGGGACAAACTAAGCGGTAACCATATAGCCAGTATCTTCAAACTCTGTATTATACCAAACCTTCTCGACTGCACTGTACCATGGTTGTCCACATAATTTGGGACAACCTAATGCGCCCTTTCAGTGCGTTTTGATCTGTTTATTGAATTGGTATTATAATAATTATAATAGTTACATGTGAATTAAATGTATTTGTCTTGTGTCACATGAAGTTGCTTTATTCTTCTTTGCTGCAGATTCCATCCGTTAATATCCGGGTATCTAATTGGTTATTATTATTATTATTATTATTATTATTATTATTATTATTATTATTATTATTATTATTATTATTATTATTATTCATAAAAACCTCATAATCACACGAGTTACTAGAATGATGAAGCAAGGAGAATCGAGGAGGTTGTAGAAAGGTTGCATGTTGTATAAATTATTATTATTATTATTATTATTATTATTATTATTATTATTATTATTTTATTTTATTTAATTGCTGCTACAATGCCATTCAGTTGAAAATGGAATAAAAAGAGAGTATTTTAAACTAGATGGCATTGTAGCAGCAATGAAATTCAATAAAATATCCTTAAATGAAAGGTTACTACCTGTATATTATTATTATTATTATTATTATTATTATTATTATTATTATTATTATTATTATTATTATTATTATATGTGCGTTTGTCGCTTTGTTTATCATCTGGACTGCTGTTATAATGAGTGACTCCAGAAATAAATTTAGCTTTTGACTCGTCTCCTGGTCAAACAAACATTAGTAATTCAGAGGAGGACTTCGAATAAATTGTTTTCACAGGTGGCCTTGAAGTATACTGCACCTTAGAGAGAGAACTGGATGATGTCACTATTTGGTGGCTGGTCATGTCCGCGGGCGTGGAAGTGGTGGGTGAGGTGACGCGAAGGTTGTTAAATAATTTTAAATATATTCGGTATTTAACGTGAGAAAACAACTCCCTGTTGATTGGGACGCGGGGCTACTTTGTGCTATTAGAACCTCAAAAGTTCAAGCGAAGGTACAATGCATTACTGCCCTGGCACTTTTCTTCTTGTATTTTACTGATCTGTTTATATTTTTATCTGTTTATTTATTAATTTATTGATTCATCTTTTTTTATTTTTTAATAACTGATCTCGTTTTTCTGCACTTCCTATTATCTTCTGTAACTTATTTCCTGTGAACACAATATTCTTTGGAAGCTTGAATTTCAAGTCGGTGGCCCCTACAGGCTTGTTCCATAAGGGTATGGGTTTATTTTGTGAATAATAATAATAATAATAATAATAATAATAATAATAATAATAATAATACCGACCTACATTTTGCTGTGTGTAGCTTACTGTAGGTGTTATTGAAAGTCTGTTGCAGTCATTTTAGTGGTTCTCTCTCCTAACTGCATTCCGATCTGTCTCATTTTTAACCCTT
>NC_089766.1:10473507-10478507 GCF_040412425.1 Macrobrachium rosenbergii
CCCCCTTGTCGGTAATTAAAACATCCAAGTTAAGCTACTCACCTCATGAGACAACCCTTCATGAAAATTTACACACACACATATATATACATATACATATATATATATATATATATATATATATATATATATATATATATATATATATATATATATATATATATATATATAAATATATATAATATCTTCTAGATCAAATTCCTCGTGACTTTATACAATCTCGTCAAAGGTTTCTGTGAAGAATTCTTCCAGCGAAATAATAATATATGAACATAAATCCCAAATTATGGTTTCTTTACATGACGCTATTGGTTGAAATCCAGCGCTTGAGAATAAGGTCCTTGCTTTAGGCTACAGTATAAACAAGTCAAACGCTCTTCAGTATATGATACAAACACATGAAGTCAGCAATTCAGTTTTGTTTTTAAACGCGAAAATTATAGATAGCCTAAAAATCGTGTAGGGTCTTAACTGTAAGGTAAATAGTGTTGGAAATATCTCTGTATTCCATTTATAAGCATATATGAAGGATCTTCCTTGAATTGCTTAAACTCTTCAAAAACAAGTAAAAAAAATGTGCTGAAGTTTCTTCGGCGTAGTTGAGTTTTCTGTACATCGTATAATCAAGGTCACCGAAAATAGATCTGTCTTTCGGGGTCTCGGTTGAATGCTGTATGAGACGCGGCCCATCAAACTTTAACCATGGCCGGGTGGTGGCCTGGCTTATATCGTTGCTAGACGCACGATTATGGCTAACTTTAACGTTAAATAAAATAAAAACTACCTAGGCTAGGGGGCTGCAATTTGGTATGTTTGATGATTGGAGGGTGGATGATCAATATACCAATTTGCAGCCTTCTAGCCTCAGTGGTTTTTAAGATCTGAGGGCGGGCAGAAGAAGTGCCGACAGAATAAAGTGCGGACGGACAGACGAAGTTTTCAGAAAACTAAAATTTCAGTATTGCTAGCATTAACACAACTAAGGAAAAAAATCTGATGTACGTGTAAAGAAATTCATTGCATATCATAAAGAATAAGAGCTGTTTGTTTAATCTAGATATAAATTCTTGTAAACAAAATTGTCTTTGCACGGCGTATAACAAATAGAAAGTGTGACATACGTGCAAAGAAACTAATTGCATATCACAAAGAATAAAAGTTGTTTGTTTATGCCAGAAATAAAACCGCGTAAAGTTAAGTATATCTTAGTTTAACCAGACCACTGAACTGATTAACAGCTCTCCTAGGGCTGGCCCGAAGGATTAAATTTATTTTACGTGGCAAAGAAGCAATTGGTTAACAAACTTGATCCGAACCACATTATAGCTAGAAATGAATGTCTATAAACAAACTTGTCTATGTATAGCATACAACTGGACAGAATGAGCTCCATACATCGGAATACAAACATGAAATTCATCATTACATATACTGCACAAACTCATACAAACAAGCTCCTCTAATCACGACGCAAACACCTGACCCACTCGTATTACAAACAAGTTGAACTCGGCGCTCGGCAGATGAGATCTTTCCACTTTTGGCAACCCAAACACGCTTTCAAAAGGCAAACACGTCGCTTAATGTAAACGCGGCAAGGACCCCAATGCATATGTCACGTGGAGTAAGCGTCCCCTCGGGTGTGCGTATGGAAACGTACACGGGCGCACACGCGCGCGCGCTTTATCCTCCTTGGATTATGAATAATGCAAGCGGCGACACATACAGGATTATCCCCTTAATGGATAACACTGGTGCTGTAGCGCCGCTGCTGTTTGCAGCATCTGCTGCATTTAGAGACACCGAAACCCCATCA
Organism: Macrobrachium rosenbergii; assembly: GCF_040412425.1. Taxonomy (NCBI): domain Eukaryota; kingdom Metazoa; phylum Arthropoda; class Malacostraca; order Decapoda; family Palaemonidae; genus Macrobrachium; species Macrobrachium rosenbergii. Next base: position 10,475,324 of record NC_089766.1, read on the forward strand.
GGCTTAATAGGCGGCGCTGTGATTTTAACTCTCGTGCTTACAGACAGACAGACTGATGGACAGATATATGGATAGATATGGATGCAGTCGTTTTACTTTAGATTCTAACCTTCTTGAAGGTAGACAGGTGGATTGAATGTTATTGTTTTATTTGTAGTTTTCTGAAAAGAAACTGTTGTTCCGGGTTTGTCTGTATGGCCTCACTTTTTTTCTGTCCGCACTTTTTCTGTCCGCCCTCAGATCTTAAAAACTACTGAGGCTAGAGGGCTGCAAATTGGTATGATGATCATCCACCCTCCAATCACCAAACATGCCAAATCACAGCCCTGTCGCCTCCTTAATTTGTATTTTATTTAAGGTTAAATTTAGCCTTAATCGTGCATATAGGCCAGGCCATCACCGGGCGGTGGTTAAAGTTTCATGGATCACGGGCCATACAGTCTTATACTGAGACCACGGAAATAGATCTATTTTCGGTGGTCTTAAGTATACGATGTACAGAAAACTGTTTTATTTCAGTCCTTTCCGTTCTTCTAAAACGCTTTAGGCAGCGTTGTGATTTTAATTCGTACATGCAGACAGACAAATGGACAGATATGGATACTATTGTTTTGCGTTTTATTCTAACATTGTTAAAGACAGACAGATGTACTGGATTACATTAATATTTGATTTTAACCACTCCCGTTCTTGAAGAGCTTTTTAGTCGAAATTATTTTTTTATGGCTTCAATAATTCCATGTTAAATTTAACAGAATGTCAGTTAGTCCATACACAAATTGACAGATCATGACAGACAGAGCAGTTATAACAGACTCGACGTATAGCGTTGTATTTGTGAATTTCATACGCAAAATCGGGTAGATATCCGTCCACCGTTTGGCGTTAATTAAATACGCAAAAATACACACGCTCTCTATACATACGCTTTCGACCTTCGATTCTGAGATGGACCTTCATCAGATCAGAGTGATGGTCCAGTGATTCCCAAACTGGGTGCCGCGGCACAGTGCTTATAGGGTGCCGCAAGATTGTCAAGAATTTCGTCTTGGCTAGATCATCTCAGATGAACATTTGTAACAAAAAATGTTGGCAGAAGTCTTCATATAATTATTATCAGTGTGTCTACTCTAATCATGTTTATCTAATTCTTCTGATATGCTCTTTGTTTGTACAGTATATTTCTGCTTGTGCGGTGTGCTGATTTTGGTTTGAGTAGGGGTAATAGTTTTATTCATCAAATAAGAAGTTAATTCATGCGATATGGTTGGATGGTGAAGATGGGGTGCCGCGGTAATGATTGCATTAGTTAGGGTGCCATCACTAAAAAGAGACCGAGAACCACTGGATTAGACAGTCAGTAAGATACGCATAAATCCGTTCTTCAGAGACGGCCAGACAGACAGACACTCGGCCCTGATCCTCTCTAGGTCATGTTCATTGATTTCTTTTCTTCCAGTGATGTCAAGTGTCTCCCAGTTTCTCTCTTTTATTGCTTGTTATATTTAGCTCGCGCGAATAATTAATCTCTCTCTCTCTCTCTCTCTCTCTCTCTCTCTCTCTCTCTCTCTCTCTGGGAATCGTTTGGTGAGTAAATCTCTCATTCTACTTCTCTTTCTTCATTATCTCGGTAGATTTTTGACGTAAGATAAAATTCTCTCTCTCTCTCTCTCTCTCTCTCTCTCTCTCTGAATCAGTCAATGAATAAGAAAAATAGATAATCTGTCTCTCATGTCTCCCATTCTACTTTTCCCAGGTTACTTACATGAGTAGATTATCCGCGTAAGGTTAATAAAACCTGCCTCTCTCTCTCTCTCTCTCTCTCTCTCTCTCTCTGTGGGAATTGGTGAATAAGAAAAAGAGATTAATGTTTCTCTCTTTCTTTCTCGGTTTAATTATATCTCTCTCTCTCTCTCTCTCTCTCTCTCTCTCTCTCTCTCTGTGGGAATTGGTGAATAAGAAAAAGAGATTAATGTTTCTCACTCTTTCTTTCTCGGTTTAATTATATCAGTAGATTATTGGCGTATAAGGTAATTCAAGTCTCTCTCTCTCTCTCTCTCTCTCTCTCTCTCTCTCTCTCTCTCTCTCTCTCTCTCTCTCTGGGAACTGGCTGATGAATAAGACTAATAGTTTTTTCTCTCTTATCTCTCCCATTCTACCTTTCTCAGGTTAATTATATCTGTAGATTATTGACGTAAAAGAAACCACTCTCTCTCTCTCTCTCTCTCTCTCTCTCTCTCTCTCTCTCTCTCTCTCTCTCTCTCTCTCCACGAAAGATGGGGGGGCGGAACCACTCGAAGTTGAGAGCCTAATTTCTCAGAAATCTCGCCAAGAAACATATTGATTTTCTTTCCAATCCTTGTACTTGATTGGTCCTTCCTGTCACAAAATATGATGGGTAATGAATGCATAACAATTTATAGTAACACTGCTTTTAATTGTTGTTGTAATTTAGTATATCGTTACTTATTCTTATTTGACTTTCTGGTGGTAAAGTAGAAATAATGATAAGCGTACGTTTGATTTTCACGGTAATGAATACATAACAGTTTTATAGTTGCATTAATTTTAATTGCTGTTATAATGTAATGTATTGTACTTATTCTTATTGGAATTTCTATTGGTAAACTAGAAATTATGATATATATGTATGTGTGATTTTCACGGTAATGAATACTTAACAGTTTATAGTTGCATTAATTTTAATTGGTGATTTTTGTAATTGCTATTTCATCGTTGTTTTAGTTTGAATTGTGTGCTTTATGGAACCTGCTGAAGAGATGATAAGCACTTCAAAAAAATTACATTGTGATCCAAGTCATTTTTTTACAGTGAAGAAATTGCACTGAAGTAGATAATAAATCGAGAATGAATTGGCATGAGAATGGAATGAGGTACCTAAATTTACCCTCCACGACTGCAAGAAATCTCTCTCTCTCTCTCTCTCTCTCTCTCTCTCTCTCTCTCTCTCTCTCTCTCTCTCTCTAACACCATGTCGTGACCTCCAGACTCGTGCGGTTACTGTGATGAACTAATTACGTTTAGGTACTGGCTCGTAAAGTTTCTCTCTCTCTCTCTCTCTCTCTCTCTCTCTCTCTCTCTCTCTCTCTCTCCAATTGCTGTTTACAGTAAGAAATGAAGGAGGCTGTAATTATATACTGTATGTATTATAAAATTATAGAAA
>NC_089766.1:10486007-10493507 GCF_040412425.1 Macrobrachium rosenbergii
TTTAGGATATATTTATTCTTTTATTTTAGTTTTCTGAAAAGAAAACTATTGTACCGGCTTTGTCTGTCCGTCCTCACTTTTTCTGTACGCCCTCATATCGTGAAAACTACTGAGGCTAGAGGGCTGCAAATTGGTATGTTGATCAACCACCCTCCAGTCATCAAACATACCAAATTGCAGCCACCTAGCCTCAGTAGTTTTTATTTTATTGAAGGGTGAAGTTAGCCATAATCGTGCGTCTGGCAGCGGTATAGGCCGTGGTTAAAGTTTCATGGGCCGCTGCTCATACAGCATTATACCGAGACCGCCGAAAGATAGATCTGTTTTAGGTGGCTTTGCTTATACGGTGTACAGAAAACTCGATTGCGCCGAAGAAACTTCTGCGCATTTTTTACTTGATTATGTATGAAAGCCAATCTTATTTTCCAGTGACTGTTAAATGTTTTTGGTATTATACTTAGGCATGTTGGTTGATATACTCTCTCTCTCTCTCTCTCTCTCTCTCTCTCTCTCTCTCTCTCTCTCTCTCTCTCTCTGTCAATAAACAACAAACAACATTTGACATTATTGCCAGCAAATTTTGAACTATCACATAAATTATGAAAAAATATTTTAAGACAAATGGTTTTTCAGTGCTTTGTAAAAATACTGTCCATATGTCATTCGTACTATTTTACATTTTATTTCGAGAAATTTTTACTGTCACGTAAATAACTTCACTATAAAAGTATGTCACGAATTTAACAAGCAAAAAATGCGTCGAAGTTTCTTCGGCGCAATCGCTTTTCTGTACACCGTATAATCAAGGCCACCGTAAATAGAGCTATCCTTCGGTGGTCTCGGTATAATGCTGTGTGAGCCGCGGCCCATGAAACTTACTACAGCCCGGTGGTGGCCTGTCCCATATCGTTGACAGAAGCACGGTTATGGCTAACTTTAACCTTAAATAAGATCAAAACTACTGAGGTTAGAGGGCTGTAATTTAGTATGTTTGATGATTGGAGGGTGGATGATCAACATACCAATTTGCAGCCCTCTAGCCTCAGTAGTTTTTAAGATATGAGGGCGGACAGGAAAAGTCCGGACGGACAGAAAAAGCCGGCACAATAGTTTTCTTTTACAGAAAACTAAAAAACCTATTCTAATAATTATACACTTACCTACTCGATTAATTATGCAAAAATGTATTATTTTCATTGCTTTTATCAAGCGTTCAGTATTGTCCCTTTGTAGTATTTGCTCTGCTTGCTTTTATTTGCAAGCAACTCGAATAATGTCCTCTTCTCCAGGCAAAACACGCTTCCACTGTGCTTTTGCTTCGAATTTGTAAACTCGGTCCCCATTCATTTCGGCTGTTGGCGTTTGTTCGGGCAAACATTTCTACGCCGGTGCTTTATGGGCTATGATGCCCAGGTCACATAATTTCTGTGTATTTTTCAAATATCCGGGGGTGTAAATATAGGCATTGTGAAGGATTCAAAGTATGGATAAATTATGCAATTATGTCTCGTATACTTTTAAGGAATTATGGGAGATGATATAAAATAACATGTTATCCAGAGGTTGTGATTTATTCTCTCTCTCTCTCTCTCTCTCTCTCTCTCTCTCTCTCTCTCTCTCTCTCTCTCTCTCTCTCTCTCGTTTTACTTGAATTTCATATTTATTTTCTATATAAGTACATTTGAATTATTTTAACGAGCATGTTTCCAGTCGATGATCGTAGTTTTTTTTATTTTTGGTACAGTTTTTGTATTCTCTCTCTCTCTCTCTCTCTCTCTCTCTCTCTCTCTCTCTCTATATATATATATATATATATATATATATATATATATATATATATATATATATATATATATATATATATATATATATATATATATATATATATATATATATATATATGCAAGTGTATATATGTATGTATGTATATGTACGTATGTATCCACTATCCACGAAGCTAAGTGTGTAAATTAAGAAACCAGAATAGGGGAGAAGAGATTGCCATCGATATGGATAATTCATAGGACGGGTTCGCGAGAAGAGTTGAAGGTAAGGTCTTGTTTACGAGGAGTGGGTAAGGCACATAGAGGCAAAGTGTGGGCCATTTGCGAACCTTCCCTTACCTCCTCCTCCTCCTCCTCCTCCTCCTCCTCCTCCCACAGGGTAGGAAGGCCCAACCTAACCTCCTTGGAAAGGCCTTATCTCCTCTTGACTCTTTTTACGTCACGTCACCTTTACTTTTATGTTCTTTCTTGCTCCTCCTTTCGTCTTCTCTGTCTTTTTCTCTTTAAAATTGCATTTCTTTCTCTCTTCCCAATTCCTTTTCGCGTTTGTTTTTAGGATGTTATCTGTTGCTTCAGTCTAATTTGTTTGTATTCTCCTTTCTCCGTTTTGGAAGAATAATGAAAGGCCATATTTATCGTTTCTTTCAAAGTATTTTTTACTATTGTTTTAGCCGTGAGTTCGTTTTCTCCTCCTCTTTTGAATTTATCAAAAAAAAGCATCAGACACATATTACTTTTTTCAGAAAATCATTGCCTCATTATATCACGTTTCATGGTATTTCCATCATCAAATGATTTTAGAACTGAGAGAGAGAGAGAGAGAGAGAGTATTCAATGATTCAGTCTAGATGCTCAAGGGATAATAGAATAATGAAAGTGTTTTGATAAACAACACCAAGTTCATGCTTATGGCGAAACTAAACCTTTTATATAATATATATAATACACACACTTATATATGTGCATGTACATATGTACATACATACACACACACACACATATATATATATATATATATATATATATATATATATATATATATATATGTATATATATATATATATATATATATATATATATATATATATATATATATATATATATATATATATATATATATATATATATTATGCATGTGTGTGTATATGCGTCGTGGTGTTTGTTCATATTTTTAATCCTTTACAAATGGTGCCATCATTAAACTTGACGTGTTTACTAGTGTTAATTGGCACTTTGCTTCAGTTCAGCACCTGGTTCGAGCCTTTAATTATTCGTAATTTTTCCTCGGCCGTAAAGGGCCTCAGTAAAGCGCTGGCGGCCATTTGTCTATTTCTAAACTTTTGTAAATAACGAGAAGTATTTGTTTATCAAATCTCACAATAACACTCCCGTGTAACTGTTTATTTGTTTCATCTCTGTAGTCTGGATGAAGCAAAAATAATTGAAGTGTTCGGCATTCATTCATTTAAAAATAATTTTTTTTTTTAGTATAGCGAAGGGCCAGTACTGTGTGATCTTATTATTCGAATACCTGGAGAATTCCGTATATGAATCTTCTCCCTTACCTCCCCCCCCCCCCATCAACCTCTTGTAACCCAACCCCCTTCTCCCCTCTACACCATCCACCAGGAAAAAAAATCAGCCCCTTTTTCCTGACAATTTTTCAGTAAAACAAAATTAGCGCGTCTGTAATTCAAAGAGAGATAGTCGCCTTTAAAAATGTCTCCTTATTTTGCATTATTTTTTTTTTCTTTAATTTGAAGTCATTTTCTTCAAAGGGAAGTGTATTTCATTTCAGATCAGAATAAGCGTGATTATCTTCTTGTCAGTGTCCTGTCTCTCTCTCTCTCTCTCTCTCTCTCTCTCTCTCTGACGTCATTTATCAGTGAAATCTCTAGTCGTTAAGTGTATTTCATTTCAAAATAAGCATGATTCTATTCTCTCTCTCTCTCTCTCTCTCTCTCTCTCTCTCTCTCTCTCTCTCTCTCTCTCTCTCTCTGACGTCATTTACTTCACAGTGAAATCTCTAGTCGTTAAGTGTATTTCATTTCAAAATAAGCATGATTACCGTCTTGTCTGTGTCCTATTCTCTCTCTCTCTCTCTCTCTCTCTCTCTCTCTCTCTCTCTCTCTCTCTCTCTCTCTCTCTCTCTTTCCGAGCACTCAGATGGTCTCCAAGTCTGAATTAGGCAGTCGGTGTATCTCTAATTGCGGCTTTTATTCAATTTACGCCTCCTGCTTTGATCCTCCTTTTGTGGTAGAATGAGGCTGCCACGAATAATTAATAAAGAGAACATTGCTTGGTGCGAAAGGAGGAAGAGAGAGAGAGAGAGAGAGAGAGAGAGAGAGAGAGAGAGAGAGAGAGAGATAGTTGGACAAAGTTCTTGGGAAGATGGACAGCTCTTCGCTGGAAATGTGGGGAAAGGAAGTACAGAACGGTAATAGGCCTCTCTCTCTCTCTCTCTCTCTCTCTCTCTCTCTCTCTCTCTCTCTCTCTCTCTCTCTGTACATACAGTACATGTAATTGAAGAATGGATTTAATTCGTGTACTTTATGATACGGAATGAAAAATCACGGTAATAAATATTAATGCACTTTGAAGAGAATGCAAGCAAACTACTGGTTTCATTTGAAGAGGATGCAAGCAAACAATTTTTTTTTTTATTTGAAGAGATTGCAAGCAAACGCCATCTTTTCCATTCCTTATATTTAAAGGATAAACTCACCATCAAATCCCCCCTCAAAGAAAGAAAGAAAAAAGGAGAAAAGGAGTCGGATATTTTCTTTGAGCCTGAAGAAAGAAGGAAGTCCTCGAAAAGTGCTTAGTTCCCGCGAAGGCCGCAAGAGGGCTTAAACCACTAGCGCAGCGAGGTTGCATCTTCAGCCGCTAGAGTGTGTATGTGTGTGTGCGTGTGTGTGTCCCCGCGTATAGGATCCTTGAGGTAGTGGGTGGCTGGTGGATGGGGAGGGGTTTTTGGGGGGGTGAGGGAGCCGTGCTTACAAACCTTTCCCCTTCTGGTGATAATTTGATGAGTTTGCTTTTGAGGAAGAAGGAGTTTATTCGCCTCGTTTGCCGGGGCTTGTGGACGAGTGGCTCGTGCCGGGAAAAGAGATTCTGGAGGGTCACGGGCTAAAAATTTTAGTAGTTAGTTGATGGTGGCTCCGTCTGAATTTCCCTTCAAAGGGCTTCTCTGCGGCGAATTGCAGGAGGATAGATCTCCTGTTAATTTTTTGTTTGTGTGTGTGCCTGTGTGGGTTTTTTTTTATTGATTTTCTCATTTTTAAGATTTTACACAGTCCTAGTAATTTTTATTTGCATGTTCTTAAATGGATTTTCTGATTTTTAAGATTTTTTTTTACAGGATTTCTTACAAGTCCTTTTAATTTTTATTTCTGGTTTTTAATGGTTCTTCTGATTTTTATGTTTTTTTACGGGACTTCTTACGATTGGTATTGGTTTTTATATGCGTTTTTTTATGGTTTTTCTGATTTTTTTTTTTTACATGACTTCGCAAGCGTCCTATTAATTTTTATTTGTGGTTTTTAATGGCTTTTCTGAGTTCTAAGTTTTTTTTTACGGGATATCTTACAAATCTTGTTACTTTTATTTGTTTTTTTAAAATGGATCTTCTGATTTTTAATTTTTTTTTACATGATTTCTTACGAGTGATGTTAATTTTTATTTGTGTTTTTTAATGGATTATCTGATTATTTTTTTCAAATTTTCAGAGGATATCTTACAAGATCTTGATTGTTTATCTTAGTTGTAGGATTATTTACGTATTTTTTCCTCATTGCAAGGTTCATATTAACTTGCAAAGGACAGGCTGTGTCATGGTAGCCAAAAAACGTAATAATATCAGCGCCACGAGATTATGCCCTCAACCAAACTCCATCCACTTGAATAATGATCTTTGTCCTTAAGCTGAATAGTTTTCGTTATATAATTATGGTCAGAATGTCAGATAAGCGTTACAGTACGAAAGCACACTTACTGTAACACTTTGAGACCGAAATCTTACTTGGCAGTGAATACTGAAGTGTCATTCACACTTGTCAAACTTACAAGGAGAATTAGGACATGAAATTGATGTTTATTTTGAAAACGATATCGGTGGAGACTACTGTGTATTATTATTATTATCATTATTATTATTATTATTATTATTATTATTATTATTATTATTATTATTATTATACTGTATGTTATATTATCCATATATATATAGTATTTATATACATATATATTCATATATATATATATATATATATATATATATATATATATATATATATATAAATATATATATATATTATACATATATATACACACATAGATATGTATACGCATATATACATACACATATATAGTGTGTGTGCATATGTGAGCGCGAGCGTGTGCAGAGTTATACAGATATATACGTTGATATTTACTAACTGCGGTGTAAATAAGGTTCCTTATTATTCTCTGACACATAAATAAGCCTTATGTCTGCCTGTGCCGGCTATCAACCGTGCAGATTCATCCTGGCGAAGCGCTTTTTATTCACATATATTTCTGACAGTAAGCAAATTATCTTCCCCCCTTTTCGACATGACAAATGAGGGGATTTCATGCGTGCGGATGATGAGGATTAAGTCGGGGAGTCCGTGGGGATGAGGTGGGGAGGTGGGGATTAATCGCGGAAGTCGCACAACAAGTTGGATGACAACGCTTGGAACACTATGTGAAGTCACTCCGGCCATACTGGTTTTTATTTATTTTTTTTTTTATTTGAAGCTTGTACAGGTATCACACACAAGAGTCTAGACTTCTCTCTCTCTCTCTCTCTCTCTCTCTCTCTCTCTCTCTCTCTCTCTCTCTCTCTCTCTCCAAATTCCAGCGGATAGGAGCATAAGATCTTTTATTAAGTCAATTTTGTAGCTGGTCGAACATTAATTATTCTCTCTCTCTCTCTCTCTCTCTCTCTCTCTCTCTCTCTCTCTCTCTCTCTCTCTCTCTCTCTCTCTCTCTCTCCAAATTCCAGTAGATAGGAGCATAACATTTTTTGATTAAGTCAGTTTCTGTGGTTTGACATAAGTGAATTATTCTCTTGCTTGTGTTCTCTCTCTCTCTCTCTCTCTCTCTCTCTCTCTCTCTCTCTCTCTCTCTCTCTCTCTCTCTCTCTCTCTCTCTCTCCAAATTCCAGCGGATAGGAGCATAAGATTTTTTTATTAAGTCAATTTTTTTAGCTGGTCGAACATTAATTATTCTCTCTCTCTCTCTCTCTCTCTCTCTCTCTCTCTCTCTCTCAAGCTGGATAATGAAACTAATTTCCAAGGCAGAATATCAGAAACTAAATCAAAGGAACTACTGTCACCGTAAATATTTTGGTTATTGGAAAGAAATCGTATACAGCAATATATGAAAATGAACTGGAAGTGAATCCTGTTATTCGATTTTTTACTTGATAATATTTGCGGATTATAACTTGTCAGTGACTTGATCTTGTAGCGTCGGTTATTTGATTACCCTGTTATGTAATATTACAACCTACCTGAGTTCTCGAATTACGCGACGGTATTGAAATTACAGTCCGTAATATTACTTGTTAATTTTTTTTTTTTTTTAATATTCAGCGCACCACCTGTATTTCTATGGCAATACGTGAGTATTTACTACTTGCTTCGTGTGATTTAATGCAATTGGTTAAATTTAATATATTTCAAGATCTTCG
>NC_089766.1:10498507-10513507 GCF_040412425.1 Macrobrachium rosenbergii
TAAAGTACGAATTTATTCCGCTAAACTCACAGGTAACATTTTCGTGATTTTGTCCATCGTATAAAGGTAATCATCCCACAAGAGAAAATAGCAAACCGAACGAAGTAAATTAGTGTTAAAAAAGTTAGACAGCTTTGTATAGAACGGAAATGACACGGGAGGAGGGAGAGAATTCTAAAGTTCTAGTAGTTCTGGCGTACTTTTAAAAATAAATTTCAAATTTATTACTGTCAGAACTCTCTTTAAAACCATTTATTACTGTCACAGCTTTCTTTGAAATAAATGTCAAATTCAAGATTAACAGAACTTTGTATTGGCAGTGGACACATACACCCACAACGAGAGTCAAGTGTTGGAGTCGGTGTATTTATATCAAATCTTTGCAGGATTTAGTTCGACTAAATCTCGTCGGTGGAAAGGTCACGGCGCCTCTGTGTCCATCCCTTGGGAACCTCTGTAACTGATAAGTAAATGTCATTCGCCAGTTCTCGTCCTAATTGTGCCTGGATGGATTTCCGAACTTTTCTGTTGAATTAAAGAAGACCGATCCCTATCAAAATGTCTCCCGTAGGGGGTTAGTGCTGCCAGTGCACCTCACGTGGTGCAATGTAGGCATTACTTAAGGGTCTTTGCAGCGTCCCTTCGGCCCCTAGCTACAACCTCTTTTCATTCCTTTTACTGTACCTCCATTCATATTCTCTTTCTTCCATCAGACTTTCCATCCTCTCTAACAATTGTTTCTTAGTGCAACTGCGAGGTTTTTCTCCTGTTACACCTTTCAAACCTTCTTACTGTCAATTCCCGTTTCAACGCTGAATGACCTCATAGGTCCCAGCGGTTGGCCTTTGGCCTAAGTTGTATATTCTATTCCATCAAAATGTCAGTCTGAGAGAATTCCCTCGTGTTGTCATTTTTACGTCTGAAGTTGAGGCTGGTTAAAGTAGTTGGCAGTATCTAAGCTGAAATCTCTCTCTCTCTCTCTCTCTCTCTCTCTCTCTCTCTCTCTCTCTCTCTCTCTCTCTCTCTCTCTCTCTGATTTTTTGCCCTCGTTTGTAATACGAATTAATGTGAAGACGTAGTTTCTATTTGGTAGACAAAACTTACTCTTTAAAGAACTCCAATAAGCAAATTTGAAATCGAAATCACACCCACCTCCTCTCTCTCTCTCTCTCTCTCTCTCTCTCTCTCTCTCTCTCTCTCTCTCTCTCTCTCTCTCTCTCTCCCCTGCACTTATTAGTGTCAAACCACGCAAGCGTTCGGAGGCTGCAAATAGCATCTTCAACAGACGAATCGCCTTGTATGAAACACGAAAGCCTAGCTTGAATATACCAGGTCATCAATGTAAGTTCTCCAAGGAAAATTCTGGGCATTAATATGCCCACTCTCAGCTCCAGTACATTGTCGCCAAGTAGCCTATATGGAGCGAGTGAAAGTCATCTGAGCGCTGGTTGCATTCAAAACAGCGATCCCGGGATGTTACTCTGACAGACTTATTTATTTACTTGGTAACGGGACTTGTCGTGTGATTGGTTGCATTCTCGCCCAACAGACGTAAGGGGAACAGACGATCTCCGGGAGAGGACGGTAGGCTGGACAAGGGTCTGTTAAAATCACTTGTGTCTGTGATAACCTAAGCAGTGGATTATGTACCTGGTGGTAAGTAGTGGTTAGATGACTGTAGAAGTTCAGTGCTCTTGGAAACTGCATGTTTGTAAATGGAAAGAATAAGTTTGAAAAGCTTACAGTATGTGTTATAAGGTTTCAATCTTTAGTTAAGGTACTGATGCATAGTGTTAAGTTTGTATTACTAATTTTAGTGATAAACGGTACGGAAAGTGGAAAGTCTTTTGTTGTTATTGAAGATAAGCATACGGTGTAAGATTATGAATGCACACACACACACATACATACACTTACAAATACACAAAATATCGATAAATAGCTATGTGTGTTTGTTTGTTTGTTTCTCGCTCGCGTTTTGTGTGCGCATGCGGGCGTGTAAGGGAGATGCAGACCAACAGACAATTGAATATTACACAGACAGGTCAAAACTTCCAATGTTTTCGAGGCTTCAAAGAATGCATTAATTTATAACGAAAGACTTGTTCGCCCCCTCCTCCCCCACCGCCCCCAGGTATGAATATTCCATTTTTCCCTCTCATTATATGCAGTGTTCCGCAGGGTCGTAGTCTTTCGCCTACATTTTTCTTTTCTTCAGTACTCAGTATTCCATTTTTCCCTTTCATTATATGCAGTGTTCCGCAGGGTCGTAGTCTTTCGCCTACATTTTTCTTTTCTTCAGTACTCAGTATTCCATTTTTCCCTTTCATTATATGCAGTGTTCCGCAGGGTCGTAGTCTTTCGCCTACATTTTTTTTTTCTTCAGTACTCAGATCTCCCCCCGTCTCACTTGAGGCTTTCATATGCTGATGTTTCTACTTCAGACTTCTCTCATTTCACCTCCTTTTGATGTCCGTTCCGTAGCTGTGCTCTTAGCTGGCAAGCGAGATTCATGTGGGTGTTATTGAATTTCAAGACAATTGTTTCTGTTCCATTTAACATCATCGTAATCCCCAAGTCTGTTGAATTTAAATCACACTTGTTTCTTTAAGAGTGAACGTCAGAAGTCAGGAGCAGTATGTTTGAGTGATGTCACACGAACATACACACACACACACACACACACATATACATGCATATTTATATATGTGTTTGTAGGAGATGTGTATGGATGCACGCATGTATGTATCTGTACCAGTATTATAAATACAATTGAACCTTACTTTGTAAATATGTGTATATATATATATATATATATATATATATATATATATATATATATATATATATATATTAATTTTAACTTTATCACATACACAGTTGTTCTGCGCATTAGTAGAATTACTAACAGGACCTCATTCAAACCATCCAGTTTGAATGAGGTCCTGTTAGTATATATATATATATATATATATATATATATATATATATATATATATATATATATATATATATATATATAGAGTATATAAATGTGTGTATATAATTACGCAACCAAGCACTCTCCACCTGCCGGCAATTCCATTTAGGACAAACTACGTTATACGCCCGCAATGAAGACATTTAGTGCAAATCACGTAAAACGCCAACATTTCAAGGGACGGCGAAATATACACAGTTCGGGCAGCGGCCGGCCTGCTCTGGTGGCAGCACCAGCGAACACATTTGGAATATGCAAGTTGATTAAAAAGTGTCAGACGGGGACGGGGAAGCATTAATCCCCTCCAAATTGTATTGCATTCCGCTGTGTTATTTTTTTTAGCGGTTATTTTTAGCGTCCTTTATCTCTCCCCGTGTTCCGACAGGTGAAGTCTATGAGGGTATTTTGGGCGTTTCGGACGCGTGCTTGATTAAGCTTTATGTTTTAATTAATTTAGAAGATGCTTTGCGTGATTGAATTCGGTGAATTCACGTTGATGTATTTTTTTTTTTTTATTTAAAGACTTTTTCTTGTACGTTATCAGATTCAGTGAGTTTTATCATTTGTTAATTAAATGTTATTAAATGCAGTTTTATTTTGTTAAGTAAGAGAATTGGTGGTCGGATTATATATGTTTGATATAGACGAGCGTTTTTTAATTCATGTGATATGTATCTTGTTTTAGAGAATTGGTTCAGGATGAAATTCGGGTAATGTTTTGTTTATCCACGGAAATTATTATTATTATTATTATTACTGTATTATTATTGTTATTATTATTATTATTATTATTATGAGAATCAATTGAAGTTTTGAACTAACTTTTCAGTTTCCATTTTATATATATATATATATATATATATATATATATATATATATATATATATATATATATATATATATATGTGTGTGTGTGTGTGTGTGTGTGTGTGTGTGTATAAATATATATATATGTGTGTGTGTGTGCGCTTGCTTGCGCGCTTTGCCCCCTGATTGTTTCACGGTGAAAGTAGGGCCCGGCAAAGCGAGCAAACAGTCGTATAGACATACTCTTTCAAAGGCAAAGCAGTTTTTTTACACTCTTCCTCTCCTTTTTTTGTCTCTCGGGGGAGCGTTTTGTCCGAAGGTTGAATGAAACTTTTAAGCTTCCTAAAGGGAGGGGAAATGCGTTTCTTCTGTTGTGCAAATTCTGGAAGAGAAAAGAGAGAGAGAGAGAGAGAAAGAATAAGAATGAGGTGGATGAAAAAACGCCAGCTCTCCTCCGAATGTTTAGAAACTCGGGTATGGAATTTGATGCTGCTTTGAGCTTAAATCTTCTGGGATGAAATTCAAATAGATGGGGTTTTGTAGAATGAAAGTGCAGTGATTGGCTGGTGTCTGATGCAAAAGTAAAATGGTAGGTTAAGATTGATGTTCTGTAAGATGGAAGTTGCTGTGCATATAGCATTAAGAATGAAGTCTCTCTCTCTCTCTCTCTCTCTCTCTCTCTCTCTCTCTCTCTCTCTCTCTCTCTCTCTCTCTCTCTCTATATATATATATATATATATATATATATATATATATATATATATATATATATAATATATATATATATATATATATACATATATATATATATATATATATATATATATATATATATATATACACACAGTATATATATATGTACATATATATACATACATATTATATGCATATTATGTGTGTATGAAAAAATCTGTATGACCTAAATATTTGAACTGGAGACACTGATTCATTTTCATCACCATCCAGGCGTCTACAATGTCAAGGCTCACTAGTGAAAGTGTAACGGAACTTTTAATTGCGTTCCATTTGGAATAAGCTATATGCCTTCTGAATTCGTAATAGGAAAAATATTATCGCGAGTATGAAAGTCTTAAGAAGTATGAAAACAAAGAAGATGCGAAGGTTTTCATATTGTTATTCACGTCTCGTCCTGAGTCCTTCCAAAGGTAGCATCGTCCTTCTCTCTGCCTGGTTTAGCATTTAGAGATGGGGGTGGGGGGAAGGGGGGAGGGGAGATTTAAGCAGATTCAGTGGGTTCTCGTTGATGGGAACACATCTATATACGGGAGGATTAGAAAGGCTTTAAGAGTTCCCAGTTTAGCAGATATTGTATTTTGCATCATTGCAAGGCTGTTGGGGTTGGGGGGGAGGAGAAAGGGGGAGGGGGAGGAGGTGGGATCATTATAAGAATGATTCTCCTATGTGAAATTTTTTTCTTGCTGATAACAGTTAGGTGTCAATGACGGTACTAGAAGTCCATATCTTTTTGTTTGTTTATTCATAATGCCAGGTGTATATTTATTTGTGTGTGTGTATGTATATGTATATATATATACATACATACATACATACATACTGACAAACAGAGAGAGAGAGAGATAGAGAGAGGGAGAAAGAGAGAGCATCCTATCCCTTTCTCTCTCTCGCTCTTCCTCTTTCGATTATATATATATATATATATATATATATATATATATATATATATATATATATATATATATATATATATATATATATATAATCGAGAGAGAGAGAGACGGAAAGAGTATACGATGCTCTCTCTCTCTCTCTCTCTCTCTCTCTCTCTCTCTCTCTCTCTCTCTCTCTCTCTATAACCTTTTCGTCCTGGGTTACCGTAGCAACTAATTGATGTAATAATGAAGACTCCTTATTTTCCCTCCGGGGCAATAGATGTCAATTTAAGGTCCCTTTAATTTCAGCGTTCCCTAGGCAGGGAGGACAGTCTTTAGTTCTCTCTCTCTCTCTCTCTCTCTCTCTCTCTCTCTCTCTCCACCACCACAGATTTCCGTTTTTCCGTTTTTAATCCACTGAAGAGATCCAGTTTTACGACGCGTGTCTTTTGTGATACTTTGATGCATATGATCGTTTTTATTTATGTATTTTCATCATTGATGTATTTTCATTTATGTACTACGTTCATTAAGGTCATTCAGGTGGTAGTGTTTCACCCTTTACTGTTTTCGTGCTTGTTCCCACCTCAGTGGGGATAGGCCTGCTGCTCAGAGGCTTGGTGGTAATCCTTATTTTGGGGGCGTGGGCGGGGCGAGGCTTACGTTACTTTGCGTCACTATAGTAATGGCGTCATTAAGCTGCCTGCTTTTCAAGTGGTTGTTCTTTTAAGCATCAGTGTTGAATTATGTATAGCGCTGATTGTCAGTGAAACCTTTCTTCAGGTCTGAATCAGTAGACTTTGGTGTTCGTATATATTTTTAGATGACTTTTTCCTTGTGTTCGGGAAATATTGTTGACACCTAATGACGGATTCCTTTTTTTTATATGTCATGTCTTTTTTTTTTTTGTGGGGGGTGGGTGTGGGGTAGGCACTGTAGGAAGTGGAAGACAGAGGTTTGCGAGGTAAAAATATCCAGAAATCACTAAATTCGAGACTGGCTTTACAAAAGAAAAAAAAAAAACTCCTTTATTGGCTCTTACTTGGGAAACCCCTCTCGTTTGAAGTTTAGAAGGATTTTCTCCACCACCAAAGCAAATAGGGTGGTCCCTCTTTAGGACTGGGGTCGGAGGCACCACTATTTGGTCTGGTGTGGGAGAAAATGCTTTAGAACTGGTGCCGGAAAAACCTTGTCATTTTTACGGTGAAGTAGCCGTGACGGGCAAGAAATGGGGCATTTTAAATGATTTTACAAACACAGAGAAAAGCAGAAGAAGAATGACTTACACGAGGCAGCTATTAAGTAATGAATATTCAAAACAAACAAGTAAAATATGCGACCAAGTTTCTTCGGCGCAACCGAGTTTTCTGTACAGCCGCTACAGCGTATGATCAAGGCCACCGAAAATAGATCTATCTTTCGGTGGTCTCGGTATAATGCTGTATGAGCCGCGGACCTAGAATCTTTAACCACGACCCGGTGGCGGTGGCCTATCTTATATCGTTGCCAGTAGCACGATTATGGCTAACTTTAACCTTAAATAAAATAAAAACTACTGAGGCAAGAGGGCTGCAATTTGGTATGTTTGGTGATTGGAGGGTGGATGATCAACATACCAATTTGCAGCCCTGTAGCATCAGTAGATTTTAAGATATGAGGGAGGACAGAAAAAGTGCGGACAGAATAAAGTGCGGACACAATAAAGTACGGACGGACGTACAAAGCCGGCACAATAGTTTTCTTTTACAGAAAACAAAAAACTATTGTTGCCACCATTAAATCAAACAAAACATGTATTCAAGATCAGTAGCAGCAGGAAAAAAAAAAGAAGAAGCAGGCGGCCTAACAAACATCAGGAACCAAGGCTTTTGTAGAAAAAGTTGCAGTTGGAAAAGAGTTGCAGGAAGATAATGGAAGAACCAACGACAGAGACAAAAGCCATCAGAAACCAATGGGACGACGGTATTGCCCCAAAAGCCAATGGGAGAGCGCAAATCGGAAACCAGTATTCAGACGGAACGGTACATTCGCGGGGCGTTCGCCGGCCGAAAGTTTTCAACTACTAACGAAATGGGTCGTGTAGAGAGAGAGAGAGAGAGAGAGAGAGAGAGAGAGAGATTAGATTCATCAGCGTGTAAGGTATCATGCTACTTTGAAATAATAAGAGGGAATTTTCAATAGCAAAAAGACAACATTTGTGGGTTGTTGAAGAATAAGACAGACAGAACGAGAGAGAGAGAGAGAGAGAGAGAGAGAGAGAGAGAGAGAGAGAGAGAGAGAGAGACTAGATGCCACCAACGTAAGGTATCATGCTACTTTGAAATAACAAGAGGGAATTTTCAATTGCAAAAAGACAATATTTGTGGATTGTTAAAGAATAAGACAGACATACAGACAAAACGAGAGAGAGAGAGAGAGAGAGAGAGAGAGAGAGAGAGAGAGAGAGTTAGATGTCACCAACCTAAGGTATCATGCTACTTTGTAAAATCAAAACGCGAATTCGCAGACAGACATATTTTTAACTCGATTACTAAACACCTAAGATATTCTGCTTTTGCTTTTGATTTCTTTTACTCATATTTTTCCCTTCATTGATCTTTCTCCATTTCTCTGTTTTTTTTCTTTTTCTTTTCCCGTTTTTTCGTTTTTCTTTACTCTGTAGTATCGAACTTTTCAGGACTTCAAGAGCACAAGAGTACTTGTGAAAACATATGATGACTTCTGAGTAAACCGGATTAGCGTTTTATGTATTCAACTTCTCATCATTTATCCCTTTTTTATTATATTTAAAGTGTGTGTATATTATTACTATTATTATTTTTTTTTTTTGCCTATCACAGTCATCCTATTGGACTGGGTGGTTTTTATAGTGTGGGGTTCCGGGTGGCATCCTGTCTCCTTAGGAGTCCATTATTATTATTATTATTATTATTATTTAGTGTATTTTTTATTCAGTGCAAAATAACCAGTTCTCGTTTACCATGGGAGGCATATTCTTATTTTTGTTTATTCTTATTTTGAAATATATATCACATAGGTATCTACGATTGTCATTCCATCATCTATATATATATATATATATATATATATATATATATATATATATATATATATATATATTATATAATATATAAAGTATATATATGTATACATATATATATATATATATATATATATATATATATATATATGTATATATATATATATATATATATATATATATATATATATATATGTGTGTGTGTGTGTGTGTGTGTGTGTGTGTAATATCTTGATCAGTACTCTTGTAGTTCAAGAGACATTTATCCCCTCGCAGTACCGAAGCAATAAGAAAGTATTGCGGTAATTATAGCCCTCAAGTGGCCCGGGAACAACCTCTTTGCCAAACTTTGAGAGAACTTTGGGCGGCCGCTCGCTCTTGTAATGAGCTTTGAGAAGGTCCAATTAAAAAAGAACGGAGAAAAAATGTGATGTCTTAGTTTTTTTTGTTTTTGTTTTTTTAGCCGGGGAATCATTTTGTAGTTACTACTTTTGTAGTATGTAGTGTTGGTGTGTGGTTTTCTGTTATTGTTTGATTGTGAAGTATTTTTATTTATTTATATTCCTGCATCTCTCTCTCTCTCTCTCTCTCTCTCTCTCTCTCTCTCTCTCTCTCTCTCTCTCTCTCTCTCTCTCTCTCTCTCTCTCTCTTCCCATGCTCAGACTTACATAAACTTAATTTTAATTTTTATGAAAAGTTGGTTTTGATATTCTCTCTCTCTCTCTCTCTCTCTCTCTCTCTCTCTCTCTCTCTCTCTCTCTCTCTCTCTCTTCCCATACTCAGACTTCTTAAACTTAATTTTAATTTTTATGAACAGTATGTTTTGATAGACATGATTGCCCTCTCCTCTCTCTCTCTCTCTCTCTCTCTCTCTCTCTCTCTCTCTCTCTCTCTCTCTCTCAACATTGCTATGTACAGTAGGGTGGGTTTCCACTAATTAAAACTATTGGCCACGGGTTTAATCTTACACTATTACGTTCCTCTTCCGAATATGGTTTCTAACATTTAACATATTAAAACACCATAATAAGAATTATTTCACATACTTATCATGGTAAAACATCTGGACTTCTGTTCTTAACATTTTACTGCGTATCATATATACATTTCGGTGACCATACGAACTCACTGTCAAACATCATTGTAACGTCCCCCCGCCTCCCACCCTTCGCAAAACGCGATTATCAAACGAGGAAAATAAAGATACAAAAATAATGCGTCAGAACCTCCCAAATGAAAGTCGTCTGGGATACCCCTCACGTCTTCTCTCTAACTAAACCTTAAAAGCTTTGATTAAGCGGTGGTTTTAAAAACGCAATCTCTCAACAGGTGTCCTTCGTATATGAGCGAATGTAATCTCGAGAGAAGTCTCTCTCTCTCTCTCTCTCTCTCTCTCTCTCTCTCTCTCTCTCTCTCTCTCTCTCTCTCTCGGAGGTTATTCACAGTATTTCGTGAGTGTTGAAGGTCAAAACACCGTGCATAATTTTTTACTTTTTTTTTTTTACTCCTTGAGGTATTCTCGGAGTCTTACGTCATGCGCGGATTTTTCAAGGTCATCGTTCCCCTTTGTTGTTTTTGTCAGTAAATGTTTTTTTTTTTTAGTTTTACAAATAATTAGAGTTTACTCTTATTAGTAAATGCAGCTTCTTTATTAATGAAATGTTCAATGACTCAGTTTCTCAAAAATGTGGCAGGCGAAAGGCTTAATATTTTTGTTTATCCCCACTTGGATTCAGGCTTGTAGTGATGAGTGCATCCAGAAACTGGAAAGAAGTTTAGAAGTTTAGTAATTGTGGATATGAAAACAAACACACGCGCACAGACACATACACACGCGCGCGCATGTGTGTATGTGTTGCTGTATGGTAAAAAAAGTTGACGCGTATTTATACAGATAGATCTTATATATATATATATATATATATATATATATATATATATATATATATATATATATATATATATATATATATATATATATATATATATACATATATATATCAGGTTCAAGTGAGAAAAATGGCAAGTGGAAATAAAAGAATATTATCTTTGGAATAAAAGAAATATATACAGTTGTCAAAATACATAACCCAGGCTGATTCACATTATAGTAACAATATACATAACAGCAAAACCACTTGTAGCAATAGCCCTTAAGCTGCAAGCAATTTTAATGGGATATTTCTGCAGACAATTACTGAAGTATTGTATATATGTATGTATATATATATACATATATATATATACTGAAGTATACATATACATACATACACACATACAATATTTCAGTAATTTTGTGCAGAAATATCCCATTAAAATTGCATGCAACGTCAGGGCTCTTGCTACAAGTGGTTTTGCTGTTATCACGTATATTGTGTTACTATAGTGCGAATCAGCCTTGCCTGTTTATTTTGCTTACTGTCTTAATTTATTTCTTTTCTCCAAAGACAGCATTCGTTTACTTTCACTGGCCATTTTTCTCACCACTTGAACCTTGGCGCTCCCTCTCATGGCCCGAGCGTCATATTTCAAACCAAAACAAACAGGACATTATATTATGTAAATCGTGACGAGGCATAATCACATCCCATTCATTAGAACAATTTATATTCATGACTTCATCCCTACTAAGTGTGATTAAATAGGTCGTTACGCCAGCGGAATTATGACTTGTCCTTTAAAGGCACGGAATTGCTGTTATTGCTTGTGTAATCAGACAGAGAGAGAGAGAGAGAGAGAGAGAGAGAGACGGGAAGGGTAAAAAGGTGGATGGCATTAACTGGCATAGTTTAAAAACAGGAATTCATTTTTATTTTAATTTTAATTGATTTTAAATAAGACTACGTAAGCATTAGAGATAAAGTAATTGTATAGTAATCATTTAAGAGAGAGAGAGAGAGAGAGAGAGATGGGGAAGGGTAAAACAGGGAGTGGATGGCATTCACTGGCATAGTTTAAAAACAGGAATTCATTTTGATTTTAATTTTAATTGATTTTAAATAAGACTACGTAACTGGCGCATTAGAGATAAAGTAATTGTATAGTAATCATTTGAGAGAGAGAGAGAGAGAGAGAGAGAGAGAGAGAGAGAGAGAGAGAGAAGGGTAAACAGAGAGTGGGAGAAACAGGGACTGGAAGACAGGAGCTGGCATAGATTAAAAGCAGGAATTAGTTTTAATTTGAATAAATTTAAATTAAGACTACGTAACTGGTACATTAAAGAAAAAATAATTCCATAGTGAAGATTTGTTATGTACAGTTAGGAACTGAAGAAAGATATATTAATATACAGAGTTAATGCATCATTTGTCTTTTGTTTATTAATGTATATTTTGATTATTTTTCCTCATAATTTTCATGGCGTTCGTAATTTATCTTGCACGTAACGTCGAGTATATCCCTTCATGCAGTTTTTAAATTTATTGTATAAAATTAAAATATTGCGCAGAATTTAACTTAACAGTGTTTAGCAAAATGGAAGTATAAGAGATAAATCTTAGGAGACGTTCATTTAATTTTTAGCATGTCACTATTTATTGTTTAACTACGGGAAATTTCTCATTATTCAAGGCGTTTATGTTGCTGTCGTTATGTGGACTGTGTATATACGCCTGTCTGCTTGTATTGACTCTCACTAAACCTCCCCTGGCATTGGTTTTAGGAATGGATATCAAATCCCACCTTAGGGTGTCTCACAAGTTTGTAATAGTCTCCTTGAGTTGTACCCGTTGTTAACATTGCATACGGAACCGATGTGCAGAGTTATCTTCTATAAAAATAAAACCCGATCTCTCTTGTTCGTCCTCCCCCGGGTGGCACCAGGGAAGACATGACATAGCCACCCTCCTCCTGAAAACCTGTTTGTCCGCCACGGATGGGCGGGGGGTAGGTAGGTAGGTGATCGGGAGGGTAGGGAAGACATGACACACCCACCCTCTTCCTGCAAACCTGTTTGTCCGGCCCGGATGGGGGCGGGTAGGTAGGTGATCGGAAAGGTAGGGGTGACATGACACATCCACCCTCCTCCTGCAAACCTGTTTGTCCGCCTTGGATGGGGGCGGGGTAGGTAGGGAATCGGGATGGTAGGGGAGGCAGCTAGCAGTCCCGGGTTCCAGCGCAGCGTAGCGCGCACCATCAAGCTCGTATAAAAATAATTTCCGGTATATACCGAGTGACACGTGTGTAGCAGAACAAGTGGCTTTTGCTAATGCTTGCTTTTATAGTTGAGCATTCAAATTATATATGTAATTTATCTGCATAATAATTTGAAGTTACAAGATTGAAGGTACACGATACCGGAGATATAGGTGAATATATATTTGGAAGAAAATCTTCACTGTATTTCAACTTTTATAAGATTATTCTGAAATCAATAAATAAATGAAATTATTCTTGAATCAATGGATAAACGAAATAAGAAATATTTTTAGAGTTCGAAAATAAAAGGATCATTGTACGCAGAAATATTGTAGCCTGTATGGAAAAATAATTTTGGACACGGATGCATTTTTCAATATCATGTCTCTGTTTCTAGTTTTGATGTACCTGTTGAACCCCTTCAGTGTGTCATGTATTTTGGGAACAAAACTGGTTCACAACGCGTTTTGAAATTTGTTATAAGTAAAAAAAAATATTTATATTCATATACATACATGCACACACACACACATATATATATATATATATATGTCTGTACATTCATGTGTAAATATAATTATATATATATAATATATATATATATATGTATATATATATGTGTGTGTGTGTGTGTGTGTGTGTGTGTGTATGTATGTATGTATGTATGTATGTATGTGTATCTACCTCGGTATTATTAGCTAACCGTGTGATAGACGGATCGATGTATATCACTTAAGCTAAAGTGATACTACACCAGGACAACAGATTGATTGGCATTATGAGGAGGTGTTCTCTCTCTCTCTCTCTCTCTCTCTCTCTCTCTCTCTCTCTCTCTCTCTCTCTCTCTCTCCTTCCATAGAAGTGAAGGGACATATTTACAGTGTGAGTATAAGTAAATAAACAGTGTGGATAATGATTTTATGGGGTTAATTACATGTATGTATATATACATATATGGATATAGATATATACTCTCTCTCTCTCTCTCTCTCTCTCTCTCTCTCTCTCTCTCTCTCTCTCTCTCTCTCTCTCTCTCTCTCTCTCCCTCCTTCCATAGAAGTGAGGGGACATACTTTTTTTACAATGTGAATATAAGTAAATAAACAGTGTGGTTAATGATTTAATGGGGTTAATTACATGTATATATAGATAGATAGATATACATATACATATATAATATATATATATATTAATATGTATATATATATGGATATGCATATGTATAATATATATGTGTATGAATGCATATATATATATATATATATATATATATATATATATATATATATATATATATATATATATATATATGTATATATGTATGTATGTAAGCAATCGTATGTATTTACACTATGGAAAACAGACCATATAAATCATCAAATCGGAACCTGTCACCTTCCTCATTATCGCGTGTCATTTCCCCGTTGAACATTTCCTTCCCAAATTCAGGGACATATCATTCCTCCCCACTTGCGCTGGGCTCTCGAGGTGCCTCCTTCTTGCCAGCATTAATCACGGCGTCGTCACTGGAGCCTTCAAGGAGATTTTAGGGAGATGATTGGGGTCTCCGTGTCAACAAATAACTGGGGCGTAGTGAAGGTCTTCGTCGTAGGTTGACTAATGTGGTTTTTTTGTTTAAAGCTTCGTTGTTTGTTAGTTTGTATGTGTGTGGGTTGCGTTTTTTTTTTTTGGGGGGGAGGTAGAGGGTTTATTTTCGATTTGTTTTTTTTTCGGCAAGGGATACAGTTGTTTCATTTTTTTTATAGAGATTATTTGTTATGAAATAATTTTTTTCAGTAATTTATTTCGTCTTTTTTCATCCATTCATTTAGTTAGATATTGATAAATAGCCAATGTTATGATTAAAAAAAATAGCAATAATATTAATAATAATAATCATCATCACCATCATCATAAAAATATATGCTAATAATAATAATAATAATAATAATAATAATAATAATAATAATTATTATTATTATTATTATTATTATTTTACAAATACTGATATGTGATACTACACGAGATATTCTAATATATATTTTTTAAAATTATATTGGCCACTCCTCTTTGAAGTCGTCAGTTTGATCAGATCTTAATTTTTATTGAATACTAAAATTTTAAATCTCTTTGGATTTCAAGTAATAAAAAACCTGATATTCAAATTGACACGTTATAATAATTTTAACCGTGTATTCAAACTTTTTTGTTTATTACTGTACCTTTAAAGGTTTTGCATTTTTATTAATTTGATGAGATAAAATCTTTACCAATCATTTTTGTATATATAAAAAAGCTACAAATATTAACGGGTCATATATTTATCCTTTTAAATCAATAAAACATGCACATGTTTTTAACATATTAGACATACATATTTTTTGTGTGACGCTCAAAATGACGGC